>NC_054387.1:27409755-27766630 GCF_017654675.1 Xenopus laevis
TTATTCAGCAGCTCTCCAGTTTGCAGTTTCAACAATCTGGTTGCTAGGGTCCAAATTTCCTAGCAACCATGCACTGATTTGAATGAGACACTAGAATATAAATAGGAGAGATTCACAAATACTTCAATTGTTTGTCAGGTGGTCCCTCACTCCAAAAGCATCAGGGCTCTATCAAACAGAGTCAATGGCACCGTCCCAGCCACACAACATCCAAGGTATAAGCAAAATTCACTCTGGAGAGCCAAATTAAATTCAGTGTACTTTATTCAGACACAACATGTTTCGGACAGAAACATGTTGTGTCTGAATAAAGTACACTGAATTTAATTTGGCTCTCCAGAGTGAATTTTGCTTATACCTTATAAATAGGAGAGGCCTGAATAGAAAGATGAATAATAAAAAGTAGCAATAACAATACATTTGTAGCCTTACAGAGCATTTGTTTTTTTAGGTGGTTTGACCATTTAAAAAAAATGTAAAATTTAAAAGAGTCAGAAAAAGAAGAAGGCAAATATTTAAAAAGCTATAAAAAATAAATAATAGAAGCCAATTGAGAAATTGCTTAGAATTGGCCATTGTATAACATACTAACAGTTAGGGGCACATTTACTTAGCTCAAATGAAGGAATAGAATAAAAAAAACTTTGCATTTCAAATGATTTTTTTGGCTACTTCGACCTTCGACTTCGAATTGAACGATTCGAAGTAAAAATCGTTCGACTATTCGGGGAAGGCCCCCATAGGCTTTTTAACAATTTTCTGGTCGAAGAAAAATAGTTCGATCGATGGATTCAAATCATTCTAATCATTCGATTCGAAGGATTTAATCGTTCGTTCGATCGAACGAATTGCGGTAAATCCTTCAACTTCGATATTTGAAGTCGAAGGATTTAACTTCAACAGTCTTATATCGAGGATAAATTAACCCTCGATATTCGACCCTAAGTAAATGTGCCCCTTAAAGGGATACTGTCATGGGAAAAAACATTTTTTTCAAAATGAATCGGTTAATAGTGCTGCTCCAGCAGAATTCTGCACTGAAATCCATTTCCAAAAAGAGCAAATAGATTTTTTTATATTCAATTTTGAAATCTGACATGGGGCTAGACATATTGTCAATTTTCCAGCTGCCCCAAGTCATGTGACTTGTGCTATGATAAACTTCAATCACTCTTTACTGCTGTACTGCAAGTTGGAGTGATATCACCCCCCTCCTTTTTCACCCCCAGCAGCCAAACAAAAGAACAATGGGAAGGTTACCTTCCCATTGTTCTTTTGTTTGGCTGCTGGGGGTGCTGGATAACAGCTCCCTAACACAAGATAACAGCTGTCTGGTAGATCTAAGAACAACACACAATAGTAAAATCCCATGTCCCACTGAGACACATTTGGTTACATTAAGAAAGAAAAACAGCAGCCTGCCAGAAAGCATTTCTCTCCTAAAGTGCAGGCACAAGTCACATGACCAGGGGAAGCTGGGAAATTGACAAAATATCTAGTCCCATGTCAGGTTTCAAAATTGAATATAAAAATATCTGTTTGCTCTTTTGAGAAATGGATTTCAGTGCAGAATTCTGCTGGAGCAGCGCTATTAACTGATGCATTTTGAAAAAAAAATTTTTTCCCATGACAGTATCCCTTTAATGTCAAGGTGAACACCCCTTTGACTAAAATAAACAAAGTAAGAGAAAAAAAAAACAAGTGCACAATTTGCTTTTCATGGGGAAAGAGTTCATTCAAGATTTGAGCAAGGGAGATAGGGATATTATAGGTGCCAGTTGACAGAAAAAAACTTTGACAAAAGAAACTATTTTATTTCAGATAGTGTTTAAGCCTTTAGAGCTTTTCAAGTATAGTACTGTACCTCACCTCTGGTGAGGTTCTTCTTGTCAGTCCTTTCTGCAGTGCCTTCCGATGATCCGAATCTCACCCCACTCCCACCTTTATCTGTGACTTGATTGGCTAGTTCTACTGTCAGTCAAGAGAGCTGCATTCTGATTGGGGAAACCATGAGGAATAAGATCCAATCAGAGTGCAGTTGTTTACAACAGAACCGGTTTCCACGATGTTAAAGGTATCAACCAGTCAGAAACGGAGTGACTTTGTTTTAATGTGCCAGGCAGGTTTGGGGAGGCTTAGCCTCCCCTAGCCTTATTGAAAATCCGCCTATGTTGGTATCACTCTTTTGTTGACATAAATAGGTTAGAATAAATATATGGAATCAGAACATATAAAAATGTTTCATCTTATTAAAAACTACTTATAAAAATGCTCTCAGGTTAATGTCTATATTTAGACCTTTGGGGTCAATGTTTCTAGAGTATATATCCATCTACTCTCGCATTGGAGGGTTGTTTTCACCAAATCTCCTCCTCTCCATTTATTTTTTACTTCTTCTATACCCAAATAGGTTAACCCTTTAGGGTTCATCCCATGTACTTCTTTAAAGTGTTAAGAGACAATATGGTTTACTTTCCCTTTTTTATATTGTTTACATGTTCTCTTATTCTATCCTTGAACATTCGGTTAGTTTTTCCAACATATTGTAAGCCACATGGGCATTGTAGGCAATATATGACATTTTTTGTAATACATTTTATATTCTGTTTGATCTTAAACTCTTTTTTTTGTTAACTTCAGAGATAAAGGATTTTTTTCTTTTTACCATATTTACATGCTTTACATAGTGAGCAAGGGGAAAAACCTGCCCACGTGTGTTCCATGATTTCCCCAGTTTCTCTCCTAGTATTCCCATGGTTATTTGTTAGGATTTGTTTTAAGTTATTCGCCTTCCTAAATACAACTTTAGGTTGATCTCAAGCTATTTTTCTTTAAACCACTGACTCTGATCAAAGTTTTTCCTAGAAAGAATTCCTCTTTATAATTTACATTAAAGTGTGGAACCAGATTTAGTTCTATTTATGAAAAAATGTATGACAACCCCTACATGCACTAGCTTGCCATGCTAGATCTACAGCAGTTCTCATCATTTGCAGCAATGTGAAGGGAAAAATCTTCGGACCTCAAATGCAGTCATGTATTTCTTCTCTGAGACAGTAAAAACTTTGATCAGAAAGCCTTTTTCATTTGTTTCAAAATAATAGTTTTTGATTTTATTACCTGCAAAATTGTGTCACTTTTAGTGTCACCAAGCTGTATGAAACTTTTGTTCCAGACCGGATAATAAAACGCAACGTGCAGTGAACAGTCGGTATTGTTATAGCACGTGCTTTGGGGTGGCACAATGGCACAGTGTGGGCAGTAAATGGCATGTCACTGCTCTATACGAAAATGTGATGTGAGGGCCTGGCCGCCCCCATTTCCAGCACAGTCTTTGGATTCAGATTTGCAGTTCAGCAGAGTGTGGCTAATGTGCCAAGCAGAGACTGACAGAGCTGTGGCAGTTGGATGACTCGGTGTGTAATGGCAGTGTTAAGCAACCCTTGCTCCCCATCACCCCACTACTGACATGTTGACGCTTTCCTATTTAATTGCTGGGGCAGCTTTGGGGATTAAGGGCTTGTCTTGGAGGCACAGAGAGGTAGGGGCGTTTGTGCAGCTGTGCCAAAGTCTTTGCCTGTATGCACATGTAGAAAGGATTTTGTCCACTGGGACTATGAGACCCTGTATTTGCTGGTTTTATGCACTACTAATGTCCTCTTGCCAGTCTGTGGTTATCTGCTGCATGAAAATAAGCGTGCATACCCAAGGACTCAGGTATGTTCATATATGCATTTATACTTGCATGCCTAATAGTTTGCAGAATGTATGTTATACCTGGTTCTATGCACATATGTGTATGCACCCCATTGTGTGTTTATACATCTGTGCAGATGTACAGACTTGCATCTGTGAATGAATGACTCAGGAAATATATTTGTGTGTATGTGCCTCTGTTCCTCAAGGTGGGTAACCTCCCTATACAATGCATCCTAAAACTTGTACATGCTACTCTTTATATTTTTTTACTGTGTCTATACTGTACATTACTGCTTGAACTATGCAAATGTGTATTTATTTGTATAGCTTAGAATAGGTCTTGGATTGCAAACCTGTAACCCTTCAGCTTAGACTCAAAACAGCTAGAGGATTGTAAGGCAGCAACGCTAAAGCTGTCCACAGACGCAAAGATCTGATCGTACAAATCCTCGATTCGTATGATTTTCGGACCGCGTGTGGAGAGTCACGACATTTTTCGTCCCACGGAGATCGATTGTTTGGTCGATCGGCAAGGTTAAAAGATTTCTGTCGGCTGATGATAATTTCTCTGCATGTATTGCCACTGATTTTCAGTGGGAGACTGTCACTAGCTTTGGTCGGACATAACTTTCGTTTGATTGCTGTCAGGGGCAGAACATTGGCTGATCTGTTCTTTTACTACTTTATGTGATCGGAATGGGGTAGTGGCAGGTCGGGAGATGGGAAAGTCCGATCGTTCAAGGATTTAAACGATCGGATCTTTGCATCTATGGCCAGCTCGAGATAGACAAATATAGATAGACACACTGACAAATATTACCTTTCTGATCCTTGCTATTATCTTCAGTGGTGATTCTGACTTTTGAAACAACGTAACAGAAGCCAGCCAGATAACTGTCTTAGAGAAGAGCTGACTTCTGTTAAGATAAATAAAGAGTCAGAACCAGGAGTGCATAAACGAAAGGCAGATAACTGCTTTCAGTTGCAATTCACATTTATAAATAATTAGTAAAATAACTTAGTTAGTTAGGTTGAAAAAAAAAACACATCCATCAAGTTCAACCTTTTAACTTGTTTTAACCTGCCTAACTGTTAGTTATAAAGCAACTTAACATTTAATTAATACATATTGGAAAGTTGCTTAGAATTTTCATTCTCTCACTAATATGGAGCATATGGCTGCGCATGAGATTGTATCACTCTAGTTACATTGCAGAACATATAAGGTACAGATATGGAACCTGTTATCCATAATCGGACAACCTGGGGTTTTCAAGATAAAGGAACTTTGCATTTCAATAACTAATCTCCATTTATACTAAAAAAAATCATTTAAAATATTAAATAAATTCAACAGGATTGCATGCCACAAATAAGGATTCATTATATCATAGTTAGTATGAAATACAAGTTTCATTGTTTTATCATTACAAAAAAAGGGAAATCATTTTTTAAAATGTGAATAATTTAATTATAATGGAGTCTATGAGAGATAGCCATCCCATAATTCGGAGCTTTCTGTATAATGGGTTTCAAGTTAATGTTACCTGTACAAGCAAGAAGCATCACAAAATCAGTTGCAGGTGTGTGTAAGGCAAAAGATCCCACATAACCCAAGGCTGCTTGCAAATGCCACTCTTGATAGAAGCTGGCATCGTTCATAAACTAGGAGAAGGTGATCCTATGGCAGTTGCAGTGCAGTGGAAAGCCAGGCACCAATGAGATCACAACAAGTGAAGCATGTACATTGAGTGCAAGGAGCATGTGCAATCTCTGTTATGCACCAAAGTAATATGTTACATTTAGCCCTCTTGTAACATCAGTAGTCACTAGCACTGCAGCATTGCAGCCCTAGGGCCCTGCCAGGACACTGCCTGCATGGGACACAAGTGGGGCTTACCCTCTAAGGCAGACAAAGCATATACAAATATACTTTGTCTGCCTTAGAGGGTAAGCCCTATTTGAGGTAGCTCGGTGAAAGCTGGATGATGTCAGCTAGGACTGCCCTGATAAATAGGGTGTAGCTAAGAGCTGCAGTAGCCAGTCCGCAACATTCCATTACCATGTACCGTCCTAAAACCAAACCAGTGGAATTACATTTAAAGTGATACTGACACAAAAAAAATACTTTTTAAAATATGAATGTACATTAAAAGTTACCTATAGGTCATGCTGAGAGGTTTGCGGAGCGGTTTGTTTTTGTAAGTAATTGTTAGTTGAAGTTCCTAAAACTAAAGACTGTTTTGCCAACATGACTGTCCAATCTCAGCCTATCAGTTAAAGTTTCTAATGCTAACGACTCCTGCTGCACAAATATAGGCCATCACAAGTAGTTAGATAGGTAAGTAAAAGCATTGGGCAAATACTTTATGGCATAATTATAAGAAGCATGCAAAGTCAATATTGGTAGATGTAAAGGTTCAATTTCTGGTGTCAGTATCTCTTTAAAGGCTTTCTTCCTCAGGACTGGGGGCCTTTATATACATACTGAATGCAAATACATCCTCCATACAGCCCAGTTGCACTGAAAGTGTTATAGTTTTGGGTTGTGACAAAATCCTTGTCGTCCTCTCCTTTCTCCTTAAGTGGCTGTTGTTTCTCCTAGGAGCTTGACAATGTGGAAGGAGAAGATTACAACACAGAATTCTCTATCCAGAGCTCTCCTGCTGCACAGAATGGACCTGAGGTTTATGTCCTTCCACTTACAGAAGTTTCAGTGCCAATGTCCAAACAGCCGGGGAGATCAGGTAAGAATAGGTCAACCTGTGACCTACTATTATAGTCTAGCACAGGGTTGGGAAACTTGTGGGCTTCAATATGTTATTGATGTAGGACCCATACCTTTTGCTGTTGCAATGCTATAACAACCTATATGGCCAGAGGTTGCAGAAGTTTGTTTTGCAGAGGGCACACTGGGGCCAAGAAAATATTAGTGGCTCATAACTAAATACTAAAAGATTTTTTGAGAAACAAGGGATAAAATATATCTGCTCTTGTACCCTCGATTTTTCTGTTTTCTGTGTTACATTATGTCCTTGTGCCCCTATTTGGCAGGTCCAGAGATAAAACCAAGGGGACCAGTACATTTATTGATGTGTTAATGTTACTATGCATAGGTTTGTACTGGGTGGGTGAGACATACCTTGTGTGTATGAGTGCCCGAGAGAACTTGACTAATTGTGGTTTAGCATCAGAACACAGGAGGAGTTAGCAATACTTGTTTTGCATGAGGTGGGCTTATCACATACAGTACCAAGCTGTGAAACTCTATGCATGCTTTGCATGACCAAATGTGAGTAGGATTGGAATTTGGACCAAGAATTAATCATTTTTCAGAAGCCTCAGCGCAAGGGGGAGAGTACAGACACAGAGAGTGTAAGACAAACCCTCAAAGAACAGATATCTCGGAGAACAAGGGCATCTTTTCACAGGAGCTGACATATTCAAGTTTGGGCTGATGAAAGACAGAATGGCCCCAGTGTCTTGCATCTCCAGAAGGCGTGACCGGCAGTGCCAGGCTAATTACAATGCTTTTGTTTGTTTCTGGGGTCCGTTATGCACCCCTGGAATTCAAGGGCAGGGTGGTGGGTTGTCAGGCGTGGGAGCTTTGAAGGAGGCAAAATGTCACAATGTTGGGTTGCAGACTTTCTGACTTCATTGGGAGTATGACATGAAACTGGCCCAAAATGTTTTATTTTATTCTACTGCCAACAAAAACGAACTTGCTAGATATTCGATTGTAAGCTATTTTATAGGTCCAGCTAGACATGAAGGGGCAAATTCACTAACCTCCGAAAATTTGCCAGCGACGGCTTCGCTCACAGCGCAACACTTCGCCAGGCGTAGATTTGCCAGGAAAACGCAAAATTCACTAAAATCCGAAGTTGCATCCAGGGCGCCGAACGCTGACGAAGTTGTGCTAGCGTTACTGCGCCAAGTGAAGCGAAGTTGAGCTAGTCTTGGCTAATATGCATACAGTGGGAAGTTAAAGTTCAATGGATAGTGATGGGCGATTTTGTCCCGTTTCATTTCGGCACAAATTTCCTGCGAAATTTGCAAACTTGCAAACTTGCAAAACTTAGATTTTGGCACCGGCGACAATTCGACGGCATCAAAATGTGCCCCGCCATCAAAATGTGCCCCGCCATCAAAGTTGACGCCATTAAAGCCAATGGGCGTCCTTTTTTTCACTGCAAATTCGCCCATCACCATCAATGGATGTGTCAATATGTTGCAGCAAATTCTCATTTCTAGACATTGGTTGTATTTATTAAAATGGGCCAAAGATCAGATCATTCTACTATGATATCCATCTATGCACACCCTTCAGGAGAAGACCACATCAACTCCAGTATCCAATGGGTTTTGTCCCCACCTGATTGATTACTGGCTATAAACTGCCACATATTACAATTCTCATAAATGTCACAGATTTTGTTCAGTACGAATGAAACCTGGAGATTAGGGACAGCATTCTCATAATTCTATGATTTGTATAATGTAATCTGTAGTTAGTGTCATTTGCAGTCCGAGCATTTAAGTGATAGTCTGGTGCGGACAGGCAATCTTTAGAGTCTGACAAGTGCCAGATGGGCAGCTGTATGATGCCATAGACAGTCACTATTTATTTTGCCTGTCAGGGCTGCATTTACGTAGAGGGTACCCCTAAATTCGCTGACTTTCATCACCCAGTCCCGATGATTTTCATCTGGAGCTAAAATCCTGCCGCCGTAGGCTCGGTCCTTGGTGGCCTTTCCACAAATCCGGGCCTGGGACAGAGCAGACTGTGGGCCTTACTGTATTTGAAATGTAAGGCCCTGTACCTGATAACAATGTATTTTAATATATTGTGTTGGATAACATATCCCATACACAATTTAATCTTTCTAATCTCTACAGTTCAGCTTCTCAAATCCACAAACTTGGGAAGGCAGAGCTTGCTTTACCTGAAGGAGATTGGTCTTGGCTGGTTTGGAAAGGTGAGTATTCCTTTGCTACCTCTGCAGGCTATACAAACTATTACAGAATTGTTCCAATGCAGAAATGTTTTACAAGTATGGGACCTATCATCCAGAATGGTCGCGACCTGGGGTTTTCTGGATAAGGGATGATTTCATAATTTAGAACTTTATACATTAAATCTACTTAAAATGTATTTAAACATGAAACAAACCCAATAGGATTGTTTTGCCTCTATTACAGATTAATTATATCTTAGTTGGGATCATGTACAAGGCATTGTTTCATTATTACAGAGAAAAAGTAATCAATCAATTTTAAATATTTGAATTCCTTGATTAAAATGGAGTCTATGGAAGATGGCCTTCTTTTAATCCGGGGCTTTCTGGATAACAGGTAACTGAATAACAAATCCCACACCTGTATTATATCTGTGTTAGTAGGTTTCATAAATGTAAATCTTTTATTGTTTTGCCATCTTTGCTCTGTTATCTCTCCCACCTAGGGCTATAGCAAGACCTTTTACTAATTGACAAGGATTGTTCTTTGAAGGCCAAGTGCTACTAACACTGCTTCCTTTGCAGACAGTAGGGAAAAAACAGCAGCAGTTTTTGTGTTTTGGTCACTAGTCAATAGTCAAAATTCCTTCGAGGTTATTTATAAAATTTGCACAGTGCATATTTATTTGCATATTGTTTTTTGCGCATGGTTTCCCTTTAAATACCTACATTTTGCACTGCTGTGCCCATCTTTCCAGGAAGCTGTAATAATTGATATAATAGTTGCTTGTGAGAAATGTATCAAATAATGTAGAAAATGGTAACAGTTCAGAATCTGCACCTGAATTACTGAGCTTTCAGACTGAAACACCAGAGACAAGAACATTGAAGTTTAAACTTATATTTTGGAAAAACGGTAATAAATAATACTTTAAAACGAATTGAAAATAAGTGTTTATTTCTGGTGAACAATCTGAAAACAATTGAACTAAAAAAAGTGTTTGGAAGGTAACCAACCCCTCCAGCCTTCAGTCCTGACATTTTTGAACATGCCTTTCATTTAAGATGTAAGCTTTCCTGTGTTAAAGGACCGGTATCATCAAATTTGTTAGTATACATTGAAAAAAAACAACCAAGACAAGTGAAACTTTAAAATCGCAAAGTCTTTATTAAGAAATAACTTACCGAAACTCTGCTTGCGCTCCTCTTCAGAAAGCGATCGGACGTCCTCCTTGTGTCCCACAATAGCCTGAAAGAAGTACTTTCCTCCAAATACATGATCGCACCTGGTCAGACCATGTGCCTATCGCATTGTACTTACAATCACCAAGGTCCACCACCACCATCCACCTGAAATAAATAGGGGCAAAATTAAAAAAAGCTAAAACAGATAAACAAAATGCCCAACTCTCCAAGATACGGATCCTCGAGACGCAGCATAAAACGACTGCATTGGGAACAGTACTAGCTGAGGTCACAATAGCCAGGCAAGAACTGAATAATACATTTGACACCTTCACGAGAAGAGCTATTACCATTTTGTGGCATAGATTTTATGAGCACGGTGACAAATGCAGAAACTGAAGAGCAAGCAAACCAAAAACAATATAACAACTATAAAAGATACCAAAGGGAAAATACACTACTTAATTGACAAAATAACAGATACATTTGAGAAATACTATGCTAAGCTTTATCAATTAAAAGACCCGCACCAATACCCAAACCATATAGCCACAAACACAATTCAAGGCTACTTGAACAAATCTAACACAACAAAGATATTGCGGCATTAGAACAGTCCAATTAGCCCTAAACAACACCCCCACAGGCAAGAGCCCAGGACTAGATGGCTGTCATATAACTTATTATAAAACATTTCAAGGGGCCCTTCTACCACATTTTACCAAGGCACTAGAAGACATTAAAAATAATAAGCATTTTAACCCTGCGTCCCTAGAGGCACATATCACACTGATACAGAAACCCGGTAAGAACATGTGGACCCTGGTAACTACCGTCCTATCTCCCTAATAAATGGGGATGTTAAACTTCTTGCCAAGATAATAGCTACCAGACTGCAAAACTTTATCCTGTACCTCATAGATCCAGAGCAAGTAGGATTTGTACCAGGTAGGGAGGCACGTGACAATACCACACGACTATTAAACCTTTTTTATATAGCTAAGCAGAGACAAATTAAAATGCTACTCCTTTCTACTGACGCTGAAAAGGCATTTGATAGAGCACTAGAAGACTTTGGGAGTTTAAGTAATCTAAAAATCAATTACATCAAATCTATAGCACTGAATAGCTCATTGCCTCAATAAGTGATAACACAGCTGAAACCCCGTTTCCCATACATGTGGACAACAAATGTACTACCATACCTAGGGGTAAAAATATGAAAAAATTACACACTGGATGGAAATAAACCTACAAGATCTCATAAATAAACTAAAAAAGGACCTACACGCTTGGGATGCTCACCCAATTTCTTGGTTTGGGCAGATTAATCTTTCAGGCACTACCTGTGCCAATTTCAATATCATATTTTAAGAGTATTCAGGCTATACTTACCAAATTTATATGGCTAGGAAAGATGCCTAGGATAAGCTGGAAAATACTAAATAGGTCATGATGAAAAGGGGGCATGGGTCTACCGTGCATTAATAAAGTACATAGGAGAATAATACATAAAGATCAACCCCTGGTATCGTATACACTCTGGGACACACTTAAGACCCCACACTCCCTAACGAAACATCCCTCGCCATTAAAACCCCTGCTAAATAACCCAGCGATTCCAGTAAGCCTAGACCAAGGATTTTTCCAGAAGTGGATAATACAGGGCAACCTACAACTTTTACACTTTATAGAAAAGGGGGAATTTGTCACTAAGCAAAAATTCCACAGTGTTAAACCCTTTACTCCTGCAGACCACTTAAAATATTCACAAATTATACATTACTACCGAGCACTGGGAGGCTGTACCTTATCCCGACCCCTGACAGTATTTGAAAAATACTGCGCACTTAGTGACCCACTAGGACATAACATCACCATGATATACAGATGTCTGCAAGCAACAGGCAGTTTACATAACTTAAATTTCATCTATTCATGGAACACAGACTTAGGACTCACACTCTCAGAGGAGCAGATTGGCAACCTAATACTAAAATTATTATACAGCTCTAGATGCAATCGTATACAGCAACTAAACTATAAAATCCTTACCAAATGGTACAGTACGCCAGCAAAGCTGAAGTCAATATTTCCACTGTCATTTAAAACATGCTGGAGGTGTCTTGGGGCAAGAGGCAACATGACACATATATTTTGGGAATGCCCACAGATAAAACCTTACTGGGATCAGATAATTTCTCTATCTGAAGAAAACCTAAATTTCAATATAGACAGAAGCCCTGCATATTGCTTGTTGTTCCATATAGAGAGCCCTATCTCTGCCTTCAAAAAATCACTAGAACCCTACCTATTAAATGCTGCAAAATGTTCCTTTACATTGGAAAACACAACATGTGCCAACAAAAAAGGATTGGCTCACAAAAATAGAAGAGCTTTATGTTTTCGGGGGAACTCTCATAGAAGAAGAACAAAACGCAAATTTCACAGCAACTTGGTGGAGGTGGCTAGAATTACAACGGAACAATACAAAGCTTTTTTCCAATGAAGGTATCACTTATATATCTATTTCCCCTCTGGCTACCCCCCCCCCTTTTTCTTCTTTCTTAATTGACCTTTCCCCCCTCACCCTAAACATCCCTCACCCACTCCTATCCCAATGATAATTATACAATTCTCGTGACCAACTATGAGATGTATCTGTTACATTGATATACTGCTAGGTCCTGCGAGATCGATATTTTATTTCTTAATAAAGGCTTTGTGATTTTGTTTAATTTGTCTTGGTGTTTTTTTTTTCAGTGTATACTAATAAATTTTTTTTTAAATTTGTTTAAAAATGCAATCTGCTGATGTCTGCCTGTGTATGGTACTTCTCTAGATTAAGTAAATAAAGGCTTTTTCATTTTTAAATGTACTGTTGCCTATAACCATTTAGTGCATGGTGCTTCGCCAGATGAAGTGAAGCAGCTTGTCGAATGGAACAATAGAAAAGAGGCCATGCATGTGTAATGCCAATCATACAATACCATGGGCCAACTGGTTGGTTACTGTATGGGTTAGCCAATGTATGACCAGCTTCAGACTTTTAAATAAAGATCAGCTCATTGGGCTTCTAAATGTGATTTTATGTTATGCTTGTAAGAACCAATAATAACAAAAACAAAATAATAGACAAACAGTATATTCATTGAAGTCATGTTAAAAAGGGGGTGTACTGCCTTTTAATGTAGATGAAAAGTGAGCATGGGTGAATAGACACATAAATTAAGTTTTGTTTATATTCTGCACCAGGTCCTGCTTGGGGAGATAAATTCTGGTCTGAGCAGCACCCAGGTGGTGGTGAAGGAGCTGAAGGTCAGTGCCAGTGTGCAGGAGCAGATGCTGTTCCTAGAAGAGACACAGCCCTACAAGTATGTATGGACTGGACTGATTATAATAGCCACTAGTAAAAGGCACAGCATGTGAAAATCTTAGTACCCCAGCCAATACCCTGCAGAAATGTGTAGAACCAGGAACATCCTAATCACTCAAACATCAAGTTAACAAAGGCAATCCAAATAGGGGGTATTCTTAGAATCAAATGATTACATTAAGTCCCTGCACACTACTTCAAAGGGGCCATGTCTTTCAGCACCGTTATGTGTATTCTCATATCCCACAGTGCACTTTTATGGCTTTGCTCACGTAATAACAATCATCATCTCTTATATTCAAAGTTACTGTAGGTATCTTTTAAGTGCTTAGAGCAGTACAGTACATGCAATTCTAGGCAGTCATACAGTGATTTCTTTGGTGCCTCGCTGCCCTTAATTGATTAAAAATTGTACAAGTGCATGTTCTGCCATGCAGTGGCACTGTTCTCTCATATATGGATGATTAACCAAATAACTGGATATTCTTGTAAAATTGGTTAGCACTATATTTAAAGGGATTTTGTCATAATTTTTATGGTATAGTCTTTATTACTAAATTGCCCTGTGTACATTACAAGTAATTAATTCTATTATTTAAAATGTTATTATTGAACCAAGTTTTCATGTTCCCTGCCTATATTATGCCTATGATATCATTCCAACTTGTTGTGGAACAGTAAAGGGTGACTGAAGTTTATCATACCATAGGTCACATGGCTGAGAGCACCTGGGAAGCTAAATACTTAGTAAAACATATAAGCTGCCCCATGGAATTTAGTCATACATGTAACAACATGTCTAGCTTTATGTCAGATTTCAAAATGAACATGAAAAAAAAACTGTTTTGGATTTCAATGCTGTATTCTGCCGGAGAGATGTTCACTGATGCATTTTGTTAACTACATAGTTTCATATGACAGAATCCCGTTAAATACAAATGCATTCTTAGAACCAGGGGTCTTCTGAATACAGTGTTTTTGAGTGTTATTTTATAAACATTTAGTATAAAAGCTCTTATTTGGAAGAATGAAGAGCTGTGTATACTAAAAACACGATTAGTAGATTAGCAGTGATGCTTTTCATGAATAAAGGATTTATAGATGATAAATTCCATTCCTGTACTGAAACATGTAATTAGTCACACTGCTTTTGCTTAACCTCTTACATTCAGCTGCACTGTATATTTCTGGTTTCCTGTTTGTTTAGTGCAGATCACAAGACAACTTTTTAACCTTCTTGTGGGAAATTGTCCTGCACTCAGTGGGTTATATGTTTGGTAAGCCATTTCTGTAAGTGCTCTGGTGCCAAGGTAGTCTATGCATGTGTATACTCATCAGGTTAGTTGGTGGGCTAACCTGATATCCTGCTCACAAGAAACTGACAGACACTCACAGGGTTAAATATTTAGTAAAACATATAAGCATGTGTTTTGCTGCCCCATGGAATTTAGTCATACATGTAGGACTTGCCATTGTAGTTTCGGAAATAATAATTAATAATAATTAATAATAAATATTAGTGATTTTATATGAAATGCTGGCCTCCAGTGGCATTATTGTTGAGAAAAATGGTAAAAATTTCACTTGCCTTTATTAATCACTTTCTAACAAAGGATCTCTCAGATATGGGAGTACTTATATAATCTTCAGGAAGAATAACTTTTATTAGTTTGTTTCCTAAAGCCAGAGTTGCTTTGACATGGTAATACAAAATACTATTTCAACCCTAGTTACAACACCATATTTTTCCCAGTAGTATGCCTCCTTATACTGCAGCTGCACTTTTTGTTCACCACAAAGGCTGGCCCCACTTATGCATAGAACACTGGGTCTCATTACCACCTGTATCTTAACTGTCAGCCCCAAGATGTTGTCAAACTAGAACTTACAAATACTTAAACCCTTGATTTTAGGTTGAAGAATGAGGGAAATTGTAGTCTAGCAACATCTGGAGATCCAATGCTGAGAGAATGTTGGGGTTGTTGCAGCCTAACTACTGGTGCTCATTTTGCCTGCACCAGTACTCCCTTGCTACTGTGGATTATTATAGGGTGGCCAATATGGTCATGTTATGAATTTGTATCCCTGATTGTGCCCTGGGTCTCTGGCCACCTGGTAAGGGTATTAATACCCTTTCCAATGACCTTGTTTTTCATGAAAACGCATGTTGGTACTCTTAACCTGAACTAGTAAAATATGCACAATATGCTGTGCCAGGACACTGCTCCACCCATCAGCACAGACAATAATAAAGCATTCTCTGTTACCCGAGTCTTGTGGGATCTATATATAGACCTGCAGGGCAATGTTGAACACAATGAAGCACTTATGTAAGATTGGCCGGGCCAATCCAGCCAGGCACCCTAGGTAACCTGGCCGGCCATGGCGCATTTACGCACAGACTAGCAGCAGCAGTCGGGAAGACACGGGACCGGACATGGGGTAGGTGACAGAGCAGGTATGTGCCTGGCGCCCCCCAGCTTTGCACCCTAGGCACCTGCCTACTCTGCCTACCCCTAGTTCCGGCCCTGATGTAAGATGCCCTTTCATCCAAAATCCATCACTAAAAATGATAACCCCCCCCCCAAACTGCCAGGCCCTGGTACCACTGACAGTGGTACCACTGGCACAGAAGACTGAACTTCCCCTGTACTGAAATAACCCACCCCCGAGATCAGTTTATGGTCTTATCTTCAAGTGTGTGCTGAAATGAATGAAAATCTCTTTCCTCTTGTAGCGTGCAGTGCTGCTTTTCTTGCCTCTGAAAGTGTGTGTATATATATATATATATATATATATATATATATATATATATATATATATATATATACTTGTATGTATGTGTATGTATATAGATATATCTATATCTCTCTCTCTCTCTCTCTCTCTCTATATATATATACATAGATATATATATATATATATATATATATATATATATATATACATATATATATATATATATATATATATATATATATATATATATATATATATATACACACACATATATATATAGTCTGTAGTCACATCTAGTGGACTAACGAGTTGCAGCAAAAGACAAATGCCTGGGTGCTGGTTAATTAATTAACAGAACTTCTTAAAAAAAAAACGCACAGCTCAGGGCTTAATCAAAGTGAAAAAACAAGTGGTTTGTTCAATGTTTCAGCCCCTGGACTCGGGCTGTCTTCAGGAATAGATATATAGATATATGTGTGTGTGTGTGTGTGGCCCTGTAGGGCCACTATTGGGAGGTACCACTTAGGGACCCAGGGAGATGCAAAGGTCCCCTGAGAGATGCAAAGTTCCCCTGAGAGATGCAAAGGTCCCCTGAGAGATGCAAAGGTATGATTCATATTGGGAGGTACCACTTAGGGACCCAGGGAGATGCAAAGGTCCCCTGAGAGATGCAAAGGTATGATTCATGTACCATTATGGTGATAGGATTAGCGTTTGGGCTGTATTGGGCATAGTTTATTGGTCTTTTTTTCCTATTCATTGGACCCCATTATCAGGGCTGGAACTAGGGGTAGGCAGAAGAGGCAAGTGCCTAGGGTACAAAGGTAGAGGGACCCCAGGCACGTACCTCTTCTGACACCTTCCCCTAGTTTGGACCCTTGTGGCCCCCATAGCTGTTGGAGAAATTCAGAGTGTGGGCTCTTCCGCGTTGCATGGTTGGCAGGGTTGCCCAGGGCACTTTGCTGACTTTGCCTAGGACTGCCCATTCAGGCAGATGGTTGGGTGTAGGGAAACTGAGTAGCATGGGGACCATTGTTTCTGATATATATATACATATATATATAGATAAAAAGGATAACATTAGGAGAGGGCTTGAATAGCAAGATGACTAACAAAAAGTAGCTATAACTATAAATGTGTAACCTTACAGAACATTTGTTTTCAGATGGGGTTTGTCAGAAAAAGAAGGCAAATAATATAAAAACTATAAAAAGAAAAACATGAAGGCAAATTGAAAAGTTGGTCACAGAAATTAGAATCCAGGAGCCCAAAGTTTAAATAGTACAAAAAGGTTTTATTTTACATAATGTATAAAAAAATGAAAAAAGCCTTACACGTTTCGTGTCTCCCAAGGAAACTTAATCATAGGCTAACTTTCTTTGGTCAAATACATGATATTTAAAGGAAAAGGAGCCAACATAAAATTGTTTAGGTGGAGTTTGTAAAGCTAACCAATGAGCTTTCATATGTGGCTCATGTGTAAAATACATAGTATATAGTTTCAATGCAAAACTACAAGGTAAGATTAGATTACAAAAATACAAAATGTTTCATTAACCAAAGTACAAAAAATCTAAATAAAAGCATTACATAAAGCAAGAGAGATCAAATTCAAAATTTAGCCTTAGTGGTTGTCTGGTCCCTAGGTGAAAGATCCATTTAGCTTCTTTTTTTAAAAGGTTTGAAGTTCTATTACCTCCTCGAATATTTTGAAAAATTTTGTCGATACCTATTACACTTAAGAAGGACACATCCCTAATTCTGTCTTTCAGTTTGCGGCTGGTTTGACCTACATATTGTTTCTGACATTTTTTAGAAGTTAATAAATAAACAAAATTTTTTGTGTTACAATTAATGTAATGTATTTTATGTGTCTTATTAGTAGTAGAAAAGGCAAAAACGGATGTTTTCTTTATATATTTACATGTAATACACTTACTCGCACCGCACTGAATTGTACTATATACTGTATATTTTACACATGAGCCACTAGAGGCAACGACATCTGGAAGCTCATTGGTTAGCTTTAGAAACTCCGCCTAAACAATTTTCTATTGGCTCCTTTTCCTTTAAATATCATGTATTTGTCCAAAGAAAGTTCATGGGAGACATGAAACACATAAGGCTTTTTTCATTTTTTTATACATAATTTAAAAGGTAAAGCATTTAACAGAGCAATTTACCAGGGTGCTGGAGGCAAGGTGCAAATCAATCAATAGTATAGTGATACAGAGCACAGAACTGAAGAGAAACCTGCACTGCATACAGTGGCGTAACTAGATATTACTGGGGCCAACAGCAAATTATTTTTTAGTCCCCCAAAATGTCCTGTTTTACCAATATTTATTGAAATTGTATATGAATTTAGGACTCATGGAACCCCAATACCTTTAGGGCTCCCCCTGCAGCCGCAGGGTCTGCTTCGTGACTGCTTGTACCCAAAGCAAAGTTCTAAGAATAATGAGACTGTACTTATAACCTGACAGACAATCCATCTACTAAACGGGTTATTATTGCAGGAAACATAAATATGCCAGCTACCAGGTGTGTCCCAAGAGAAAACTATTACACAGCTTTTTCCTCTACTGTGGTTCTACTCTTGTTCCAGCACATTAGTGGATATCACTGTAATGCAGCTTCTGTGCCTGGAACAGCAGGATATTTGTACTGCTATTTACTGGGTATCTGACGATAATCCTCTACCAACAGACAGTGCTGTGCATCTGGCAGCAATACACTATACTATGCCACTCTTTCTTTTTGCAGAGTGCTGCAGCATGCCAATCTGCTACAGTGCCTTACCCAGTGTGCAGAGATCACCCCCTATCTGCTGGTTATGGAATTCTGCCCATTGGTAAGTTTTTGGGGAGGGGAATCCATGGCAGCCATTTAGGTGGAGCAGCTGTACGGGACCACTCAGCAATTATAAAAAAAGAATAATTCATTCTGTATATAAGTGCAGACTTGGGTTTGCACCCAGAGGCTTTGTGGGGTTCTAAGTGACCATGGATGATCTCAAAGCAGAGAAAGAAAAACAGCAGTTCCACCAGCGTTTTATGACTGTGGTTGTCTCTTGGCTGATAATCTGAAGTAAGCAAATTAGACAGTATAGGAAGAGGTATCCTGCTTGCACATTTTGTAACTGAGGCTTGGGTGGAAGCACTAACACCATGTGTGGAAAACAAGGAATGTCTCAGTTGCCATTATTAAAGGTACATTGATATTTAAACACATGCACTCATGTGACAGCTTTCAAAACATATCATATGCCATGCGCTGTTTTTTAACAAGCTGAGTAAAGCAATACTACTCTGCACCTTCGGTGCACCTGACTGTACACCAGGGCTGGACTGAGAGTCAAAACAGACCCTGTCATTTCAGGTACACATAGGCTGAATTAGCCCACACAGAGGCCCAAACAGCCCCCATAAGCCCACTAAATACTGACTTTCTATGACACCTTATAGCAACCCCTCTGGCATTTGCCAGAACCCACAGATTGCCAGTCCGGGCCTGCTGTACACTAAAGAGCAAAGATGTAGCAGGTACTTAGGACTGTAAGTGAGAAAACACCCTTTGCTAGGCAAACATATTATATATTTAATATATTTAAAGCTTCAAGACCTCTTATTCAGAAGGCCAAATTATCACCTGCTTCTTGGGGTTCAGTGACCTCTCCAGTAACCTGAGATTTACTGTTCCATTTAGCTTGTATCCAGTATTGATCCAGGTACTGGTCCGATTGCCATCTTGCAGTCAGGAAGGAATTTTTCCCCCTCTGAGGCAAATTGGAGAGGCTTCAAATTTTTTTGCCTTCCTCTGGATCAACTAGCAGTTAGGCAGGTTATATATAGTATTAAAAGGTTGAACTTGATGGATGTTTTTTTTTTTCAACCTAACTTACTATGTAACTATGTAACTATCTATCCTTCAGTTCATCCTCACTAAAGTTAATTTGACTTCTGGAGTATACTGGATCTAATAAGGGAAAGTCAATGTAGTGTTAGTGTGTTAGCAATACTTTTATGTAATTAATAGGTCTGGGGCTCCTTTGTTATATGCTTTGTATTTTCAGGGGGACCTCAAAGGTTATCTCCAGAGTTGTGCTGCCTCTGAATCAACAGCCCCAGACCCCTTGACTCTGCAGAGAATGGGCTGTGAGGTGAGCTGTGGGCTTCTTCATCTGCACAAGCATAATTATACTCACAGGTAAGGATGGGTATATGGGAAGGTGCTGCAGGCAGGGGTCCTAATGTTGGTTTATGTAGGTGATCCTATTCTATTTCTTATGCACTCAGTGATCACCAGCATGTGGCTCTTGCTCAGTGATGCACATAGTTTAGTTTCCAGCATCTCTCATGTTCAACAGTCTGGCTATTGTTTATCAACAGCTAAAGGGAGAGGTCCCACCTGTAGTACGAGATATGTTACAAGTAAACCTGTTCCTTCATGGTCCTTTCCTAATTTTCTCATTATGTCTCATTGCTTTTCTTCCATTGCTTGTAGATTAAGTAGTTTCTCTTACACACCCCTGGACGCGTCTTTCAGTTTGTCTCCTGGAACAATATCCTGATGCTGAATGAGTGGGACATACAGGCTCCAGCATCAGTGATTTTGTTGCAGGCGGCACACATTGCTTCTGGTCCATTGGAAGGCTGCATGGCCCTATCCTGTGACATCTTCCCAATCTCTCTTTCAATGGCTGCACCATTCTATGATTAGTGACTTTTTTCATAGGCTGCTGTCTCACTGTCTTAAATTAAATGCTACAATTATTCTCTGTTTTACTTCATCTGCTCCTACAGCAACCCCCTTTTCCTAAATCCAGCTTGTCTCATTTGATCACTATCTGCCTGCCTGTTGTAGCCACTCAGTCCCCCTCCCATTATTTGTGGTCTTGATCTTACATCTCCATGACCAGAGTAGGAGGAAAGAAGGCACAGAACAATGCTAGAACAATGGCCAGTGGCATAACTACAGAGGAAGCAGACCCTGCAGCTCCAGAGGGCCCAGTAAGGCCCTACATAATGAGCAACTTTAATATATCTTGTTAAATTGGTCAGCTTACCAATGTTTTGGGGCCCTAAATGGAATTTGCTGTGGGGCCCAATAACATCTAATTACACCACTGCCACCGTCAACTCTCCAGCTGCTGTTGAATAATAACTTGCAACATCCAATGGCTAACTGAGCTTTCTCTGGAAGTTGTAGTTCTAAAACAGCTGGATTGCTGCAGGTTGGCAAGCCCTAGCACCTTCTTAGTGACTCATAGAGACACACACCACAGCCCACTCTGCAGCTGAATGGCAGAGATATACAGACAGTGGCAGACAGAATGTATTGTTTCTCATTTAATTAGCTTGCTGTGCATTAGCAAGGGATGGGCTCAGAGGCCGCTGTTTGCATAGTGCCCAAGGCTCAGTGAGGAGGGTGTACAACCTATAAGGGAATATTTGTCCTTAAACTGTTAGAAGAGTTTACACAGAGTCACTCATCTCTACCCTCAAACTGAATACAGGCACTGATGCTCTGGGCCGGATTTACATAGCAGGTGCTCTAGGCCTGTTGCTGTTGATCGCCCCAGTCCCCTCCCCTTTATTCACACAAATTTTCACAGAAATGGGGATTGGCGCATTGGAGGTTTAAAAATCTATGTTATCATCCCCAGTGTTTCTGAACCAATTTTTGATGCTCCAGACAATAGTGCAAAGTAGCCAACTAAGGTTCTCCTCTAGACTAAAGTTTAAGGTAAGAAATGGATGATCCTAAAAAAACCAGAGCAGCCAACAATGCACTGTGAGATGCTACAGCAGGGATATAGAACATATAGCCTTCCAGATATAGAATTACAACTCCCAGGAACTCTGACAAGCATTGGCTTAGTTCATGAACAACTGAAGGCCTGCAGGTTGCTGAAGCTTGTGCTACAATAAGCTGCTGGTTGTCACAAGGATCCCTCTGAAGTCTCTTTCACCCTAAATTATCTCTCTCCTTTTTTTTGCACTCATAGTGACTTCGCCCTTCGGAACTGTCTTCTTGCTGCTGACCTGACTGTGAAAATCGGGGACTATGGACTGGCACATTCCAAGTATAGGGTGAGCATAGCCTGTTTTTCAAAAACAACTCCGTTTAGATTAACTATTTAGCCAAATTGTAGCTCACATCTGTTACCCCAGGGCTTTCTGCCATAGGATTGAAGAGATTGCTGGGTACATTGCTTCAGGAAGAGGATCAGGGCAACACATTTGCTGATTGTCTTGTAGTAAATGAATAATTTGTTGGTACCTTGCAGTTAGCTTGTTTTGTGAGCTGTTGTCTAATTATAGGTTTGCTGGAACATGTTCTAATGCCCTACAAATTACACAAAAACAAAACTAAAACACCCCTTATTATAAGTGTAGCTGGAAGGGCAGAGCGATAAGACAGAGGAGCAGGCATATACAGATATATGGAGGGTACACACGCTCTGCCTCAGACACACTAGCCACACTCACTGACTTTTATGACAATTTTGCTTGCCTTTATCTGTGTGGTGCTGCTGCCACATTTATTCAGTGTTCTGGGACCAGTGAGAGTTCACTTACTGTAGAGACAAACAAGTCTGGGAGAGAGACATGAGTGGTATACAAAAAGATCACTAGCTATGGTTTTATTTTAAGGCAGAAATACCCTTAGCTCTAGGGTCACAGGGGCCATTTGTGGTTAGGGTTGCCACCGTTTCTGGAAAAAAATACCAGCCTTTCTAAATATTTATCTTTTTTCCCTATTAATAACATTGGGATCAACACTCACTTTTACTGGCCAGGCCGGTAAAATACCGGCCAGGTGGCAACCTTACTTGTGGTATAAGAACAAGCAGGGCCGGATTTACATAGCGCTTACCCCTAGGCCCGCTGACGTTTGTCACCCCTGTCCCCTCCCTTTTATTCAGGCAAATTTTCATTTGCATACAGGAAATTTAAAAAACTATTGTATCTCCTGAGCATCCACAGTGTTTCTGAACCAATGTGGGTGTGGTTGGGCAGCATACCGCCCCCTAAAATCCTGCAGCCCTAGGCTCGGGCCTTGATGGCCTTTCCACAAATCCCGGCCTGAGAACAAGTAAAAGGGACAAATTATATTGAGTTAAGCTGGCCAAACAAGTGCAGATTTTGTTGTGCCTCTGCAAATGATCTTATTGGGTTTAAACAAACAATTCATCCATCCAATGTTTAATTATATTAGAGGAGACTTTTTGTGTAGGCTGCAAGTACCTCTCTGACATAATTTGATGCCAATGATATAATAGGGAAAAACCATAATAATATAGGAAGGTCAGTATTTTTTTCCAGAACAGGTGCTGCAAGATCTCACATTTATTAACTGATGGCTGTCTGTCCTTATGCTTACTTTCCCAAAGGTATGTTCAGTGAAAGATCATTTAACAATGATTATCTGACTTATCGATTGCATTGTTCCAGGATGAAAATATTTAAACCTGTCCAATTGACTGTTGGGATGATTTTGTCGGAACGATATGATCATTTGCACCCCATTGTAATGTATTGTATTGTATTGTATTGTATTGTGCCAAAATCAGTCGCTTCGTGTTAGATATTTTTTAGTGAATACACCAAGAATGTCCATCGTTGGTTGTTGTGATGCTGGAAGGCCACGGGTTGGACATGACTGGTTAATCATTTTTTTGTAGGCCTGACAAGCACTTTTAAGCTAGCCTTGCAGTACTCATTGCAATTTTGCAAATGAGAAGTGTCCCTGCAACTTCTCTTTTGCATACAGGACTGGGAATGGCTGGGGGACAGTTTGTTTCTTTGCCTCACACTCAGACACACTTGTTACTATGTTACACACATTCTGTGGTTTGTAACCAAACACCCTGGCATGTTGCCAGCTGTCCCTAGCCTGTGCCAGTGCAGGCAGCCAGATGCCCAGATTAAGGAAGGGGAGGCGGAGGTAGGCGCTCTCTCACTTTAGAGCACGTCTCTGCCCCAAGGGGGAGGAGGGGACTCTCTGTTGCCTCTTTCTCTCTCTGTCAGGGTGAGTCAGACGTCGGCTGATCCTCGGGGAGGGGGGAGGAAGGAGGAACTAGCAGCAGGGGGAACCTGGAGCTGTGGCTGAGCGGGCAGTTATGTTTTTGCCTGGCAGGATGATTACCTTGTGACGTCGGACCAGCTGTGGGTGCCACTGCGTTGGATTGCTCCGGAGCTCATCGACGAGGTGCATGGGAACTTGTTGGTGGTGGATCAGACCAAGGCCAGCAACATCTGGTGAGAAATAAAATAGTCTTGCCACCCTCCCTTCTTGACTGTATCATTTATTCCTTGGATCTTTTGCTCTGTGGCTACAGGTCACACGCTTGTCACTAAACAGAAACCTGTTGCTTTTTTCACTTATTTATTTAATAAGTAGAGTGAAGGATGTGGATCACAGAATCCTGTTTATATACACATGGGCAGTTTACTACCCATCACTAGTACCTGGGTGTGGCTCTTGTCAGATCCTGTGTGCCTCTTTCCTAGTGACGGCAGCAAGCTCTTACAAGAACTTTATAAAAGTATAGCAGTCTGGAAGATAATGTCTTTCACTAACTCAAAGCCAAAACAACTGAACATAAGGTGTCATTTATATAACACTATGGGGTATTGGAGACATAAGTACAGGGTGCAGTGTCGGACTGGCCCACAGGGATACCAGGAAAACTCTCAGTGGTCTCAGTGGACCTCTTGCTTCTAACCATTTGGCCTATTTCATGGTTATTCCATATTTCTTTATGGCAAAAAAGAGGCGTAATAATGGAAGAATAGAGAATAATATGTAGAGAAGAGAGTCTAGGAGAATAAAGAGGTTGAGTGAGGAGAGTAGTTAGAATAGGTTTGAAAGTGGGCCCTCAGCCAAAGGTTTTTTGGTGGGCCCCTGACATCCCAGTCCAACACTGACAGGGTGATAAGGAAGTGTTGGATGGATACCGATGGCTCAGGTTGCTGTTTTAGGAGTTACACACTAGCACAGCACATTATTAGTTTAACAACATTTCCAAATTACCAATTTAGAGACTTTCCAAATCAAAATTAACCTGGAGACTGCTAAGAAAAGATAGGAAGGATCACAAATGTGGCAGCCAAATATGTCACTAAATGTGAAATGGCATGATGAAGGTCTGGGATATGTGCAACCTGCACACCTGAACATAAATATGTTCAGGTGTGCAGGTTGCACATATCCCAGACCTTCATCATGCCATTTCACATTTAGTGACATATTTGGCTGCCACATTTGTGATCCTACATTTGTAAGCTACTGGCTTTTTGACAAGCTTACTATTCCTTCATGTCTTAACACACTTGTACCTGAACAATAAAAGAGAAGGAAGGATGGTGTAAATGAGGGGCAGGGAGGGCACAGGTAGTAACCTATGGAATTACACTGCACAAATAATGGGCAAACTGAACTATAATTATTATCAAGGGTACCTTGTTGTTGGGTGAATGTTACACCTTTGCTTATTAATAAAGTGTGAAAGGGCTTATATATGTGCATGGAGGAAGGACACACAAGTGATGGAGATGTGACTGAGTAATAGTGAGTTCAAGGAACATGAGCTTCTCCAGCATTAGATTTTTAACCAAAAAAAAAACAGAAATACAGCCAAAGACCCCTATAGCTACAAATGGGATGTTGAATATATCTAGCTGGGGCTTTAGAAAGATGTACTAAACAAGCATACTAGTATAGATTTGGTGCATTACAAGTGCTTTTACTTCCCAGTGTACAGTTATTTTCCCATACGTGACTGTATCTCCTGTTCCTCACAGGTCATTGGGTATTACTCTTTGGGAGCTGTTTGAATTGGGAAGGCAGCCATACCCTAAGTATTCTGATCGCCAGGTCCTCTGCTATGTTATCAAGGAACAGCAACTCAAGCTGCCCAAGCCACAACTTAAACATCTGCTCTCGGACCGCTGGTGAGAATCTTGCCCACTGTCACAAATTACACATCAAAGACATTAGCAGCAAAGATAAATAGCTGAATAAATACAATCTATTCTAAAATATAAAATAGTATATCCCACCACATTGTAAGGCTTTTAAAATGCTCAGAATTTCCCTTGATATACTCACACACCCAGGACTGATGACTACAGAAACATAAAGCTATACCAGCAGTTACTGTACCTGCAGAAGAATATGTGTACAGTACCATTGTTTATTTACTGTAGATTTATTAAGAAAACACCAGAATACCAGATGTACTTCCTGAAGCTAAATGGATGTTGATCTTATAAAGGTTTTAACTTCTGGTGTATGTGTGACATTGGGGGTCATTTATAAACTTTGCGCAAGGCAGATTGGTTCGCAAAGTGAATATATTTGCCTTGTGCATGCTTATATTTATAAAGCTGAATAAGTGTGGTTCAAACAGAATTGCGAATTTTTTTTCACAATGCGAATGTCTATAAGAGCTTATTAAATATGTCAAAAATAAGCAAATTACAAATATTTATGCACACACTCTGCGACTGAATTACACCACAACTTTGGTGGCGGAGAAAATATTCGCAAAACAGTTTTGCAAAGTGCGAATTTAAGTTACTGTCAATGCTATTTTCAAACACAACAACTTCGCTCATTGGGTGCGCTTGCACAAACTCAGCATGTCTTTTGCGAAAATGTATTCACAATGCGAATTCGCAAAAAACAGAAAGACAGGCACAGCAGTACAATTTTTTAGCGTTCAGGAAAAACATGGGCAATACAACCATTTGCGAAAAAATATGCACTGCACGAACTTTATAAATGACCCCCACTGTGTAATCGGGCTTTATTCTGATGAATATACAATTGTCCACACAAAATCTGTAATTTGGAGTGGCAGCATCTAGCAATAAGTGAGCAACACAAGGGTATAATATATGGCCCAGCTTGTTCACATGTTCACAACAGCACTTGTAAGGTTGTATAATTAAATTTCTTGGGGGGCGTTGAAATACACACATATGCAACTTTTACAGTCATTTACAATTAAAAGTGACGTCTGTGTTAAACCTGTTTTTTTAGGAAAGTGAAAAATCTGATTACAGCAATGAAACAAGGACTAATTAACAAATGCAGTCCAATGTGCAAAGTGCAGTTTTTAGATACAGAACACCCACAAAGCAGCATTCTTTACCAGAATTACAGTTGAATTATGGGCACATGCTAAGTTACTGCTACTTTTCTGAGTAAAGCTGGCCATACAATATAAGGTCTGCTCAATTGGCAAGGTCACCAAACGAGTGGATCTTTCCCTTAATATGCACATCTTAGGTGGTTGATATCAGTCTTAATCCAATCATTGGCCCAACTGGCCCTAACGGTGGGAATATGAGCCATCAGAGCAAGGACTGCATGAATTAGTCCTCAGTCTGGCAGGAAAATCAAACCTGTTCAATCAACGTGTGGGAGGGGCTTCCAGGTTTTAAAGGGGAAGTAAACCCAACTGTTATTCACCACACGGAACTCGATGGAAAAGTTGAACAGAAGATCAGTATTTACAGGCACACCAGAGGCTTTTCTTCAGTCAGGCACACTTTATACACTCCAGTAAATACTTTTTCAGACACATTCAGTTACATATATTCCAACAAATCAGTTTCTTGATAGGCACACTTTCCTTAGGATCTTGAATTCCACCTAGTGGTATACTCCCCCCACTCTCCAATAGTGGCCCGATACATTCAGGGTGATACCCCTCCACTCTTTTTCCATTCAAGTCCTGGCCTTTAAGCCCCAGTGTCCTTCCTACCTGGTCCTAGACTACCACTGATTCCCTTACTTATGGAGTGCCTGTAGGAGACTAACTCCACTTTCCTCCTTGATGGGGCCACAACTGCCCTTACTAAATATCCTGACTATCTCATGCACCTAGTGCTCGCTCAATTTGATCTTTCCTATGCTAACTTCCCCTATCTACCGATGTAGGTCTCCACTCACCAGCCAGGTGATGTTGCTTTGGCCACGCCCTCACATGAAGACGGGGCACATCCTTTTATAGCCATCTATGTCCCATAGTGGCCTCTGGTGGCTGTGGTAAAAACTACACCTAAAATTAAGTTATAATATATACATTTTACATACATGCACATTTTGTCACACAGAAAGATTACAACATTCCTGCACATAACACTCTTCATTACTTTACACCCCCTTATAAACATCTTGCTGATTTTCAGCCAGGTATTGGTAGGGTGGGACTACCGGAGGGCCCCATACATGGGCAGATAAGATGCCGAATCGATCTAAAGGGCCAGAATCAACAGCTTAAATCTGCCTGTGCTTGTTCAAAAAAGATAATCCAAGCTACCCTTAGGTCAGGGCCAGACAATGGCAGAAATTCAGGCAGAGAATCCAAGAGGAGCAGCAGGGCAGTGGATTCTCCACTGGCCGAGATCAGTGTAGTGTGGCCCTAGCCTTAGAGTCTCTTTAGAGATTTTAAAATAAAAAGATTCCTTATTTTGTAAGGACTGGTGCCCTAAGATGCATAATTAAGGGACCTATAAAGCAGCCAAATTATGTTTTCATCTCTGGAGTTATTGCCCTTTTTTTAAATGCAAAGTTTACTTCATTTGTTTTATTAGCCACTTTAGTGACTCTGTCTAAAGTTACGCAAAATTCCCTAAATCCTGAACTAAGAGGCCCTCCAACATGCTGTCATTGAACTCAAATTAATTCGATTTTACTCGATTATCTATTTCAAAATCGAATATGTTAAACTTGGACGTATTTTACCGAATTGATTTAAATTCGCTCAAACTCGATTTGAGGTTTTTCTAAAAAAAAATTGGAATGTCAGGAAGGCTACAAACAGCTCCAAATTGGTCACTGCATCTCTCCCATTGACTTATACAGTAATTCGGCAGGTTTTAGATGGCGAATAGTCGAATTCGAATTTGATGAATCTCAAAAATCAAATTCAACATTTTTAAAAAACTCGAATCGAGATTGGATAATTCCCTACCCTAGTTGAATTTGACAGTTTTGACCATAAAAAAAATCGAAAATTTGAATTTTCAATTCAACCCTTAATAAATCTGCCCCTTTGTCTATAACTCACATTTATATTTTTTCTACCAAATTAACTTGCATTTATCAACACTGAACTTCATTTGCAAGTTTTCTGCCCAGTCCCCTAATTCAGTCAAATCTCTCTGCAGAGTGGCAACATTCTGTATGGAACATAATTTAGTATCATCAGCAAAAATAATATTATAATATGGGCAGTGATTGTTGAACCTGTCAATATGGTTTAAACTATCATTTAGTGTATATTTGTTTTTATCAGAAATAAAGGAAAAATAGAAGTAAGACAGATTTTTGCTTGCTACAGGCTGCTAGACTATGGAAGAGATTTTCCATTGTTACCACATGACCCCCTCAGTATTCACAGTGGGGTGCATTCTCACAAATCCAACACATCCTGATGAATGGAGTCAGTTCTGACATCTTTAAGACTCAGTTAAGCCTTTAATGATATGATGCTCCAATTATATCTTAGGACAATAAGTCCCAGACTACATTATCTCAGGCACATACATTATGAGGAGATCCATACTATGCAGTAGTCAACATAGGAACATATGCTATCCATTCCATATGAGATATCTCCATAGAAACATTCACATACATAGATGTCCTACAAGGGAACCCCATATTATCATCTTAGAATCATTGCCAGAGAAACCTGGAAATAGTGGATCTGTCACCTGGAAAACACATGCTATAAATATAGAAATACGCATATAAATGCAGTCATTAGGAATAAAGGACTAAAATAACTGTCTTAGAGGAGGTATCATGGAAAAAGAAATGGTCAATTGCTGTCATTGGGGAAATGCCACTTCCATTGAGGGATCATTGATGGGGGGGGGGGGGCGCTGGGCCTCTGCCTACCCCTAGTCCATGTTTGCTTTCTTTCTGGTTCCCAGGTTTGCCTCTCTCACCTCTTGTCAGCGTGTCCCTCTCTCCCATGTGACATCACTGCTAGGGTTGCCAACTGGTCGGTATTTTACCGGCCTGGTGGGTAAAAATAATGCTTGATGCCAATAGGATAATAATAGGAAAAAACGTCAAGAATATAGGAAGGTCGGTATTTTTTTCCAGAAAAGGTGGCAATCCTAATCACTGTGCATGTGTGTATGAGGGGAGGGAGGTGGTTGTGCGGGTTGGCCTGTGTGGAAGCATTGTGCTTTCCCATGCTTATCAGTGTACAAATATTAGAGGGCTTTGTAATGAGATATTATGTTAATAAGACAACAGAAATAAAATGGTTGCATACCTGGTGCAGACATGCAGTTGTAAAGTTTATAGTTGTATACCATGACCCACAATTCTTAGGTGCTCATATAAACCAGTAGAATGGCTTGTTCTTAATTGATTTGCAAAAGTAATTATCTGGAAATAGTGACTATTGAGATACAGACAAATAACATTCCACTTGTGGTGTCACAAGACTGCAGGTGTGCCTCTGCAGTACATATAGGCATGGATGGCTTATTAGAAGCATGGTTCTGCTTTTACTGCCTTAACTACTTAAGAGTCCAGTTTGCCTCTGTGAAATATGCCATGCACCTACCCCATATTCAGCTGCACTTCAGCAGATGCCCCATTGTCAGTTGCCTCGGCTGTTTGGAATGTCTTAGTGTTGAAGTAGACACCATGTTTTAGATTCATGAGCATCCAAAACATCAATTAACTACAATTATATATATATATATATATATATATATTTATATATGTACCACTAAGATAGGCTTACTGGTCCATAGATCAAACAAGACACATTTAATAAAATAAAATATTCTCACAATAGTAATTTAATAATCGATTTTATCCTAGGTTTGAGGTAATGCAGTTTTGCTGGCTGCAGCCTGAGCAGAGGCCAACTGCAGAGGAGGTGCATCTTCTACTTTCTTATCTGACTGTGAAGGGAGCCAGCGAGCTGGAGGAGGAGTTTGAGAAACGGTGGAATTCTATGAAGCCCACTGGTGGGTCAGGCAGTGGTAGTCATCATGAGGCTGAACTTTCTTCATACCCACTGCTTGAGCACTTCTCCTCAGATGGATTCCACACTGATGGTGATGATGTGCTAACTGTTACTCAGACCAGCCAGGGACTAAACTTTGAATACAAGTGGGAGCGTGGAAGACATGAACAGCACCCTCTAAATCCAGGTTGCCCACCATACCAAGACATGTACTTCACTTCAAGCACTGGGGACAGGCTGAGTCTAGGCGTATCTCCATCGTGTTATGAAAATAAAGAGGGTAATTCTTGTCCACATGAGGTAGTGCCAGTTCTAAGTGCTCACAGCCCATCAGTGGCAGGAGATTATTATATTCGCATTGAAGAACCTTTAAGCAGCAATGTTCACCAAAACTGCAGCCCACAATATGGAGTACACCCTACACAAGAAAAGGAATTTACTGAGAGCGAGAATCTAATCGAAAATAGTCCTTCTATTTCTTTATCTATGGAGCCATTGATGGTTGAAACAATCCGTAGTGATAAACAAGACAAACTTCTGCATAGACAGGTTCTAGAGCAGGACTATGAATGTTCTGAAGGGGCAGATACAGAAGAGATTCTTCTACAAGAACCCTCAAAAGAAGTAGAATGTTGCTCAGTTGCATTTGTGGATCCCCTTGGAGTCTCTCCAACTTTGAAGCAGCTTTGTCAGGCTAGTCTAGGCTCAGCACAAGTGGCATTTTCAAAGAACTCAGAATCTGAAGTTAAAAGATCTAATGTTTGTAAGACACAGCTAGATTCTGCAACACTAAAACTTGAAAATGAAGGAGAAACTCCGCAGTATAATGAATTTCAGGAAGATCTACCCACTGTGACCTCTCACTTAATGGCCTTTTCCCCCCACTGGGCTTCAAATATCTCCTCAAACAACAATATCTCCACTGCTCCCCTTGACTTTAGTTCTGCATCCTGGTGCAATCGCCGTTCTGATGATACCCAGAAAGTGGATAAAGAACCCTATGGTCCTGAATCTTGGCAGAACATGGAACCAGGGGAGTTAGAATGTTACAATAAAACTTTGTTTGATGGTGAGGAATGCAGAGACTGGTTGGAAAAAACCCTAGACATATCTTTAACTCCTTCAGAAGAAAAATTGATTGACTTAAAAATAACCCAAACAGAATATACAGAACTTCTTCCTTCTTGCATGGAGTGTCCAACTAATGCTGAGAGAGATTCTGAGCATAAAACTGATCCACTTGGTGCTAGTATAATAGGGTACTATACTCCCCCTACACAACCAGAAGCCATGCATTCTCTTGATATTTCCAAAAAGGGGGAAAATATATTCTCTGTCTCTCAAGAGATCTGTTCACCTTTGTTAATGGAAGAATTCAGTGGTCAAAGTGTTTCGCCAATCAAAGAAAGGGAAAGCCCTGAGGAATCTTTCTATATAGATTTAAATCAGAATGAGAGTGATGATGATGAAGACACAATGGAGGTGACATCCGGGGTCTTCACAGATCTCCCCAGTGAAAGGGGTGATATTTCTCAACCCTTTAGATCTCTTCAGAAGCAGGTTGGCACTCCCGATTCCTTGGACTCTCTGGACATGCCATCCACTGGCAGTTCCTGTGAGGCCTTCAGTCTTGGAACCTATACCAACTGTGGGCAGCACAAAGCTCTGGATAGTGGCTATGATACTGAAAACTATGAGTCACCGGAATTTGTATTGAAGGAACCTACTGATAGCAGAGACACAGATACTTATTACCAGATTAATCAGGCCAATGAAACTGGCTTAGGGTCAGAAGAAATGCCAATATCTAGATCAGTAAGTGGTGATCTACAAGGCTTGGATGAGAAAAATCCATACAGAGACAGTGCATACTTTTCTGATTATGACTCTTTTACCCGGGAAGAAGAAGAAGTTGATGGTGATCAAGAATTGGCGGGGGTGACAAAGGAAAAAGATTCTTTGGAGATTCAGAACACCAATCTAGAAATGTGTTTTGATGACAAAAACACTAATACAAACAGTTCTGTAACATTTCAGGACCAGGAACTCCCAGATAACAGTTCATCACTGCCTTCTCTACTTGTGCCAAAAGATTGTGTGTTAGTTGAGCCCCAGCTCATGGTGAGGCAAGACTCAGTGGATGAAGGGCTAGGTCTTGAATGTCAGAAAGAACACTCTACTGAAAAACTTTCTCCTATGCCTTCAACTGTACAGTCATCTTCACATAGGATCTTCACACTGTCACCAGTTCAGTTGTGCCTGACAAAAGAATGCACTGTTAAGCAAGGGAATCTGGGTAGTATCACCATTACCACTGGCCTTCAAATGGAAGAAAAGGTGATTTCTTGCAAGAAGGACACACTGAGCACCCATCACATGACAAAATGCCTTTCCCCTCCCCTTCCTCGTAAAGATGGTAAAGGTGGTGATTCTCTGGATGAAGAGGATGATGATGAAAGTGAAGATAGTGATGACTCTGATGAAGAACTCCGATGCTATAACATCCAAGAGCACAGTGAGGAGAGTGAGGAAGAGCATGGAATAGTTCCCATTGTCATAACAGATAACAGCAGCTCTGGACACCTTAGAAGTCTTCTGAAGATATCCAGCTTCTTACCTGAAGCAGTCTGCACTGCATTTGACAGGAAGAAGAAAGTGGTTTCTTTTTATGATGATGTCACTGTTTACTTGTTTGATCAGGTATGTTTCAATACCATGAGTAGTGCTAAGCAAAAATTACTTTTCAACACATATTTGGATGCCCCTGTACTACTAACAGACCAACACAGACTTGAAGGGAATTATTATGTAGTAAGCTAATTGTGCACCATTAAAGTGCAACTCATGGCAACCTATTAGATGTCATCATTATTGTAATACCTCTTATACATTGCTATGGGGTACTGGTAGCTGGTCTTCATTCTACATACCCCCTGAATTTATAATCCCTGAATCTTGTACTTGAACCCAAAATGTTTGGGTAATATAGCAACATAGTAATATGTTTCAGTACCATGAGTAGTGCTAAGCAAATAATTACCTTTCAGCACATATTTGGATTCCCCTCAACTACTTACAGACCAACACAGACGTGAAGGGAACATTGTGATTTTCCTGAGAAAACAGTTTTTTTTTTCTTTTAGGAGAGCCCAACACTTGATCTAGCAGAGCAGGATTTCCCAGAAACACCTCCAAGTAATGGTCCAAGTACTGTGCAGCAGGAAGTGGAACAGAGAGCATGTATGGAGCCTGGGGACAGACCCATTCTAGAAGAAAGTAAGTAAAAAAAGAATTTGAAAAATTCCATAGCTAAAAAAATATATATACGCAAGGTGGATCATTATGGGTTTAAAGGAACACATTAGTGCTAGGGACAGATCTTAAATAACCTAATGGGGCTATATACCGTAAATACAGTGAAATCTAAATTTTACATACCCTGATTTTAAGGAGAAAATTTGCCACTCGGCTTAACTCCCTTTTTTTCCCCAGAAGGTGTTGGGTTTGAGTGGGAAGACGACCTTGATCTCACAAAAGCAAAAGCCTCATTTGTAACTTCCCTGTCATCAGAAATGGTAAAGTCAGAGAACAACAGCCTTCCTGCCCCTGTGCCCATCCAGAATCCAGCGCTGTCTGTTCAGTTTTCTAGATTCAGCGTGTCTCCAACATCTCTCTCCCGTTTCTCCATTACTCAAGTGGCTGATTCTGACTTGAAATCTGTAGGAGGTAAGATACAGAACATGTAACCTACACAGTTACATAGTTAAGTTGGGTTGAAAAAATACTAAATCAATTTCAACCCCTTGAAATAAACCCCAGTATATATATATATATATATATATACACACACACACAAAAGCCATGAATATCTTGTCAATTCTCTCAGGTCTTAAAATGTTTCCAAAAATTTGAAATTTCAGGAAAACTCCAGGTCCCAAGCATCCTGATATATATATAAAAATACACAAAAGCCATGAATATCTTGTAAATTATATCCTTATACTCAGTGATTAGTGATGTCACCAGTTATAAATGGTGGATAGTGATGTTGTTTTTGTTACATAGTTAAATTGGGTTGAAAAAAGACAAAGTCCATCAAGTTCAACCCCTCCAAATGAAAACCCAGCATCCATACACACACCCCTCCCTACTTTTACATAAATTCTATATATCCATACCTATACTAACTATAGAGTTTAGTATCACAATAGCCTTTGATATTATGTCCAAAAAATCATCCAAGCCATTCTTAAAGGCATTAACTGAATCATCCATCACACCATCACCCGGCAGTGCATTCCACAACCTCACTGTCCTGACTGTGAAGAATCCCCTACTTTGCTTCAAATGAAAGTTCTTTTCTTCTAGTCTAAAGGGGTGGCCTCTGGTACGGTGATCCACTTTATGGGTAAAAAGGTCCCCTGCTATTTGTCTATAATGTTCTCTAATGTACTTGTAAAGTGTAATCATGTACCCTCGCAAGCGCCTTTTTTTCCAGAGAAAACAACCCCAACCTTGACAGTCTACCCTCATAATTTAAGTCTTCCATCCCTCTAACCAATTTAGTTGCACGTCTCTGCACTCTGTCCAACTCATTTATATACCTCTTAAGGACTGGAGTCCAAAACTGCACTGCATACTCCAGATGAGGCCTTACCAGGGACCTATAAAGAGGCATAATTATGTTTTCATCCCTTGAGTTAATGCCCTTTTTTCTGCAAGACAGAACTTTATTTGCTTTAGTAGCCACAGAATGACACTGCCCAGAATTTAGACAACTTGTTATCTACAAAAACCCCTAGATCCTTCTCATTTAAGGAAACTCCCAACACACTGCCACACTGTATAACTTGCATTCATATTATTTTTGCCAAAGTGCATAACCTTGCATTTACCAACATTGAACCTCATTTTCCAGTTTGCTGCCCAGTTTTCTTTGCAGAGTCACTCTAAAAGTGGCAGCATCCTACATGGAACCTATAGTTTTGCACAATTTCGTATCATCTGCAAAAATAGAAACAGTACTTTCAATGCCCACCTCCAGGTCATTAATAAACATGTTGAAAAGCAAGGGACCTAGTACACTCTAACAACACTGGTCCAATTAGAAAATGTTACATTTACCACCACTCTTTGTAGCCTATCTTTTAGCCAGTTCTCTATCCAGGTACAAATATTATGTTCCAGGCCAACATTCCTTAATTTAACCAGTAACTTTTTGTGTGGCACTGTATCAAATGCCTCAGCAAAGTCTAAGTAAATCACATCCAATGCCATCACAGAATCGAGGTCTCTACTTACCTTCTCATAAAAAGAAATTAAGTTAGTCTGGCAAGATCTATTACGCATAAAACCATGCTGGCACAAACTCATAGTATTATGATTTGCTATGAAGTCCAGTATCTTATTATTTATTTTGTTTTCATCAACCAGCTGACCCCCCTCTGATAGTAAGGGCCCACCCCTTCCTGCTTCTTTTTGTTACTATTAACATATTTAAAAAAATATTTTTGATTTTTTTTACTGCCTTATAGCTTCTTTGCATGATTTATTGGCCTCCTTGTACCTTATAAATGATTCAGCTGTCCCAGCTAACTTGAAAAGCACGTCTTTTCTTACCCACCTCAACACCAACGCTTCTATTGAACCAAAAAGGTTTTGCTTTGCAACAACGTTCCTTGCTTACAAGTGGAATATACTGACAAGTTCTGTGTTTAAACCTGTGAAAAGCATTTCCCACTTAATATGTTGCAAAGATGCCCTTATACTGTCGAAGTTTGCACGTCTGAAATTTAGTGTTTTAGTTACTCCCTTATAGAATTGCTTCTGCAACAGAATTTCAAAGGAGACCATGTTATGATCACTATTCCCTAAATTCTCACCCACACAAATGTTAGCAGGGCCGCGCCGCGCCGCACAAGCGCCCAAGGCAAGCCGGCAGACCCGGCTTAGCCCAAGTGCGCATGCGCAAGGTGGCGCTCGCGTGCGCATGCGCAAGGTGGCGCTCGCGTGCGTATGCGCAAGGTGGCACTAGTGTGTGCATGCACAAGAAAAGCGGTGGTTTTTACTTCTTTTGCGCTTCTGCGCATGCGCGAATGTGCGCGTGCAGAAATTGACGAGAAATGCATTTGCGCGCATGCGCAGGAGCGCAAGAAGACTTAAAAACCACAAATAGTTGGGCACCGGACTGGGGGTAGGCGACAGAGGAGGTGCGTGCCTGGCGTCACCCCAACTTTGCGCCATAGGCACGTGCCTACTCTGCCTACCCCTAGTTCCGGCCCTGAATGTTAGAGATGAGTTCAGTATTATTAATTATTACAAGGTCCAAAAGAGAGTTATTCCTAGTAGGTTCTTGAACGAGCTGGAATAAAAAGTTGTCATTCAGCATATTTACAAACCTACTAGCTTTTTCTGTTTTAGCAACCCCATTACCCCAGTCAATGTCTGGATAATTGAAGTCACCCATAGCAACAACTTGGCCCAGCTGTGAAGCCGCTTTCATCTGTGTACAAGTAGCTTCATATTCGACACTAATACGAGGTGGTTTATAGCATACACCAATGATAATTATTTTTGTAACCTTTTGCCCAGTCAAAATCTCTACCCAGAGGGATTCTACACCCTCACCAGTGCCAGCTATGGTTATTTATTTAGCACATGGCTTTAATTCAGGCTTTACATACAAACACACTCCTCCACCCTTTTTAATCACTCTGTCCCTCCTAAAAAGGCTGTAACCATTTAAATTCCCAACCCAGTCACATGTTTTAACCCACCAGGTCTCAATGATACCAATTATATCATAATTTTTAGAGCATACAATTAATTCTAGGTCTCCCATTTTACCTGACAAACTCCGTGCATTTGCCAGCATACAGGGTAGTTTTCTACTTTTGAAATTTGCATTACTTAGTGGAGAATTATATGTTAAGTTAGTATTACTCTGTTTTCCTTGCAACAGAGGGACCTCCTTAGCTGGTAAAGTGTATGCCCCCTCACTCCTCCCCCATCACTCCTTACTAATCCCACTGCCCCGTCTACCCTAGCTTCACCCTAAATTCTTTATCGCACCCCCCCCTTGACTAGTTTAAACACTCCTCCAACCTCTTAGCCATTCTTTCCCCTAGCACCGTGGACCCCCTTCCATTGAGGTGCAAACTGTCACGACTGTATAGATTGTACCCCAAGGAAAAATCAGCCCAGTGCTCTAGGAACCCAAACCCTTCCTTCCTTCCTACACCAAGACTTGAGCCACGCATTTAGCTCCCTAAATTCCCGCTGTTTTCCTAAACTTGCACGTGGCACGGGCAAAATTTCAGAAAAGATGACATCGGAAGACCTTTCCTTGATCTTAGAGCCTAGATCCCTGAAATTACTCTTCCATCTACCATTTATTTTGTCATTAGTACCGATATGCACTGACAGCTGGGTCATGCCCAGCCCCACCCAATAATTTGTCTATCCGATCAACCACATGCCGAACCCTGGCACCAGGAAGACAGCAAACTGTTCGGTTGTAACGACAAATTACCCTATCCATTTTCCTAATAATTGAGTCCCCTACAACCACAATCTTCTTAGGCCTGACTCTACTCTCCTCCCTACTAGAGAAACTGGTCTCCTGGCTGTTAGAGAGATCAGCCCCATCTAGAATTGCCAATCCAGAATTCATAATCTCATCATCTTCACACAATCTGGCAAATTTGTTGCGATGTATAAGCCCCGGATCAGCCTCCATTTTCCTTTTGCCCACCTTAGATTTTCTAACTGTCACCCAGCTAGCTGCCTCAACATCCTGCTGCTGTTCTGTTCCCCCCAAACTATCTGACCCCGCTAGGTCCTGCTCAGTGAGCAAAAGACTCCTTTCAAGATTGTCAATCAACCGCAGTGTTGCAATTTGTTGCTCCATGACATGACGCTCTAAAACTCTCTAAAACTTGTGTATTATAATAAATAAAGTACCCCTTGTTGGAAAATATGAGCTTTTAGAAGTAACCTCGGAGTTCCATGACCTTCGCCTCGTGCTTTTATATATAGTCATGGAACTCCTCTGTGACTTATAATATCCTTATATTTCACAATAGGGGGTACTTCATTCATTATATATGTTATATATATGTATATATATATATTTTTTTTCCCTACTTATGAAAAACCTGAAAGCTTTGGGTACATTTAGAAAAAAATCAGAAATTGTTTTTTTCTCTATACATGGGGACTAGAAATTGCGAAAGGGAATTGGTTTTTGGGGTCTAGTGCCTCCAATGTAACTCTGGCTGGTGGTGGTTCACTTGATTGTTACAATAAGAGCAGTGGGTTAAAAGTGGGCTGCTTCATTCTTAAAGTAATACAAAAGTATTCCTGTAAGAATGAAGCAGCCCAGATGACAAATCTGGGCCACTAAATTGCATTTATGACCTGTAATAACTGCATACAACTGTTTGCTGATACTGCCTGTTTGTTCAGCAGGAAATTGGGAGCCTGGAGAGAGTGTCTAACAAGGAGCACATTTTTTTAGCGCTAAAATCTGTCAGGACTGGACGACACAGAGTTTGCGGTTATCGGATTTTTTTTTTTGAACTGATGTTTTCTTTGCTGCTGTCCAAGAAATCTTTCCATAACCTACCACACACATGCACTCAGTTGTGTGCTTGCCTTGTGTACGTGCCTGCCAGAGTGTGTGTGTGTGTGTGTGTGTGTGTGTGTGTGTGTGTGTGTGTGTGTGTGTGTGTGTGTGTGTGTGTGTGTGTGTGTGTGTGTGTGTGTGTGTGTGTGTGTGTGTGTGTGTGTGTGTGTGTGTGTGTGTGTGTGTGTGCTATGCTGTATGTGAAAGTATATGTGTGAATGTGTATATATATGTTTGTGTGTGTTTCAGTTGTGATTGTATGTATGTATGTATGCGAAATATGCATCCCTCATGACTACTTTTGCAAGGGCATCCTTATTATGATGAAGGCAGATTTGTAAGAATTCTGGGACCACAGACTGATGTATTGTACATACTGTTTTTTTTAGCCTTTTATCTCTTTTCCCTGGTTTACGGAAAATTCCGGAACCTGGTCAACCTCCCAGCTTGCACTCTATGGCACAGACTCCTGGAGATAAAGTCCCAATGTCTGCAAGAAGGCAACCCATCCATTTGTGGCATGTGACTGAATTATTGATATCAACCTTCAATATACACCACTCTGTGCAGCCTGGCATTGATTCTGTCTCCCATGTGTGTATCTGCCATTGATATTTCCATGGACGGAAAGGTTGTCCACAAATGAATTAAGTGGAGAAGTATAAATAACTACTTTATTTTTGGCTTTGCACGGCACTGCTATAAAGTAATGTGTTGGCTTACTGCTGAATGCTGAAGAAGCAACTCTATATATATATATATATATATATATATATATATATATATATATATATATATATATATATATATATATATATATATATATATATATATCATCTTCTTGCACTTAATCTGGATAAAAACCATGAAAATTTGCTCTTTGTTGAAGGGCCATTTATATTAGTGATGCATGCCAAGCAGTGAAAGATTCTGGGTAAATCATTTCAGAATTACTGGCTACTACAGATTGACACATTCAGATGCTGGGCATATTATTCAATGGAAGCATTCAGATGTTTAAAGGGACCCTGTCAACGGAAAACATGTTTTTTTCAAAATGCATCAGTTAATAGTGCTACTCCAGCAGAATTCTGCACTGAAATCCATTTCTCAAAAGAGCAAACAGATTTTTTTATATTCAATTTTGAAATCTGACATGGGGCTAGACATTTTGTCAATTTCCCAGCTGCCCCTGGTCATGTGACTTGTGCCTGCACTTTAGGAGAGAAATGCTTTCTGGCAGGCTGCTGTTTTTCCTTCTCAATGTAACTGAATGTGTCTCAGTGAGACATGGGTTTTTAATATTGAGTGTTGTTCTTAGATCTTAGATCTTGTGTTAGGGATCTGCTATCTGGTTACCTTCCCATTGTTCTTTTGTTTGGCTGCTGGGGGGGGAGGGGTGATATCACTCCAACTTGCAGTACAGCAGTAAAGACTGATTGAAGTTTATCAGAGCACAAGTCACATGACTTGGGGCAGCTGGGAAATTGACAATATGTCTAGCCCCATGTCAGATTTCAAAATTGAATATAAAAAAATCTGTTTGCTCTTTTGAGAAATGGATTTCAGTGTAGAATTCCGCTGGAGCAGCACTATTAACTGATTCATTTTGAAATTATTTTTTTTCCCATGATAGTATCCCTTTAAAGTCTGGGGGGCAGCACAGCACAGGTTGAACAGAATGGCCAGACTGCATCAGCAAATACTGATGTATTGCTAGATCTGTCTGTACACAGGTTGCATAGAAGGATGTATGAGATTATTTATATTTTGTAACGCATTGTAAATGAACAATTTATCCTGCTGTTTGCAGTTGAATGCAGGTGTAAAGCAACTATATATATATATATATATATATATATAGATATATATATATATAGATATATATATATATATATATATATATATATATATATATATATATACGGTATATATGTATTGTAAGCGAGGGCATAAAACACTGTACATATTTTATTTTTTAAAATAACCTCCCTGTTTTCAACATGGTGTTTGCAAGAACAGAGATTACCCAGTCTCTCTGGCCTATGTAAAAAATAAATACATGATGACATACAATGATAAAAGAGTTAATTGGGGCCTCTCGATGATAAAAGAGTTAATTGGGGCCTCTCTAAAAGCCTGCCGGCCAATACCCGGGCAAATATCAGTTATATCCTTATAAGGATATAAGGCTTTTGCCACACAGGTTTGAATTTTCAAATTTTTTTTATGGTCAAAATTCTCAAATTCGACTAGGGAATTATCCAACCTCAGTTTGAGCTTTTTTAAAAAAAATCACATTAGATTTTCGAGATTTATCATACTCTGGCCCTTCGAATTTGACTATTCACCACCTAAAACCTGCCAAATTGCTGTATAAGCCAATGAATGAGGTCCAGGGATTAATTTGGTGATGTGTGTAGCCTTCCTGATATTCGAGATTTTGTGGAGAAAAAACTCGAATTGAGTTTTTTTCCATTCTAATTGAATTCGGTTTTTCTTGAATCCGTAACAATTCCATTTTATTAATAAATTTCCGCAAGTCGAATAGTATTTGGAGCAGTGCAGCACAAAGGTGTGTTAAACTTAAAGGAGGCATATTGTGTTAGAAAAAAGAATGTGCCAGTTCATTCTTAAATATAGAAGGAATGTGCTTAGAAAAATCGTGTTTTTTTTGTGATTTATTCAACATTTTTGCAAAAACGCTACTTGTCCAGCTCATCTGTTCCACTTTCTGCTCCCTCCTTTCCCAGGCTGTGAAGGGGAGCTGGCAGCATTCAGCTCACTGCACTGTAGAAATGGAACCAACCAGCAGCTAGGCTGACCTGATAGGGAACTAAAGCCTGTCCTTGCTTGTGTGACTGCAGGGCTGTGATTGGTTATCCCCCCTCCTACTGTTCTTCTGGCAGGGACATGCCCAACCCTCATCTGAAACATGGACAGGGACTGTAGTAAATCTTAATTGAGCTCCAAAAAAGGGCACATTATTAAAGATAATGATAATTTTTTAGCCCAGACAGTAATTAAGCCATTTGTGCAGTTTATTGATTTATTTTGGCTAACTGATTTATTGAACCAATCTACCCTGCTATTTTCATTCTGTTTCAAAAGCTGAAAAAGATTCTTGGGGAAAAAACCTAAACTGTAAAGCCTGTCAGTAGAGTACATCCTATTATAGCAGGGGTCCCCAACCTTTTTTACTCTTGAGCCATATTTAAATGTAAAAAAAAGAGTTGGAGAGCAACACAAACATGTCCATGGGGATGTCAAATAAGAGCTGTGATAGGCTGTTTGGTAGCCCCTATATGAACTGGTAGCGTATAGGAGGCTCTGTTTGGCAGTACACCTTTTGGCAGCAACTTAAACTTGCCTCTAAGATGGAAATTCAAAAATAAGCTCCAGCTTTGAGACTACTGGGAGCAACACCCAAGAGGCTGGTGAGCAACATGTTGCTCACGTCACGAGCTACTGGTTGGGGACCACTGTATTATAGGATCAGTTATCCGGAAAACAATTATCCATAAAGCTCCTAATTACAGGATGAAAACGGATAGACTCCATTTTCATCAAATAATTGACATTTTTATTTTTTCCCCTTTTTCTCTGTAATGATAAAACAGTACCTTGTACTGGATCGTAATAGTATTCATCTTTGCAGGAGGGTTTGTTTGTTTATTTAAATAAATAATTTGAATTATTTTTAAGTAGACTTAGGTATGGTGATCCAAATTACAGAAAGATCACTTATCCGGAAAACCCCAAGTCCTGAGCATTCTGCCCCATACCTATATAAAAATTGCCAATTGTTATGGCTAAAATATTCATCAATGTAAAATCAGGCTGAATTAGAAGCATTCATTCCCATTTACAATTGAAGCTTGGCAGCTTTTTGGAATAGCTTTGTTTCTCAGTTGTGGTTTTTGTTTTTAAACTTCCCAGTGCTTTTCACCTCGCCACTGCTTCCAGTCATACTTTCCAATTAACAAAGGAAGATTATCTACAGAATTCTTTTTTTTCTCTATGTATCATCTAAAGTGTGACTATAGAATTACAAGGATGATTGTAAATGAAATTTACTGATCCATGATACAGTATCCAAGCGCAGTTTCACAAACAAATATTCCGGCACCAAAGCCCATGGATTGCAGTTTATATATGTGTTTAAACAAAATGAAAAATCATTCATTTAAATCAATAAGAAAAACTATTTTTTGTAACATCAGATATTTTCTGTTGTAATATTTAGGGGCAGATTTATCAGGGGTCGAATTTGGAAGTAAAAAATACTTCGACTTCGAATATCGAGGTCAAAGGATTTTTCACAGAATTTGCCGAATGATCTTAGTGTACGATCGAACGATTTTACTTCGATGTGTAAAGACTTAGAAAAATGGTCTAGAAGGTCCCCATAGGCTAACATAGCACTTCGGCAGGTTTAATTTGGCGAAGTATTGAAGTCGAAGTTTTTTTTAAAGAGACAGTACTTCGATTATTGAATATTCGAATATTCAAACTATTTTTTACTTCGAATCAAATTCAAAGTAATTTTTAAGTTGTAGTATCCTATGCGATGGTCGAAGTATCCAAAAAATAACTTTGAATTTTTGATTTTTTTTTACTTCAAAAATTCCCTCGAATTCACTTCGACCCTTGATAAATCTGCCCCTTAGTGAATCTAAACAGCCAACCCAATATACAATGAGTTCTGCATAAATAGACATATGTCATGTACAGCGTTTTAAGTGTGACCATTTAAAGGGGGTGTTCACCTTTAAATTAAAGTTTAGTAGAGAGTGACAATTAGTATTTTCTATTCTCATTTTAATGTTAACTTAAATGTGAACCACCCCTTTAAATACACTGCTGTTTTGATTAGTTTGCATTAAATATATTCTTATTTTTTCTGTCACTTAAATGGAATTAAAAAAATTAATTAATATGAAATTAATCAGGGTGCTGCTCTGAGCAGTTTTGCAATTTACATTTATTTTATATTTTTTGGAGTTTGTAACATTTTTGCATTTTTACCCTGCTTATAACAGGCTTTTCTCTCAACTGAGAGTCAGCAACCTGAGGTTTAACTAACTTAGCTAGTTAGGCACATTCACTTGGGGTGCCTAACATTTGGCACCCCCAAGTGCTAAACAACTTTCCTTCTCCTTTAAAGGCAACTAAATATAATTTATATGCAGTCCAAAAAGACAAGGCAAGAGGAAAGTGACAGCACCCAAGATATGTGACTTTGTATGTACAGTACAATTGCTTTGTGGCTGACTGCTTGGTACTTCTAGTATTCTGAATGTCTGCATAGAGACATATAGAAATATACCTCCCCTATTATTGCAACCTTATAGCAAATAACTCTGGTCACTGTGCCTGATCCTGTGCTTTCAGAAAGAGCAGGTACTTCATAATGAAACTGCTTTCAGATAAGCTATTGTTTTGCTGACTCAATGTAAGTGAAGGAGTCACAGTGGGACGTTTTACTATTGACTGCTATTGTCAAATGTACCACTAGGTGGGGTGTGGGTGTCATGAACGTGTCAGAGAGCTGTAATCTTGTTACTTTCCCCTTGTTTTGTTGATAGGCTGCTGAGGGAAAAGGGAGGAGGTGGCATCAATCCAATTTGCAGTGCTGCAGTAAAGAGTGACTGCAGTTTATCAGAGCACAAGTCACATGACTGGTGGCACCTAGGAATCTAACAACACATCTAGCCCCATGACAGATTTAAAAATTAAATATTAAAGAAAAATCTGTTATTTTGAACAATGGATTTTACTGCAGAATTCTGCTGGAGCAGCACTAATAACTGAAGACTTTTGAAAAAGAAACAAACATGATGTGCTGTTATAGAATCCCTTTTAGCCATTTCTAAAACCTGTAAACTCTGGCTAGGAAATGATTAGGTTTGGGGCTACATCACATCCTGTACTGAAACAGATTCAAATGTAATTCACTTGGAATGGCTGTAAAGTCAAACCTCCTCCAGATGTGCCCAGGGTGTAAGGTAAGGCTACAGATATGGGTTTATAAAAAATATTCATAGGTCGCATTGATTTTCTCTGTATATAGGGTTTTAAAAGAACTAGGCTATTAGTCTAGAGGTGAGGGCTAATGATTTTTAGTGGGCAAATGTATGCCTCTAGGCCTCTTCTTTCTGTGTTGTAACAATACATCCATTCACCACCATGTGCTCTATCATTTACCAGCCTTGTGTTGGATCTGTTTTCCTTCCTGTCTTATTTCTTACTACATTGAAGGAGTGACATTTGATTAATTTCATCAATTCATCAATAATTTATCAATAACAGAGGCATTGTATGGTTTCCTTGTTCCTTTTCACTCATTATAGCAAGCAATTAAAAGGCACTGTTTTGCAAGCATCCCTGTCTCACTCCTGGTCCCACCACCTCAAATTACTACATAATGAAACAGTCGAAACTTACATTATTTTTGTAACATGTTCAAATGTATATCACTTAAAAGAATGAAAAGAATACAATTATGTTATTGCTGCCAAATAGATTATTATGGTTTTATTGCAGAATTTGTAATTTCCCCCTTCTTAACTTCTCGTGTTGTTACATTGAGACATAGGAACCCACGTGCAATGACAGTTCAATAAACTGTAAGATAATGTGTTTTTTTTATTTTTAGATGTTTTTTCCCTTTATTCATCTGAGGTGAGCACTGGTAGTGTTGTGGTCCTAATGCAACTGAAGCAGAGGTGTCCTGCTACAACTGCTATGAATTTCTTACAATTTGCTTGGTATCATCTTCAGTGGCAGAATTAGCTCAAAATCAGTTCTGAATGACCAAACTGCCCAAATGAACAAATGCATTGGTGTCTGTAATACTGTCACATCAATAGATTTATTGTATTTAATATGAAATCTATAATCTTACTTCTGGGAATTTCAGTAATTTGGAAAACCATGCAAAAAGGGTAAGCAATAGAATTCGAGATAGCATAGAGTGCAAGTTACTAGGGACCATTTATTCTTGACTTCACAACCAGATCAATCCCTGGATCAACGTTGCATTAAGATTATTACTGTTATAATTAGTAAGGGTATTTTCTCACTAAAAAAACACAAACCTTTCTTGAAACGATCAGTATTTACTAGGACAGTGCTGTCCAACTGGTGGCCCTTGGGCCGCATCTGCCCCTTGTTTGGCCCTCCACTGAAGTCTGGCTGCTTTGATTGCTTACCTTTGTGTAAACTTCACAAGGTATCAGAACAGAGATGAACTGGCCCCTGCATTCTTCACACATCAGATTCAGGCTGTAAAAGCCCCTGCATTGTTCACATTTATAATTCTAGGTATTGTTGACACCTTTAAGAACCTCCATTGTTCACACCTGTGTATTACACCTAGACTGATAACACCTCAGACTGTCAGTACCCACATTGTTCACCTGTTCACACCTTATACAGACTGTAGGAGCAGCACTGGCACTTTGTCATAGTACAGTAGGTACTGTTCATCTCCGAGTGGTCCCTGTCTCCTACCCTGCTTTGCCTGTGCCAACACTACTTGTGTGCCATACTCTGCCTGTCCAACTCTTTCTGTGTGTGCCATACTCTGCTTGTGTGTGTACCATACTCTGCCTGTCAAACTTTGCCGGTGTGACATATTCTGCCTGCTCTGTCTGTGGGTGCCATGCTCTACCTGTGGGAGATGAACCTGGTGGGGGAAATACTTGTTAGGAGGTCCCTAGGGTATTTAATCATGTGTTGGGTGTTGCTGTGCTATCCACAGGGGAGCAGGAGGTGGCATATGGATTTAAAAGTATGTCTTAATATGACTTAAAAACGTTTTTCACATATGAATAATGAGTGATATACCTGCAGCGAGCACCAACCATTTGTTTTTTGTGTGCTACCATTAATGTGGATATGGTCTTAACATTTTTTGTATTAACATGGATGTGATTTAAAGCAGGTGTGGTTTGAAAGGGTTGTGGTCAGCACCGGCTTCCATTATTGGCCCTCCACTACATAGGCCGAAAAAATTCAAGCCCTTGGTAACACAGAATTTGGACACCACTGTACTAGAACAATTGCTTCATAAAAACAATTACAGAACCCCAATAACCATTTTCCACAAATATGAAATTCTTCAAAGCACAGTATTTCCCACTTGTCCTCATGCACATCCAGCCATGTCCACCCTCTGGGCTAGCAGGTGCAATAATACAAATCAAAACATGCTGGCAGAGCAAATCATGGCCAATAAATCACCTTCAGACACAAATAATGCTTAAATATGATCAATTTTATTTTTCAAAAATTTACAACAAGCATTGATATTGCATCTGTTACCCCCAGAAAACGATAGCTGTCTTTATGGACACTGGCCTCCTGCAAAATTCTTTGCCCACATCAGTGTGTCTCTTATGTTACACAACTTGTATGTACATTGCTAAGGATGGGTATTTCCACTAGTTCAATAATGTATTATTTAAAGTAAAGGGCATATAAGATATAATATAACATTACTAAATTTACATTTCATGCAGACAGGCATGAGACCTTATTCCACACATCCTTCAGAACTGTAGTGTATGTTACTCCATTGGTTTAACTGTGAAACACACCTATTCCTGTAGAACAAAATCACACTATTCTACTTCGATTATTCCAATTTTTTGTTGCATTTAGTTCTCAGAAAGCATATGGCGGGTGATTATTATTTGTCTTTTGACTGGCAATAATGAACAATAGACTCTGCCTATTTTGATTACAGGGCTCCCTGGTGCCAAACACAACAGTCTGCTCTGTACCTTACAATGGGATTTTATCCAATAAAAGCCTGTATAGAGCACTACCCTGGGCCCTAACTTAGATGCACCTCAGGGATCTAGCATTTGAACACAGGGAAATTGTAAACAAAGCCCAATGTGTGTCTGCAGAGTGAGTTGATATTTTTGCACTTGCAAATATTTATTCTCTCTAGATTTGCATGCTATGGGATATTCCGATGTATGCATGCCATTAGGATTTTCAGATTCCCTGATATGACAATTATTCTTTATAGACTGAACAGCACCATCATGTGGTTATAAATAGATGGTGTTGCACTATTCTAAGAGAAAATGACACTACAGCAATACAGCTGTGCCTGGTTTACATTCAAAAATATAGACTAGGAAATGTTATCTGCCTGTTTCTATAGACAGCCCTACCCATAATACATATGGGAATAATAATAGAAGGTGAATCCAATCTGAATTTAAGATTTCATCAGTGCGACTCCCAGTAACTGTTATTTCAAATGCCCAGCCCCCAACTTGTGCACTTGGGGGCAAATTCACTGAGCAGCGAAAATGCGCTAGTGACGCCTTCGCCGCACTTCGCCAGACGAAATTTCGCCAGGGCGCCGCTAATTCACTAAAATCCCAAATTGCGCTCAGGGATGCGAACGGTAGCGAATTTGCGCAAGAGTTAATTCGCCAAGCAAAGCGAAGTTACGCTAGCGTTGCCTAATTTGCATACGGCGCCAAGTTAAAGTTGAATGGACGTATATGTAGCAGCAATACATTACACTACACAAGCCTGGGAAACCTTCATAAAATAAAATAAGAGTTGTTATTTTGCCCTACACATGTGCCCACTATATAGTTTAGGTGCCATATGTTAGGAAATGTAGGGGGGAAGGAGGGTACCCCCAAAAAAATTTACGATCTTTTTCAGCCTCTCACCCTTAAAAAAGGAAAAAACGCCAGCGTTTTTTGGGACTTAGAAAAAAATTCAAATATTTTTGAAGCAATCCCTATCTACTCTATTGCACTTCGCTTGGTCTGAGGTGGCGAAGGCAAGTCTGGCGCAAGAGGTAACGTTCAGTAAAATGTGCAAGTTAGTGAATTAGCGTAGTTATGTCCCATTCGCCATATCGCAACTTCGCCTGGCGTAAGGGTGCGAAGTAGCGCTAGAGTAGGTCTACTTCGCTAGCGAATTTACGCCAGTGCCCGTAAGTGAATTGGCGAAGTTACGAAATGACGTCAAGCTGGTGAATTTGCGCCAGCGTTAGTCACTTCGCCCTTTAGTGAATCTGCCCCTATGTGCTTTAGAGAGAGAAATGGAATCTATGGATCAGCAATAATTTTTTTAATATGTCAGTCTGATGCTTCTACATTCAGGTTCCGTCAAAAGTCTTCCACTGTCACTTGCATTCATTGTGCTATGTACTGTCAGTATAGGCACAAACTTCACTTCTGAGACCTGGTTATATACCCTTGCAGCAAAAGTAATGATAACACTACTGAACCCCCATGGCCACTTACCTTTCCTTAGTATATAAAATAATGTCATTTAAATCAAGATTTCTACAGTGGAGGGAGGCCTTCACTTTCTATTGCAAGTGTTGTCCAGCAACAAACTTCATGCTATGACATTATACAGGGCAGTAGAATCATTCTATGTATATAACTGCGTGTATATTAAATGTTTGATTAGAGAAATGCCTCAACTCCTAGACGAGCCAGCACAGTAACATGTAGGGAGCGAACACTGCACCAAAGACATAAATTTTATATATATATATATATATAACCATACAGAAAGCTGACGCACACTGGGATTTATCAAAAATAAAAACTTATTTTATTTGGATCGACGTTTCGGTCCACACACGGACCTTTATCAAGATCTTGATAAAGGTCCGTGTGTGGACCGAAACGTCGATCCAAATAAAATAAGTTTTTATTTTTGATAAATCCCAGTGTGCGTCAGCTTTCTGTATGGTTATATGGCTTCTATCTGACTAGCACCTGGGTTTTGCCTAAGTAAGTATGTGCCACAGCCTTTCTACATATATATATATATATATATATATATATATATATATATATATATATATATATAAACTCACAGGCACACCACCAACTTATTTTCTGCGAGTCACAATATTGCTTGTGTTGTAACAGTATTACCATAGATTAGTTGCATTATAGAGCCCATTCCCTGGATTTGTGTACATAGAGAACAATAATAATTGTATACCTTACTGCAAACACAAAAGAGCCACTATATACAGTTATTTTGCATTGCATCTATGTGCCTGCAGGCCCTTCCCTATTTACTTGGATATCAAGTCATTTATTAAAACATGGATTTTAGTTTATATAAGCATAAATGTGAAATAGATGCGGTGTAGCTAAACTGCCTGAAAGAGTGGGCACCTTTTAAGTACCTCCCCAATCCCTACATTTTCTACGGCAAATAGCCCAGTCCATATTGAGATAAACCATTGTGACAACAACAACACTGCCAATTGAGGGATAATGGTGTTGGGATTGATTAAGCCCAAGAACATTGCTGCAGTGTCAAGTATATTTTCCCATAAAACCTTGTTTAAGATTGAGCTATATGAAGCAGATTCCCTTTATCAGTCATTACTGCCTGGTGTCCATCGAATTTCATCCACCAGTGCAGGTTAATGACATCTCCTAGGATACACCGCTACATAGATTCTGTGAAATCAAAGGGGAGAAATAAAGGCCTGATGTGTCACTTCACAAGTGGAGCTGATCTGTCATTTGTCACTGTTGGTTTCAGTTGGACTTCAGTAAAAGGGTTTCTGCAAAAAGAAAGGAAGAGGTGTTTAGCGGTGAGAGATGGTACTTGCAGTCCATGCAGAGAAGGGAGAGGAAATATACAATGTCACATCTTGTACAAGGAACAAAATAGATGTGCAGTAGGAGAACGCCAGAAAAATTTGCCTGGCAGAGTGTGAATCAACGCTAGCGTTTATCTTCTTCGCTAGCAAATCGACGCCTGCGCCCGTTAGGGAAGTTCTGAACTGACGTCACGCTGGCGAATTTTCGCTAGCGCTACTCACTTCGCCCTTTAGGGAATCTGCCACATAGTGTGGGAGTACAGGAGCCAGATCCCTCATCCATAACTTTAAACTAGAATTTCTATATGTGCATATGTAACATGTCAGGGATGGAGGAGAGTAAGAAAAGGGAAATAAAATGTGAAACAAAAGCGTACATCAGAAGGAGACTATAAAGGATCTAGAGAGATGTAAGAGATTAGTTGGGGTGTGGGGTGAAACACAAAGGCATAGAACAGTATGGACCAACATAATGCAGGAGAACACAAAGAAACAAGATAACTGCTTAGTGAAAGCAGCACAATATGCATCCCGTGCATAAACTGGGATACTATCTTTATTGACATAAAGACTAAAAGATCACCAATAATATCTGGCAGTTACACATCTGAAGCTACACAATGTGAAGAAAGAGACGGGACTGGTTCAGGTATGTTCTATTAATGGAAACACAGTGGGGGGAGGCTGTGCATATGGAGTGATAAAGAAAATGGTACCGATAAGCAGGCAATATTGCATGTTACATGTAATCTAAGTGATGTGCTATTTTGCATAGAACACACTGGTTCGTAAATAACATGACATCCTGAAAATAATTTATCCATAAAAAAAACAGCAAAGCAGCCTGGTCAATGTTCCCTCCAAGTTGCATGCTAATTGTTTAAAATATATATTTTTAAAGAAAATAAATAAAAATAATTGAAAAAGCTAGATGGGCCCCTAAGCTGTAGCCTAGGGTAGCCTATTTATTAATCTGCCCCTGTGCACATGGCCTGCAAGAAATTTGACTTAACATGCAAAATATGTTTAAAAGGGGTTTTTTATTATACAGCTAGTAGGAACCTGTAAAGAAGAGAAGAAATATACAGAAATGGAGATATAGGCTATTGAAACTGAGGAGAATCACACAAGGGATACACACACTGGAAGTGAAGGTGGGGATACAGAATATCAGATGGAAAATATGGTTTATGTTGGACACCTTGAAGATGCTTTTCTGCAATGAGAGGCAAGCATAATGGTAAATAGAAACCAAAGGTTCGAACAGGCTAGTTGCCCAGAGGGCTAATGATACATAGACATCTGTAGTAATCTCTTAAACTTGAGATTTTTTTTAATAATTAGATGTTTTTGTGTTTTATTCAGTTAAAACATTTTTAGCATTTTTTATATTCAAATCTTTTAATAAATGACATGGCATTCGTGTTTTATTTTTTGTGGTTTCAAAAACCTCTAAAACCACTAAAATGTTGTTAAATCTGCCTTCCGGTGTTCTGTATACCTCCAGATAAAAGATAAAGCAACAGTGCCAAAGGCTTTTTAACACGGGCACTAAATTACATCAGAGTTGTTCCCCATAGCATCCAATCACACCTTTAAGGTTCGTTGATGTGATCCTCAAGGATGAGCACATTGGGGAGAGAACCGCTCGTTTAGCAAGGTCTCTGTTTGTATGGCTAGCTTTACTTCTGTTTTTAACGTGCATTGGACTGAGTGCAAGAGTTGATTGTGTTCCAACAAGCACTCCAACTGTTGTATTGCACCATGAAGGAACCTGCAGAAAATGGCAGCCTGACAAATGGGGGGGATGGGGGTCAGATGTAAACATTAAGGCCAGTCCACTAGCAGTTAGAAGGCAGATGGTATAAGGCAGATGGTATGAGGCAGGGGGGTTGGATGACACTAGGGTATGCAGCACCTTTACATGTGATGGAAAGCAAGAAATAAAGTGAGACACAAGGGAATAAATTAGTGGGAAAGAGGCAGGTGTTCTGCACAGTACCTAGAGGGAGAAAATAAATAGAATAACAATAAGAGGTGCACAATATTATAGTTCCTTAACCTAGTAGTGAAACCAGATTGAAGATGTTGAAGATGGTCCCAAAATTTAAAGGGAGAGAAGAATCACAAGAGAAGGTCTGAAGAGATCTGCTAATGTGCATCAGTTTCAGATTAGACCAGCAGTTAACAGTGTGGATAATGAGGCCACATGCAAATGAACAGGCTACTTATGGAAAACTAGGCCATTTTTGGAGCAGCCTTGATACTTCAGTTCGAATGACTGTCCTTCTATAATGTAGCTTTACAAGTGTTTAATGCCACTCCTACAGTCAGAGTAGAACATCTGAAGGAACACACAGAATTTGATTTCTTTTTAGCACACAGATATAAAACTTACTAACTGGAGGCACCTCTCAAAACCTCGCCACTTCAGCTTCCAGACTGTAAACACAAACAGAAATGACATTTTACATCTCACGTATGCATGTCTAGTATAGAGGTTTATTGAATTAATAGTTGTGGTTTAAATACACATGATCCCGCAGGGCACAGTATGTTCGTGTGAGCATCTCATTGGACTTTAAGAGCATCCTTTTATAAAGCTCTGTATGAATTGCTTAGGGAGATACAAGCAAAACTGAGCTGCATTAAACAGCATACATTAAGCCACAGATCAGTGAGTTAATTTCTCAAGGAAACAGATTCAATTAGTGCCGTTCACCTGAAATTAATTTGCTGAGGAGCATGTTGTAGGACTGATTACTACGTTCGGTGTTTCACCTTAAGTTTACTTTTAGTATGTTATAGAATGTCCAATTCTAAACATCATTATTTGCCTTCTTCTTCTTCTAACTCTTTCCAGTTTTTAAATGGGTGTCACTGACCCCATCTATAAACAAATGCTGTGTGAGGCTACAAATGTATTGTTGTTACGACTTTTTCTTAGTCATCTTTCTATTCTGGCCTCTCCTATTCCAGACTCTTATTCAACTCAATAGCAGATTGCTGAAATTTCCTCTGGGCAGAGCCAAAATATCGACTTTAAATACATTCTTATTGATTTTTCATAAAGTTCCATGATTGTTACTCACTTAAATTTCTAGAAAGATATTCTGAGCATATACGGTTAGGCCCATAAATATTTGGACAGAGACAACTATTTTCTAATTTTTGTTCTGTACATTACCACAATGATTTTTAAATGAAAATACTCAGATGCAGTTGAACTACAGACTTTCTGTTTTAATTCAGTGGGAACAAAAAGATTGCATAAAAGGAACTAAAGCCTTTTTTTTTTTTTTTTTACAACAATCACTTCATTTCAGGGGCTCACAAGTAATTGGACAAATTAAAAAACTGAAAATAAAATGTTCATTTCTAATATTTGGTTGAAAACTTTTTGCTGGCAATGACAGCCGAAGTCTTGAACTCATGGACATCACCAGATTCTGGGTTTCCTCCTTTTTAATGCTCTGCCAGGCCTTTACTGCAGCGGCTTTCAGTTGCTGTTTGCTTGTGGGCCTTTCTGTCCAAAGTTTAGTCTTCAACAAGTGAAATGCATGCTCAATTGGGTTCAGATCAGGTGACTGACTTTGCCATTCAAGAATATTCCACCTCTTTGCTTTAATAAAATAAAAGGTCCAATCTAACCTTTCTATTCTTGATGCTTATGAGTGGCTTGCACCTTGCAATGTACCCTCTGCATTTACTTTCATGCAGACTTCTCTTTATGGTAGTCTTGGATTTCGATACGCCTACCTCCTGGAGATTGTCGTTTGGCTGTTGTGAAGGGGTTTCTCTTCACCACCACTTTTGTCTTCCATGGAGGTCCAGGTCTTTTTGCATTGCGGAGTTCACCAGTGCTTTCTTTCTTTCTCAGGATGTACCAAACTGTAGATTTTGCCACTCAGCAAAATTACTTGGCAATTTCTCGGATGGGTTTTTCTGTTTTTGCAGCTTAAGGATGGCTTGTTTCATCTGCATGGAGATCTCTTATGACCGCATGTTGTTTGTTCACAGCAAATTCTTCCACATGCAAGCACCCCCCCTCAAATCAACTCCAGGGCTTTTATCTGCTTCATTGATAATAACACAACAAAGGAATTGCCCACACCTGCCCATGAAATAGCCACTAAGTCAATTGTCCAATTGCTTTTGAGCCCCTGAAATTAAGTGATTGTGTTAAAAAAAGGCTTTAGTTCCCACATTTTTATGCAATCTTTTTGTTCAACCCACTGAATTTAAGCTGAAAATCTGTAGTTCAAATGAATCTGAGTTGTTTCATTTAAAATTCATTGTGGTAATGTGCAGAACAAAAATTAGAAAAAAGTTGTCTCTGTCAAAATATTTATGGGCCTAACTGTATACATGTGTATATATTTACAGGTATGGGATCCATTATCTGGAAACCCATTATCCAGAAAGCTCTGAATTACGGAAAAGGCCATCTACCATGGACTCCATTTTATCCAATTTTTTAAAAATAATAAAACTTTAGGCTAGTGCCATAAGTTCAGTATATAAAATATGATTTTTTTTAGCTATATTAATATTTAGGGTTTAGTTCTCCTTTAAGCAGACTGAGGACAACATATTGGCCACTGGATTTCAACTGGACAGGCCTGGTTTACGCACGTTGCCTTCCTTGGTTTAATCGTGGCAATGGTGTGTCTTAAGGTTTATGGGTCTCTGCTTTACATCCTGATCATTACCATACAGCCGTTTCCAATACCACATATGAAGAGTCCCCTACATATTGTTCAACAGGTATTAAGAAGGATTTTACCTTTCACAAATACCTATAAAACATCTTTGGAGGTTACCTTAGTGGCTTTTTGTTTTGCTCATATTTCATTTACTCTAGATCAGGTATAATTATAGTATTTTGGAAATATTATAAAACACTGATCTACTCTTCTATCTGAGAAATTACAAGTACATTTGTGTCAGGCTGACGTTTATAATTACATTTGTTTACTGTTCAGTGTTGGTACAGAAAGAGATGTCAGTACATGTATTGGACCTGTTATCCAGAATGCTTGGAACCTGGAGTTAAGGGATCTCTATATCTTAAATCTACTAAAAACTAATTTAAAAATTAAACACAACAGGACTGTTCTGCATCCAATAAGTATTAATTATAGAATTCTTGTAATCAGATACAAGGTACTTTTTATTATTATAGAGAAAAAGGAAATCATTTTTTAAAATCTGAATTATTATATTACATGGAGTTTATAGGAGACGGCCTTCCCATAATTAGGAGCTTTCTGGATACCAGGTTTCTGGATAATGGGAACCATACCTGTAATACATCATGTGTTGCAAGTAGCTATGCAAGTAGGAAGCCTATCATTAACCATTTGCAGAGCAAAAGCAACAAATGTTGGCAAATTTCAAAAGTGTCTGCCAAAGTGCATGAGAAGGGACAAGGTCTTCTGAAGGGACTACTTCAATAAATCCATCTTTGTGATTATTAGCTTCACTTGCATCCAATGAAAACATGTGCAAGGCTTCTAAATGGAAGCTGACATATGGACACTGTAGTTCATACATGATAAAGGCAATGGGAACAATATGAATCCAGGCAGTTAGCAAGTCTTTGGTGCAACATAAGGCCATAGCTCTTCTCAAACAGCTTGTAGAAGAGTAGAATCCGGATTCATTGATTTTCACATTTTGGAACAGTTCTTTGTGTGGAATTCTCTTCTAGATTAATAAATGCACAACACAATCTGCTGGATGCTCAGCAGCTGGATGAGAAATGGGGATTATTTTATTAATGTGACAATGGCATTCATGGAATGAAGTACCGATATGGCAAAAAAAAAAAAAAAAAGATATGACAGGGCTCTGCATGATGGATCTACATTAGTCAGAAAAAGATAAATCCATTTGTATAAAACTTTATTCTGATAGTGATACAGCTAATATCACAGTTAGCATCCGTCACCATGAGACAAAAATAAAATAAATAGTAATAGATTCTACATATATATGGGGAAAAGGAAGAAAAAAAGCAGGCAATTGAAAAAGAATCCCCCAAATTCCCATGTTAATGCAATAAAGAAAACTTTATTCATACAATAACATCATTACAGGGCACACCTTGAGAAAAAAAAAGTGTGCTTAGCGCTGTACATTCTTTTTACAGGAGTCTACATTCTACATTGTGAGTCTAAGAGATCGCTAGCACAATTATGACATCATAAATGCAAACGGATTCTCATTTGTCCATGTTCTGTTCCACTAACAAAACACTTCATGTATAATGTATATGATTACAAGTATATTGCCAGCACTGCCATAAGAAAAAAAGGCATTTATTTATAATTTAGTGTTAGAGGTTTTATTACAACGACTATGGAGAATTTTGGCACTGGCGCGAGTTGACAGGAGCTAAGTCTGGGTAGAAGGCCCTGCTAAATCCCACATCCCATGATCTCAGTGCGTGAGGAAGCAATACAGGTAGCCATTAACTCCAATCCTACTGTGTTTGTCTGTAAAGTTTCTAAGACACATAAAGATGGACAAAGATTTAGAAAATATAAATCGCCTTCAAGTGCCTTCCTCCAAGAAAGAAAACAAAGTAGAGTACAAAATGTCATCCTTGGATTTGCGTTTCAGACCTTTAAATTTGACAGAGAACATCAGATTATATAAATGGCTCTAGGCGACCTGACACAAGATTAGATTAATTACCTGTATTTTATGTGTTTTCAAAACACGCAAAATAAATGCACAAATAGTTAATAAGTCTAATTACTGTTGCAGAATAAAGAATTTGCCATTAAAAGATCTCATAAAATGCTGCTTTGTTATAAAATCAGACTGATTTAGATTTTGGAGCCATTTAGCAGGAGCCCATATGTTGATCACTTTACCATAGGCCAGGGATACCATATGCATAGGTATAGGATCCATTATCCAGAAAGCTCCGAATTATGGAAAGGCTGTCTCCCATAGACTCCACTATAATGAAATAATTCAAATTTTTTATAATGATTTTTTTCTGTAATTATAAAACAGTACCTTGTACTTGATCCCAACTAAGATATAATTAATCTCAATTGGATGCAAAACAACCCTATTTGATTTAATTTATGTTAAAAAGTTTTTTTAGCATAAGAAAGGTATGAAGCTACAAATTATGGAAAGATTCCTTATCTGGAAAACCCGAGGTCCTAAGCATTCTGGATAACAGGTCCCATACCTGCAGTTTAAATATGGAGAGATTGCATTGCCTATAAATCCCTCCAACCAACTTTCTACTGAACATCACAAAGCTGTGCTGTTGATTTATAAAGGCAGCCACTCACTATCTGCAATAATGAGAGATCTCAATTGTATTTAGCTCCCAGTTCAAACATTTAACTAGGAATATTATTGTGAAAAGGTATGCTTTTAAATGGGAACAGACCTGTTGTAAAACTCTTCCTTCGAATTTAAGATAAACTATGCCCCTGAACATTGCAGGCCTCTATAAAAAATATTCTGTTAATTACAATTCCCCCAAGCAGACATGAAAGAGCACTTAGGGGAGCAAAGGCACACCACTTAGCACTTCTGGCTTGGGAAATTGCTGCAATTTGCACCTTGCGCCAGATAAAAAATCCAGCACAAGGTGCACAGTGCAGTGTGAAGGGACAAAAGCCAGCCCTGCCCTTATCACCTGACATAGGTATTTATGCTTCTCTTCAATAGGTGTGATTGAAACGAAATGGTACATCATACAAAATAACTAAACAGTGACAACAACAGTGACAACAACAGTGACAACAAAAAAAAAACCCATTTAAGATCTCCCTTGTCAATCTGCATTCTTGACCACAAGGGTGAAATCTGCTTAAACTATATATGGCTTTAGTAAAGGAAGCAAAGGGCAGAGTTGTTAAAGGTCAAGTTTTCCTCCCTGCCCCAAGGACCCTGCGCCCACTTGTGTAAACTGTTTAAATTGCTTTAAATAGCATATTTTTAAAAAGAATCCATTGGCGTTCAGTGGAGGAGATTAGATATGAATATGACAAATAAACATGACATATTTTTATGTAAAGATATTCTGTGTCTTTGCCTAGGGCCCACCAGAGAGCCTGACATTGCGTGCCCATGTCAATCTTTTTTTTTAATAAAAAAAAATAAGGCAAATTTAAAATAGCTACATAAAGCACTATACAAAAGCACTTTACAACACTGTATACTTACCAGATAGACATTTCTTTTTAAGGTGGCCAAACAACCTATTTGATGAATCTCACTTCTTCATACATTAAGTGCCTTTTCCAAAAGCAAATGTCAAATCTGGTTTCATGGAGGTTGCATTAAGGGGGGTGTTGACCTTTAAATTAACTTTAAGAATGACGTAGCGATATTCTGAGAATTTGCAATTATTTTTTAATATTTTTGGTTTTTGAGTTATTTAAAGGGGTTGTTCACCTTCAAACAAATAGCTTTTCAGATAGATCACCAGAAATAAGGGGGCACATTCACTAACCTGCAAAAATTTGCCAGCGATGGCTTCACTCACATCGCAACACTTCTCCAGGCAAAAATTCAGCAGGACAACGCTAATTCACTAAAATGCGAAGTTGCGTCCAGGGCGCCGAACGATGGCGAAGTTTCGCTAGTGTTAATTCGGCAAACAAAGCAAAGTTGCGCTAGCATTGGCTAATTTGCATACGGCAGGAAGTTTTATAAGTTAATTATAATGGACATATATGTTGCAGCAAATACATTACACTACACAAGCCCAGGGAACTTTAAAAAAAGAAAATAGAGTTGTTATAATACCCTAAACATGAGCCCAGTGTATACTTTATGTACCATATGTTTGGAAATGTAGGGGGGAAGCCAGGTACCCTAAAAAAAATTAAGATCTTTTGCAGCTTATCACCCTGAAAAACTGAAAAGTCGCCAGCGTTTTTTGGGACTTTGATATATTTTTAACTTTTTTTTGAGTAAGTCCTATCTACTCTATTGCACTTCGCCTGGTCTGAGGTGGCAAAGTCAAGTCTGGCGCAAGAGGTAACATTCAGTAAAATCTGCATCTTAGTGAATTTGCGTAGTTACATCCAGTCGCCAGAGCGGAAATTCGCCTGGCGTTAGAATGCGAAGTAGCGCTAGATAGAAAGATAGTGTCTAAATAGAAAGAGGAGTAATAAGAAGTAGCAAAACAATATATTTGTAACCTACACAGTATTTGTGTTTTGAATGGAGTCCCTGACCCCATCCCCATTTGAAAGCTGGAAAGAGTCAGAAGAAGGCAGCAAATAATAAAAAAAACTATTTAAAAAAAGAAAAATGAAGGATAGCTGAAAAGTTGCTTAGAGCTAGCCATTCTATAACATACTTTACTAAAGAACCAGCCCTTTAAAACAGGATTGTGATAATGACGGCTGTTGGCTGTGCAATAAAACGAGTGCAAAAGAAATCAGATTTGAAAGTTTCATTCTAAAGGATGTTTGGGCTAAAATTCTTCTAGACAACTTTGTTTGTACTGTTATTAAATAACTGAAGCAAAAATGATGTATGCAGCAGATATTAAATTTCTTAACACAACCTCAATTGGTGAAGCAAAACACCACTGGTATGTCAATGTAGCCAAGTCATCAAGCAGGGACATTTTTTACACTTGAATAACTAGCCTTCATATAATTAAAGGGGTGGTTCACCTTTAAGGTCATTTTAAGTATGTTATAGAATGGCCAATTCTAAACAACTTTTCAGTTGGTTTTCATTATTTATTTTATAGTTTTATAGTTATTTGTCTTTTTCTTCTGATTCTTTGCAGCTTTCAAATGGGCGTCGCTGACCCCCTTCTAAAAAAAAAATGCTCTGTAAGGCTACAAATGTATTGTAATTGCTACTTTTTATTACTCATCTTTCTATTCAGTCCCTCTCCTATTCATATTCTAGTGTCGTATTCAAATCAATGCATGGTTGCTAGGGGAATTTGTACCTTAGCAACCAGATTGCTTAAAATGCAAATTAAAAAGATGTCGAATAAAAAGCTAAATAACTCAAAAACCTTAAATAATAAAAAATGAAACCAATTGCAATTGTGTAGAGAGTGCCGACATTTTTCGTCCGGGGGACATCAGTCGTTTGGTCGATCAGACAGGTTTGATTTTGTCCCGACCGATCCCGCCGGAGCCCATTGCGCATCCTAATCGGATCGTTCGGCCATGGGGCTGAACATTCAGATTACCCCCGATTAGCCATGCCTGTTAGTGGCATATCGGGGAAAGATCCGCTTGTTAGGCGATGTCGCCAAACGAGCGGATCTTTGCCTCTATGGCCACCTTAAGAAATAAAGAGCTTGTCTTTACCGTATTTTGGAGTGATGCAGCTAATAAAGACATTTATATAGAATGATTCTCATATTCAATCATACAGGTAAAGGTCTCATGATAATCTTATGGAATAACAGTCCCTTTGAAACCACAGCCCCATGCACACAGAACACACAGAGGGACACCGAAAGAGGTAAATGCCCCCTTCTTTATAGCTAAGGCCTTGTGTTAAATCTCAAAATGTTACCACAATGCTATTTAAAAATTGGTATAAAAGCCAGTTATAAAACAGCTCTTTATGTTCAATAATTACAGCCACACTGATTGGCAGTTCCTGCGCTGAAAACCCCTTGCTAAAAACAAATAAGCCCAGAAAAAGCATCAAGAACATAAAAACCAAGCAGCACCAGAATTGCCTAACCGATGGGATGCTGGAATGACCTCCAATTACTGCTATGCAACAGATTACAGATACCTCCAGCAAAGCATAGGTTAATGAGCACAGAGATCATTCAAATACCGAAAGAAAATGAATTACAGAAAATACAAGAGTTTAAAAAAATCCATGGTTATAAAGAAGAAAATAAAACGGTAAGAAAGACGAATGTTCTTCAAAGCAGCAGGTGCCATGCCTGTGCAAGACTCCCCTCACACAGTGGATATCATAGTGCCATTGCCGCTGTGAAATAAAAAAAAAAAAAGCAGAGGGACACTGCCGAGTTGCATAATATTATGTCTGATGGCACAAATCACAAGACTGATGGCCCCACTTGGAACAGTATCCCTTACACATGGATATGGATTATTTGTGCAGTTGTCGGACTTGCCTAACTATATAACTGCCAAAAGGAAATCCATACTTCTTCATAAGATGCTGATCCTTCTAATAATTTATTCAGACTTACTTTTCTTGCATCAAAGCTCCCATTTAAAAACTTAAATTATGTTCTATGCCTGCAAATGTACTTTCTTAAAAATGGATTAGCTGCTATTTCCAAAAAGGTCTTTACACTAGGGGTCATTTACAAACATTTACCTGCAAGTGTTAAAATGGAGTGCCTACTGGTTACTTGTGGCCAAACACAATCCTGCACTCAGGACCGGACTGGATTTAAAATAGACCCTGGAATTACAAGTACACCAAGGCCCAAACAGCCCCCACCACCCCAACAAATAGGGAAGGTCTATGGCATAGAATATAGTATTTGTACCTGGATAGAGAACTGGCTAAAAGATAGACTACAAAGAGTGGTGGTAAATTGAACATTTTCTAATTGGACCAGTGTTGTTAGTGGAGTACCGCAGGGCTCTGTACTAGGTCCCTTGCTTTTCAACTTGTTTATTAATGACCTGGAGGTAGGCATTGAAAGTACTGTTTCTATTTCTATTTCTATATACTAAATTGTGCAAAACTATAGGTTCCATGCAGGATGCTTACACTTTGCAGAGTGATTTGTCTAAGTTGTAAAACTGGGCAGCAAACTGGAAAATGAGGTTCAATGTTGATAAATGCAAGGTTATGCACTTTGGCAAAAATAATATGAATGCAAGCTATACACTAAATGGCAGTGTGTTGGGAGTTTCCTTAAATGAGAAGGATGTAGGGGTTTTTGTAGATAACAAGTTGTCTAATTCTGGGCAGTGTCATTCTGTGGCTACTAAAGCAAATAAAGTTCTGTCTTGCAGAAAAAAGGGCATCAACTCAAGGGATGAAAACATAATTATGCCTCTTTATAGGTCCCTGGTAAGGCCTCATCTGGAGTATGCAGTTCAGTTTTGGACTCCAGTCCTTAAGAGGTATATAAATGAGCTGGAGAGAGTGCAGAGATGTGCAACTAAACTGGTTAGAGGTGTGAAAGACTTAAATTATGAGGGTGGACTGTCAAGGTTGGGGTTGTTTTCTCTGGAAAAAAGGCGCTTGCGAGGGGACATGATTACACTTTACAAGTACATTAGAGGACATTATAGACAAATAGCAGGGGACCTTTTTACCCATAAAGTGGATCACCGTACCAGAGGCCACCCCTTTAGACTAGAAGAAAAGAACTTTCATTTGAAGCAAAGTAGGGGATTCTTCACAGTCAGGACAGTGAGGTTGTGGAATGCACTGCCGGGTGATGGTGTGATGGATGATTCAGTTAATGCCTTTAAGAATGGCTTGGATGATTTTTTGGACATAATATCAAAGGCTATTGTGATACTAAACTCTATAGTTAGTATAGGTATGGATATATAGAATTTATGTAAAAGTAGGGAGGGGTGTGTGTATGGATGCTGGGTTTTCATTTGGAGGGGTTGAACTTGATGGACTTTGTCTTTTTTCAACCCAATTTAACTATGTAACTATGCAACTATTTTATAGCAGCCCATCTGACATTTGCCAAAATCCAGGCCTGCCAGTCCAGGCCTGCCTACACTTTCACACGGTTGCCAATGTGTCTGGTAAATAGTGCCCAACTGTGCCTACGGAGACTGTGGAGCCCCAGAGCTACAACTACCCTTGACCTGGCTGGGTTCCCACAGCAGGTTGCTTCATTAGACTTGTGCCCAGTGAATTGGATGCAAACTCCATTTTGAATGCACATAATGGAAGCGAAGCAACCCTCACTCAACTCAACTAATTTGAGAATGGCTACAACTGTACTGGAATTTTTTTTTGGGGGGGGGGGAGCTGCATTATGTGTAAAACCATGGCACAGAAATTTAAATTTACACACTGCATTTTTGTGTGTTAATACCCACTACTGATTTTCTACAGTAAGGCCGTGGTCAGTCTCATGCCTGCAAGTCATAAACGAGGCATAGCTATACCACTACTGCAGGACTTAGGTAACAGTAGCCCCCAGACTGCACATGCACTGCTCTGCCATACAGCGCTTAAATTAAGGGATACTGCATGTTATGTGAACAAACACTGTATGAGAATCAATTAAAGACACCAAACAACAAAGCTGATGATGATGATCTATAATACCTGTTTGTGGAACGTGCTGCTCCATAATCTTCTATACCCTGTTGGGAGGAATTTAGAGAAGAAAACAAAATTAAAACACAAGGCAATGCAAACTAGGGCATATACTTACTGCTAAATTGTAATTACAGGGTAGTACTTTTCAGACTTGGCAAAAAGGAAGGTGCTATGGTAGGAATTCCTAATGGAATAGGATGTTCTAGTTACCATAAAAGCTCTAGTTACTAGAGCTTTTCAGCTACAGAAAGGGGAAAAGTAGTGGTTATTTTTATAGAGCGATTCAACCGTCGTTCAGAAAAGAGTTAATGGAGGTGGAATGAATTAATATTTTTAGTTGCACTTGGAAATTGCAGATCAGTATAGCAAGCGCAGCAATTCAGTCTGCTACAGAGAGCTGCAATGCGCAGCAGAGTTGCAGTGAAGAAAAATGACAATGATGCACTCGTCATTGTCATCAAAATGGTACTCATATACAAGGACACAGAAGGAAAGATTCTAGATCAAGGACTTCCACCAGAAATAAGAGCCAAGGTCTTATGTGCTGATAAGAGGGTTCTATGAATTCAATCCTCGTTCTCTCTGAACTGCATGTGTAATTAAGATGGAACAGAATGAAATAATTTATGTTAGTTCAGTAATACATTGCAGAACAGAGATTTGCAATGGAGTTCTATTTCCAATCACCACTTTTCTGGAAAATAGAAATGCAAATTCAAAAATAAATGTCCCCCTTTACTCTGCCCTGAGTACTAACTGCATATGCATGAGTATAATTGCATAAACGGATATAAATATCTCATAGGAAAATGTAATGGTCCTTTTCAAAATTGTATTCTTATCCAGGCAGAAGGTGCCTACAGTATCACATTGTGTGGAATGACAGTGGTTTTAGATTTTCTACTTAAATACACTTGGATTGGGGGTCTGACAAATATGTACTACTTCTGCATGACAGCTCACATTTGAGTCATTCTGGTAATATCTGTGGGGACTCGTCCTTTAGAGATTTGTAGGAATTATATTAATCAGACATTCTGAAGTGGAGAAAACTGCTACATGAATGCCCACTTTAATCTTTTCCTACATGATACATATTCAGAGGGACCAGAGAAGAATGGCTACAGTGGGACCAGCTGAGGAAAGCTGGCCTGTTTTGCTGAACTCCCCAAATTCACATATTCAGTCTCAAACTAGCCAGATGGTGCACAAATGGTCAGTCAGTTCAGTCACTGTTAGATTAAATTATCAAATATTGCCTTAAAGGGGTCATTCACCTTTAAGTTAACTTTTAGTGTGGTATAAAATGGCTATTTCTAAGTTTTCAATTGGTCTTTATTTTTTATATTTTTGAATTATTTGACTTCTTCTTATGACTCTTTCAAATGGGCACCACTGACCCCATTGAAAAAAGAAATGCTCTGTAAGACTACATGTATTACTATTGCTAATTTTTTTATTCATCTTTCTATTCAGGCTCTCTCTTATTCATAAACCAGTCTCTTATTCAAATCATTACATGGTTGCTAGGGTAATTTGTACCCTAGTAACCAGATTGTTGAAATTACAAACTGGAGAGCTGTTGAACAAAAAGCTAAATAACTCAAAAGCCACAAATAATAAAAGAAAACCAATTGCAAATTGTCTCAGAATGTCACTCCCTATATCATACTAAAAGAGAATTTAAGGTTGAACAACCCCTTTAAATGAGATCAAGATATGATCTTAACAAGCCAGATAAGAAAATCTATTTAATAAGATTATCATAATTTCTAGTATCAAATAGATTTAGTATGTTTAATTTTGATCATAATTTATTCCGATTATTTACATATTGCACATGAATTTATAGGTTAGACTGACATATTGCAAATATGTATACAGCACATTTTCATTAAGCATTGGGAATTTAGAACAATCTCAAGAATATTGACAAGATTTGAATCGGACATGCATTTTAATTCACATCCAGGAGGAAAGATGGTTTGTTGAAGGAAAAAAAGGAAATATTTCCGGTGGAAGTTCTTTAAATGAAGCATCTTTTATTGCAGCTTACTGTACTGTTTGAATCTACTTTGGGTTTGGTGCAATTTTATGTATGAATTGTAGTGTTCCTTAACACTCCATACATATAATATAATCTTTTATTTATATTCTACCCTCAAATTATCTTCCCCCACCACAGTTAGACCTACAGATAAAAGTTCTGATGATGATACTTGACTGTACCAAACCCAAAGTAGCACTCATGTCAAACAATATATCCCTGATGCTGCAGTAAAAGTGCAACACAGACTATCCAACTTACTGATGAAGACCTTTTGCGAGGTTTGTACAGTCCTGCTGAATGTGGATACAGAACGCTGGCACTCTTGTGTAGCGGATACCCATAAGGCATCATGTAACCCTATAAATAAGGAATATACAGTGCTTTGGAATCTGGATTATACCCTCTAGAGCAGTGACCCCCAACCAGTAGCTCGTGAGCAACATGTTGCTCTTCAACCCCTTGGATGTTGCTCTCAAGGTCCTCAAAGCAGGTGTTTATTTTTGAATTTCAAGCTTGAAAGCAAGTTTTAATTGCATATAAACTAAGTATAGTGCCAAGTATAGCCTATTGTAGGCTGCCAGTCCACAAAGGGGCTACCAAACAACCAATCACAGCCCCTATTTGACACCCCAAGGGACTTTTCATGCTTGTGTTGCTCCCCAATTCTTTTTACATTTGAATGTGGCTCACATGTAAAAAAGGTTGGGGACTCCTGCTCTAGAGCCTGGAAGTGCATTTGCTTGGAGTGTTTCACTAAAAGAAGGCAAAGTCCTGTACATAACAGCCCCAACTAAACTAGTTTTTTAGGATATGCAGGTAAAAAAAAAAATTAAGTATGTAACTTTGAAATCTGACATGGGGCTAGACATATTGTCACTTTCTCAGGTGCCCACAGTCATTTGACTTGTACTTTGATAAACTTCAGTCACTCTTTACTGCTGCACTGCAAGCTAGAGTGATATCACCCGCTCCATTTTCCCCCTATCAGCAGAGCAATGGGAACCACACATCAGCTTCCTGGTACACATAAGAACAGCACGCAATAGTAAAAATACATGTCCCACTGAGACACCTTCAATTAAATTGAGTAGGAAAAACAATAGACTGCCTGAAAGCTTCATGAAGTGCTGGCTCTTTTTGACAGCACATGACCAGGCAAAATGACCTGAGATGGCTGCCTACACACCAATATTACAACTAAAAAATATATATATACACTCGTTGGGTTAGGAATTAAATTTTACATGGTAGAGTGATTTATTTACAGTGTAAACAGTGCAATTTAGATAAAAACTACATAAAACTCATGACAGAATCCCTTTAATAAGGGATGAACCAAACCCAGGACTTGACTAAATTGTTAATGTTTAGTGATGCGCAAATCAATTTGCCAGGCAAAATCCGCAGCGACAAAAAAATTGACGCTTGCGTCAAAATTATTTTGACGCCCATTGACTTGAATGCATTTCGCTAATTTTTCACTGTCACAAAGTTTTCGGCGAAACAGGACAGATTCGCCCATCATTACTAATGTGCAGTTGAATCGAATCAGAATTGTTAATGTCATCTGACTTGTCACTGGTCAACAAAAGACAAAACTCATTAAACGGCACCTGTTGGGTAAAAATGTTATCCCCAACCAAATGTGTGGGCTAATAGAGCCCGCATTCTGGTTGGGGATAACAGTAGATATTTTGACTACGCTACCTGCACCAGGAGGGAGCTCTTGTGCGAGCAACCATGTTGTGTAACGCGCATGTGAGGTCACGCGCATAACAGGCAATTCGTGGCACATTTTCATTATGTGCATGCAAGTGACCGTACATGGCTGCTCGCACCGGGAGCTCCTTCCCAGTGCGGGTAGCTAGTGCTGGCGGGGGGCATTTTTTTTTTTAAAAGAAAACTACTGTTATCCCCAAACGGAATGCGAGCTCTATTAGCCTGCAACTTTTGTTGGGGATAACATTTTTACCCAACAGGTGGCCTTTAAGGATGAAGCAATTTTTCGATTTGGCTTCAAATATAAGTATGCTAATTAGGATTTGGACTAAATTTTTGTATTTGGCCATCTCTTTTGTGGAAGATTGTGTTATTCAGACAAATCAAGTGATATCCTTTGTGGCATCACTTTCCTCCTACATTACCTGTGAGAAAATCGGTGCAGCCACACTGTAAGGTCTGGGTTTGAATGTGCTCACAGGTTGTGGTTGGAATCCCCTAGAAGCCATGTTGTAATCTGGAGGAGGTATGGAAAGGTCATCTTTGTCCAGCAGGTTCCCAGTGCTGCTACTCTTCCCAGGATGTAAGCTAAAGAAAAGTTTATAAGCATCAATGTCCCAGCTTCACATTTCAGGGAAATCAACACTCTACAGATTTGTCTGAATTTTTAGCATGGCAACAAGAACAAGCTGAGCAAGATGTGAAAACAAGTTCTGACTTTGTGAATGACATGTAGTATGCAACACAATGATGGCTCCAAATAAATACAAAATAATCATAATTTACACGTTTCTCACCTTGTTTGTGTCCGATCAGTACCAGTATCTAACACTCGAGTGTAGGAAAATGGGAACCATCCTCTCCTGCAATAAGATACACAGATATTAAATCATTACTGTTCTCAATTTATTCCCTTAATAAATGTAGAAGCTCTAAGAATCACCCTATGTGGCTTAATATAGAAGTAAAGAAGTTAATAGGAAAAAAGAGATAGGTATTTAAAAACTACAAGTCTGTTGGGACAGAAGCTGCATTTAATGAATATAAACACTATAATACATGTTGTAAATCAGCAATTCAGAAGGCAAAGAAAGGAAATGAAGAGTGCATTGCGGCGGAGGCTAAGACTAACCCCAAAATGTTTTTTAAACGTGTTGCTCCAATAATGGTACCAGTATGTTTGTAACAGATACAGAAACGGAAAATGTGCTAAATCAGTTCTTTTCTTCAGTGTATACAATAGAGGAGTCTGATTTCCCAGACTCACTTCATAGCTGCACTGATGGCTCAGCTCAAGCTAGTCAGTGGTTGACTCAGGATATGATCTATAAAAGCCTTAATAAAAATTTCTGTAAACAAGGCTCCAGGGCCTGATGGCATACACCCCCAAGTTCTAAGACAGCTTAGTTCAGTTTTAGACCAGCCCCTATTTCTGATTTTCTCAGATTCGCTTTCATCTGGTATGGTACATATGGAATGGAGAAAAGCTGGTGTCATTCCAATATTTAAAAAGGGATTACAATCTCAGCCTGGCAATTATAGGCCAGTAAATTTGACATCTGTGGCAGTGGCTTAACTACAGGCTGGAGTCGGCTGCAGCCGCAAAGTAAATTCACACGGAAGAGGGTGGGGGGGGTTAATGACTTAGAGGGGGGTACTGTAAGTAATGTATCAGTGTTTGCAGATGACACTAAACTATCCAGCTCAATAAATTCCATCCAGGATGTGGCATCCTTGCAACCGGATCTTGACAAACTGGCAATCTGGGCAGCTAAGTGGCAAATGAGATTCAATGTTTATAAATGTAAAGTCATGCACCTGGGATGTAAAAATATCCAAGCCATTTATACCCTTAAAGTGGACCTGTCACCCAGACACAAAAATCTGTATAATAAAAGTCATTTTCAAATTAAACATGAAATCCAATTCCTATTTTTTATTAAAGCATTCATAGCTGTTGTAAACTCATTTAAAAATCTCAGTTGTCAATCAAATATTGTCTGCCCCTCCTCTATGCCATGGGCATAGAGGTGGGGCAGACAATTACTTTCACTTTCCATTCAGCACTTCCTAGATGTCACTGCTCTCCCCACATTCCCCCAGTTCTCTTTACCATTTAATTGTGTAACCAGGGCATAGGAATGGACATCAGGTCCCCCATTCTGGTGCACAAACAAGATTCTGAGATGATACAAGACTTGCCTTAAAAACAGTGTCCACAAAATGGCTGCTGCCTGCTTGTTATAATTATGAATTCCCAGACTGAAGGGAACAAGATTCAAATAATTTATACAGTGTAATTAAAGTTCATTTTGCTTGACTAATGTAATAAAATAGGATTTTGAATAATTTTTTTGGGTGACAGGTCCCCTTTAATGGGACTGCACTAGGCAAATCCATTATGGAAAAGGACCTTGGAGTCCTTGTAGATGATAAACTTGGCTGTAGCAAGCAACGCGAGTCAGCAGCATCAAGGCCAAATAAGGTCTTGAACTGTATTAAAAGGGACATTGATTCACATCAGGAAGTGGTCATTAGTCCACTTTATAGAGCACCCATCTAGAATATGCCATACAGTTTTGGTCTCCATCACTCAAACAGGACATTATTGTATTAGAGAGGGTACATAGAAGGGAAACTAAGCTGGTAAAAGGTATGGAAAATCTTAGCTATGAGGAAAGACTGGCCAAATTGGGGATGTTCATGCTGGAGAAGGGGAGCTTAAGGGATATATGATAACTATGTATAAACATACAAGAGGATCATATAATAATCTCTCTAATGCTTTATTTACCAGTAGGTCTTTCCAGCTGACACAAGCCCACCTATTCTGATTAGAAGCTGTGAAGATGTGGAATTCTCTCCCTGAATCAGTTGTACTGGTGGATACATTAGATAGCTTTAAGAAAGGGGTTGGATCGCTTTTTAGCAAGTGATGGAATACAGGGCTATGGAAGATAGCTCATAGTACAAGTTGATCTAGGGACTAGTTCGATTGTCATTTTGGAGTCTGGAAGGAATTTTTTCCCCCTCTGAGGCAAATTGGAGAGGGTTCAGATGGGGTTTGAACTTGATAGGAGTGTGTCTTTTTTCAACCTAACTTACTATGACATGTTAATATGCATAGCAAACAGCTGGGGCAAAGAAGAGAAGCAGTTAGAGAAGGAGGCTTCTTTTAAAGGAGAAGGAAAGGTTAAAACTAAGTAAGCTTTATCAGAAAGGTCTATATAAATCCACCAGTAAACCCTCAAAGTAATGCTGCTCTGAGTCCTCTGTCAAAAGAAACACCACATTTCTTTACTTCTATTGTATATACATGGGCTTCTGTATCAGACTCCCTGTTTTCAGCATAAACCTCCAGGGCTAGGGCTTGAGCATGCTCAATTTGCTCCTCTCTCCCTTTTCCCCCCTACCTCCATGCTGTAATCTGAGCCAGAGCTATGAGCGAGCAGGGAGAGACTCAGGTAGGAAGTGATATCACACCAAGCTAATATGGCAGCTGCTATCCTAAACAGAGAGCTTCTAGAGCTGTTTATGGTAAAGCATTCTTCAGAGTAAATATAGTGTTATAGCTTGCACTATTGTGGCTAATCTATTGGCAATAAACTGCTTCTGTAGCTTTCCTTCTCCTTTAACTCTGAATTTACAGGGCTCACAATGCTTGTGTATATTGTGGTATACAGTTAAACTGCATAACCTGTCCTAGCTGAGATAACAGCAGCTGTTTAAAATATCGCCAGTTGTTGCCCCCATACGCATATAGTGGTCCTGAGAGGACAACAGTTTTTGTTAATCTGGATTATATTGCTTTATTTTATTTAAGAAAAACAGACAAACCTACAATAACAAAGCATACATATAGATCATGCTGTACAGGGCAAAATGTACAGAGCTCTGCAGAGCTGCACATCTTAACTAATAATTAAGGTTACAGTTACTGAACAAGCTTCTTTTTAGTTTCAGACTCAGTAGAAAGCCTGAATGATTTGTACACAGTGCCTGTTGCTGTGTGAGTGGAAGATGCCGTCTGTCTTGTAAATAGTAGCAAATGGGTCAACAGTGTTTTTTTGCAAAGAAAATACAAGAGCTGAAACAGCACTGCCTGCCCTCCACGATTCTGAATGGTATACCAATATGAATCTTTATTGGATTTTGCCAAAGCAGTGCTGCACAAAAGCAATAGAAACCTGGCTACTTCCACTAATCCATTTTATCTTGTGCTCCCATACTGTTTAAGTGTAGATTGTAATAAACCTTCTTTTTTAATAATAAAAAGACCAGCCTGCTCTCATACAGGAAGACAATCCTCTGGCTTTCAGTAGCAAAGGCAATCAGAGGATTAGCAGTCTTAATTAGGAGTTTAGACGTACACACGGCTGGATGGACTGAGGGCAGTTGAACCATGGTATTGCTTAGGTGGGACCAAGTGTAAGGGCCAATACAAATTCCAGCAGCACTCCGGTATAGTGAAAGAAATTTATTTGTGCAAATGGAATACAAGCTGTTGTTACCTTCCTTAGTCCCTCTTATCTGCATGTATACTAAAGGTGGCCATACACATTTAGATTTTCAAAAGATTTTCAAAAGATCGAGCTTATCGTCAAACTATCATTTAAACATATGATTTGTTCATCAACAAAAACAAACATTTTAAGTGATATGTCTATTTTCTAATGTCCTATGGATAATTTAAAAGACAATTTACTCTTTCAGTTTTTGGGTCTTGTACAACATGTAAAAAAAGGAAATATTTAATATATATCTTTGCAATTCCTTTTTCTTTTTGGCCCCTATATTTATTTACTGCTGTAATATATTGAATGAATGTTCGTGCCAAAGAACGATAGATCGGTACATGCAATCTATGATACCCCATCAGAACAACAGACAAATGTCATTGTTTGAAGGTGAAAATTTTGCATGGGGTCACTATCTCTACAGAGGCCGACATGACAAAAAGTGTGGTCTGAAAAGGCGGAAACCAGTCTGGTATGCCAGTGGAGTCATCGCCATGCTGTGGTGACAATTTGCATTTTTAGTTCTCCTGCACCTGTTCCTTGGCCTTGGGCCATTTGCTTGTTTCTTTGGTGGGAGCTGGGGTATGCCCAGGGACCTTGTCTGCTCTCCCATGTCTGGGCGTGGGGAGTTGCCACAGAAGCCATGTTAGGTTAACTAGAGGGCAGGGAAACTGTATGTGGCCAGTGCAGGTAAAAAGAGAAGAGAAAATAAGTGTGGCACTGTGCTAAGCAGTACCCTAGTTACTACTGGTGTCGCATAGATGAAGGAGCCAAATGGGGCACCTGTAGCTCCCAGGCTAGAAGCTGTACTTGTCTATACTGTAAATGGAGCCCAATGCCGTTTGTCTGTAGCGGGGCGGAGGGAGAAGTGGGCTGTGTGAAGGAGCAGGAAATCCTTGTCAAGTGTTAAAGGGATTGTTCACTTTCAAAACACTTATTTCAGTTTAGCTGGTTTTAGATTAGATAGATTTTTTTGTTCACTAGAAATACTTTTTTCAATTGCTTTCCATGTTTTATATTTGACTTTCCAAAGTTAAAGTTTAATGTTCCTGCCTTTGGGGTTTCAGTCTGGCAGCTCAGTAATCCAGGTACAGATATTGAACTGTTATTAGCTACATTAGTTGCTACATTTCTCAGCAGCATCTGTGGGATATTAGATTCGATTAGAAATGTATCAACTAAATGTATCAATTTAAAACAGTTGCATTAGAAAGACATAAGTGAAAAATGAAATTTTAAACTTCAATGTTAGAAATCAATCACAAATAGAAAGTAATCAAAATAAGTCTTTATTTTTGGTAAACTATCTGAAACCAACTGAACTGAAAAAAAATGTGTTGGATGGTAAACAACCCTTTTAATGTGCGCTGCTTTGATTTCCACCTGAATGGCGGGTCTCAGCAGAGTATGTGGTGCCAATTGTAAAAGTCAAGGGCAGTACTGATTGGGAGGGGGAGGTAGGCTAGCCATGTCATTATTCACACGCACAGTTTAATGCTCAGTACAGTACAACCACATGTCCTATATAACCCAATGATGAACTCTCAACTATATAGCAAGTGGGTTATGAGGAAAGCTCCCTAACCTCCTGCCTTTAGGAAGCAGGATAGCAGACAACTGTTGGAATTTGGGTTAATGCAGGAAAAAAGAAGGGCCTAGTGCTTTTTCTTTATTGCCATCCTGCCTCCAAAAGTGAAGAGCACATTAACCCATATGTTACCTGTGCTGCCTAGGGCTCTACCAAGAAAAATACAATCACCAGTTTAACCAACATGAATGATCAGTATCTTCTCCACTGCGACAGTTTCAAGTTTCAAAGTTTGGTTGGAATTCGCCAGATCTATGTGGAATAAAACCGAACCAAACTATATTTAAATATATGGCTATTTAAACATTTCAATTTTACCATGGGTCTTTTTGTATATGGGACTATTGATTTTTTGTTTAGAAGGCACCTTGATAAGCTATGGACTAGACACCCTTGTCAGACACATTAGTTTCTTCAACAAATGCCCTATTACAGCGCACCGCCTAAAGAAAGCTGAATGACAGCACTGTCTGCGTACATTGTCAATTACTATCAATTAGGGTAATAAATGAGTGGCCATAACAAATTATTTATAAATGAGTGGCCATAACAAATTATTTATACTATTATGGGCTTTGCACAAGGATGATTTCTAGCTGTCAAAACACAGTTGTCAACCTATTTTAATTGTTTTCCAGAAATGCCCAGTAATACATATTTTAATATTCAATGACAGTTACCCTTTAAAGTAAATAAAAGCCTGCACTGCCTATGAAGCAATGGGCTCTCTTTTTTTTTGCACTTCATCCTTTCAACATATTATGTGGCCACAAATTGTGAGCCAAAAAATCCCTTCAACTGATATTTAATGACTCAATGTCTTTGTGGTCATGGAATATATTGTGTAATATATTGTAAGATGGGTTTCTGTAGATGTGACCCCACACTGCCAGTACAACAAACCTTCCTGAAGTACATGGATTGAAGCACAAAGCTGCCAAAAATCCCAGAACGGTGTTTATTGGCATTATCAATCAAAATGCTTTACAGGCCTAAAGCACTGGAGGTGTTTTAAATATAGTGTTGCAGAGAATGTTGGCTAGGACTGTACACATGGCACTACTGTATTTAACACATTCAGATGTGGCAAGTGAATTAGCAGCTTGTCTTTATGGAGGCAACCTAATTCTAAATACCATCCATAATGTAAGGTAGTGGTGACCATATATAGCCCATGTCAGATATTGCCAGATGTCATGTTTAGTATACAAGTACACAGGGTTGAACTGGGGGGTCAGGGCCCACCAGTACTGGCACATAAGGGCCCACCGCCCCCAGTAGCAGGGCTCCACCCCAGTGGTAGGGCCCCCACTACCCCAGTCTCCGGGCTCCCTCTGTCCCTCTCCCCACCCCCAAGGCGCATACCTGCTTTGTGCGTATCGCACCTTCCTCACGTTATCAGGTAGAGGGAGGGGAGGTCAGGAGTGCCGCCTACCTCTACCGCGTCTAGGCTGGCCGGGTTTTTTCCCAGTGTCCCGCCGGCCCAGTCCAACGCAAAGTACATTTTTATAGGGAAAAATGTTTAGACACTGGCATTATCAGTGTTTAAAGCAATGACCTCACAGATAGTTCAGCAGGACTGGCATGAGGCATTACTTACAATTTGGTCTTCTCGCATTCTCCATAGTGCCACCCATCTCTGGCCTCAGGAACAAGTAAGGTGATGTAGTCGCCATTTTTGAAGGTTAACAAGGTGGTGTTGTCACCAGCAGTGTGAGAGAAGATTGCCTGAACCCGCATCCTTCCATTCCTTTCAAGACCAGCTGCCATGGAGCTGGAACGGGGCAACGTCTTATTCTCAGCTGTTTGATATATCAAGCCAGAAATTAAAATTAATTTTAAACCAAAACAATTAGGCAACAGAACTGAGTATTTCTTCAAACTGATATACTGTATTAAGATATTAGTGTGCTCATTAAAGGGCTTGTTCACGCTTTGAGTTAACTTTTAGTATTACAGAATGTAGAGAATGATATTCTGATGCAATTTGCAATTGGTTTGCATTTTGTATCGTTTGCGGTTTTTTTAGTTATTTAGCTTTTTATTCAGCAGCTCTCCAGTTTTCAGTTTCAGCAATCTGATTGCTAGATTCCAAATAACCCTAGCAACCATGCACTGATTTAAATAAGAGACTGGAATATGAATAGAACAGGGCCTGAATAGAAAAAGAGTAATAAAAAGTAGCAATAATAATATATTTGTAGCCTTACACAGCATTTGTTTTTTAAATGTCACCCCTATTTGAAAGTTGGAAAGAATAATAAGAAGGCAAACTCTATTAAAAACCTATAAAACTAAATAATGGAGACCAATTCAAAAGTTGCTTAGAATTGACCATTCTATAAGATACTAAAAATTAACTTAAAGACGAACTAGGTGGACGTGCACCTTATGAATATTTGTGTTTGTATACCATCATTGCAAATTCACATAACTACTGTGCCTGTGTGTGACTGCAACTGCACTTGCAGGTTGTAAATGACCTCTTAGGACTAAAGCTTTTGGCAAATAAATGTTTTCCATAAACTTCCTATAGAACCTTGTCCACTTTTGGCAAATAAATGTTTTCCATAAACTTCCTATAGAACCGAGTCCGCCTGAAACCAGGTTCCAGGTGTGTTAAAGCCTCATCTGGTGAGACGGAGAAACACTTGATCCTCTGACCAGGGGCCCTAGCATTATGAAAGCCCGGGGTATTGTGTCTCCTACGGGGGGGTGCCTGACACACAATTGGGTCCTGCACGTTGCACAATGCACTTTAAAGCTTTTATTATGCTTTCATTCTCCGTTCCGGCCTTTTGACCAGTGCAAATTTTTTCTATATTTTCGGCCACCACTCGTGGGGGGGGGTTGCTGGCTGTCTTTTGGTCTGGGGCTCCTGGATTTTGGAGCCCATGTCTTTTGGTAGGACTTACTTGGGCACCCGCACTTTGTACGTTAAGCACAACATATTAAGTGGGAAATGTTTTTCACAGGGTTAAACACAGAACAAAAATGGGAAGTCTTTAAAATGCTGCTTAATAAATATACATGTCAGTATATTCCACTTGTAAGCAAGGAACGTCGTTGCAAAGCAAAACATTTTTGGTTCAATAGAAGTGTTGGTGTTGAGGTGGGTAAGAAAAGACCAGCTTTTATGGCTTTCAAGTTAGCTGGGACAGCCATACATTTATAAGGTACAAGGAGGCCAATAAATCAGGCAAGCTAAAATCGATATGGAAAAGGATATTGCAGTAAGCAGTAAAAAGAATCCAAAATTACTTTTTAAATATGTTAATAGTAAAAAAATGAAGCAGGAAGGGGTGGGACCTTTAAAGGGGTGGTTCACCTTAAAGGTAACTTTTATTTTATGTTATAGAAAGGCCAATTCTAAGCAAATGTATTGTTACTGTTACTTTTTATTACTGATCCTTCTATTTAGTTCCTCTCCTATTCCAGTCTCTTCTTCAAATGAATGCATGGTTGCTAGGGTAGTTTGGACCCTAGTTACCAGCGTTACCAGATTGCTTAAGATGCAAATTGAAGAGCTGCTGAATAAAAAGCTAAAAAACTCAAAAACAATCAATAATAAAAACCAATTGCAAATTGTTTCAGAATATCCCTCTCTACATAATACTAAAAGTTATCACAAAAGGTGAACAACCCCTTTAATATCAGAACAAATAAAAGCTCATATTTTTCGTCTGTATACACAAATGAGGAACCAGCTAATGAAGGTTTCCGTATTAATAGTCCCAATTCTAGTAATACAACTAATGATGCATGGTTCACACATGAAGAAATTCAAAAGAGACTAGAACATGTTAAGATAAACAAAGGACCGGGGCCAGATGGTATTCATCCCAATGTACTTAGCGAGCTTAGCTCTTTGATTGCCAAACCTCTTTACTTAATTTTTCAAGATTCAATGAGGTCTGGCATGGTGCCGAGAGACTGGTGAATTGCTAATGTGGTGCCACTATTGAAAAAGGGACCCTGTTCTCAGCCTCAAAACTATAGGCTATTTAGTCAGCATCAGTGGTAGGAAAGCTTTTTGATGGGTTAATAAAGGATAAGATACTGGATTCATAACAAACAACAATACAATGAGTTTGTGCCAGCATGGTTTTATGCATAATAGATCTTGCCAGGCTAATTTAATTTCTTTTTATGAGAAAGTAAGTAGGGACCTCGATTCTGGGATGGCAGTGGATGTGATTTACTTAGACTTTGCTAAAGAATTTGATACAATGCCACACAGAAGGTTACTGGTAGGGATGCTGCGGAAATGATGCCCATAGACTTGTATGTCGAAAAAAAAATTACGCCCGTCAAAAAAATTTTTTGCCAAAACAAATTGAAACTAAATTCACCCATCCCTAGTTATTGGTTAAATTAAAGAATATTGGCCTGGAAAATAGTATATGTACCTGGATAGAGAACTGGCTAAAAGATAGACTACAAAGAGTGGTGGTAAATGGAACATTTTTTAATTGGACCAGTGTTGTTAGTGGAATACCACAGGGCTCTGTACTAGGTCTCTTGCTTTTCAACTTGTTTATTAATGACCTGGAGGTGGGCAATGAAAATACTGTTTTTATTTTTGCAGATGATACTAAATTGTGCAGAACTATAGGATCCATGCAGGATGCTGCCAGTTTGCAGAGTGATTTGTCTAAGTTGAGAAATTGGGCAGCAAACTGGAAAATGAGATTCAATGTTGATAAATACAAGGTTATGCACTTTGGCAAAAATAATATAAATGCAAGTTATTCTCTAAATGGCAGTGTGTTGGGAGTTTCCTTAAATGAGAAGGATCTAGGGGTTTTTGTAGATAACAAGTTGTCTAATTCTGGGCAGTGTCATTCTATGGCTACTAAAGCAAATAAAGTTCTGTCTTGCATAAAAAAGGGCATTAAAGGGGACCCGTCAACCAAAATAATTATTCAAAATCCTATTTTATCACATTAGTCAAGCAAAATGAACTTTAATGACACTATATAAATTATTTGAATCTCGTTTCCTTCGGTCTGCGAATTCATAATTATAGCAAGCATGCAGGAGCCATTTGGTGGACACTGTTATTAAGGCAAGCCTTGCATCATCTCAGAATCTTGTTTGTGCACCAGAATGGGGGACCCGATGTCCATTCCCATGCCCTGGCTACACAATTTAATGGTGAAGAAAACAGGAGAATGCGGGGAGAGCAGTGACATCTAGTAAGTGCTGAATGGAAAGTGAAAGTAATTGTCTGCCCCGCCTTTATGCCTAAGGCATAGTGGAGGTGCACTCAGATTGACATCTGAGATTTTTGAATAAGCTTACAACAACTATAAAGGCTTTAATAGAAAAAATAGGAATTGGATTTCCTGTTTCATTTGAAAAGGACTTTTATTATACAGATTTTTGTGTCTGGGTGACCAGTCCACTTTAACTGAAGGGATGAAAACATAATTGTGCTTCTTTATAGGTCCCTGGTAAGGCCTCATCTGGAGTATGCAGTGCAGTTTTGGACTCCAGTCCTTAAGAGGGATATAAATGAGCTGGAGAGAGCATACGATTAACAGTATGGAAATTCAGGGGCCACCATCGCAGGATAAAGCATAACTATATAATAACAGAGTAAACAGAAGGTTCACCTTTGCATTAACTTTTAGTACTATATACAGCAGGGATCCCCAAACTTTTTTAACTGCGAGCCACAGAGTTGGGGATCATCACAAGCATGAGAAATGTTCCTGGGTGTACCAAATAAGGGTTGTGATTGGCTATTTGGTAGCCCCTGTGTGGACTGGCAGCCTACAGGAGGTTCTGTTTGGCACTACATCTGTTTTTTATGAAACCAAGACCTGCCTCCAAGTCAAGATTTAAAAAAATAAACACCTGCTTTGAGGCCACTGGGAGCAACATTCAAGGGATTGGTGAGAAACATGTTGCTCCTGAGCCACTGGTTGAGGACCACTGATGTAGAGAGCATTATTATGAGAGAATTTGCAAGTGGACTTCATTACTTATGGTTTTTTAATTATTTAGCTTTTTGGCAACCAGGTAGTAGTGTAGATGAGGGACTGGAATATGAATAGGAGAGGACCTGAAATACAGATAAATAATAAAAAAAATAACAATAAACTGGTAGCATAACCAAGCAATAGATTTTTGGCTGACGAGTCAGTGACCCATATTTTAAAAGCAGAAAGAGTCAGAAGAAGAAGGCAAATACATTTAAAAACATTATTAAAAAATGAACACTGAGAAATTTCTGAGTAATGGTGAATTACCCCTTTTAAAGGGCAAGTCAACCCCAAAATAAAAATTTGCCTAATAAAAGAAAGCATAATTCTAAGCAACTTTCCAGTATATATTTATTTAAACAATTCAGTACTTGTAAAGTTATTTGTAAACACTCTTAACGCCTGGTTGTTTTAAACAATGTTGCAAAAGTGAGTTCCCCAGCAAAGACAGGGCTGTTAATCAGCTGCCTTGTCTTACATTTTTTCAGCAGTCTTAGCCATCAGGACAAAGAACAGAAAGGGGTAGACAAACTCTTAGCATTACATACACAAATAACTTAAAAACCATAGAACATTTGTAATGAATGAATAACCCAAAGTTGCTTAGAATTAGGTTTTGTTTTTATTCGGCAAAATTTGTTTTTTTGGATTGACATTCCCTTTAACAGAGACTGTAAGGGGCAAATTCACTAAGATGCGAAGTTGCGCCAGGCGCAACTTCGCCGCACTTCGCCGCACTTCGCCAGGCGTAGTTTCGCCAGCGCTTCGCAAATTCACTAAAATCCGAAGTTGCGCACAGGGGTAGCGTAAGGTTGCTGAGTTGCACTAGCGTTGTTTCGCTATATAAAGCGAAGTTGCGCTAGCGAAGGCTAATTTGCATACGGTGCGAAATTCAAATTTCAATGGAGGAACACGTATCTGCACTACAAATGCCTAGAAAACCTTCAAATCTGCAAATACAATTTTTATTTTGCCCTACACATGTGCCCACTGTCTAGGTAAGTTGCCATGAGTCAGGAAATGTAGGGGGAGGAAGGGGAGCCCCAAAAAATTTTTGATCTTTTTCAGCCTATCACCCGTCATGTAGAAAACACGCCAGCGTTTTTTGGGACTTAGAAAAAATTTTGACTTTTTTTGAAACAATCCCTATCTACTCTATTGCGCTTCGCCAGGTCTGAGGTAGCGAAGGAAGTCTAGCGTAAAAGGTAGCGTTCGCTACACTGCGCAAGTTAGTGAATTTGCGTAGTTTCGTCGCTAGCGAAGATTCGCCTGGCGTAAGGTTGCGAAGTAACACTAGCGAAACTTCACCAGCGTTCGTTAGTGAATTTGCGCAGTAGCGAAAATGCCAAACGCTAGCGAATTAACGCTAGCGTTCGGTGCTTCGCGCCTTAGTGAATTTGCCCCTAAGAGAGAAGACAGGAAATTAGCTTTATTGGCTATGCAGTATAGCATATAGTGGATGTTAATCAGTTGCCATAAAGAAAATCCCTTATGCAGTTACAGCAATGTAGGCTATGTCAAGTGCTCACCAACTGTGTAGCTGTTTTTAGGAGGAACACTCTTGCGGGCGGGAAGGGTATTGGAGTAGGAATCACTGATCTGCTTGTGTGGTTGGGAGGGTGAGGCTTTGGGTAGGACTGGCTTCATTTCCCCCCAGTGGTTATAACTGTTGCTGTGTGGACCAGAGATTCCATTCATGATAGGAGCTCCTTCCTGTGCAGACATCCTCTGTGAAAAGGCACATCAGAATGTAACTACAAAGCATGTTACACAGATACAGTGTTTAAAATAAATGTTCACTTACTCCTACAAAAGGCGCTAGCTCAGGAGGAACAGGCAGAGGCTTGGCACCAGGTATAGGATCTGATATGGACAGACTAGACTTTGAAGATGTTAGTGGTCCAGAGAGGGGACCAGACAAAATGGTGCCATTGGTGTTTGTAGCCATCTGCTGCATAAACTGCAAGGCTCTGTCTGGGACTTTGCTTGGGTCGGCACAGGCCTGCTGCCAAGATGGAATCTTCTGAGCGAGAAGGTCTTTACCCTATAAGCCAAGAAGAAGGCATCACAATATTACAAGTTGGAATGATTACAGTTCAATCCTCAGACTAAAAAAAAAAAAAAAAGATTACAGGGAACAACTGGTTAAATCAAAACAAATAAAAAAAAAACAATCTGCTCAAGCGCTGAAGCATCCTTTTCCAGTATTTTTTCACAGTAAGCCGCGATGAAAGCCCATTTGCGCAGTATTTCCCTATGCCTCCATGTTTACCATTATGCCAGCCAGTTTACCATTAGATGGCAGGAGAGATCTCCAGGAGACAAACCTAGCAGGAGTGAGGGTCTTTTCTCTTCCCCTCCTGCTTGTAGCCAAGTGGCACTGAATCTCGCTGAGTAAGAAGCATGTGGGCAGCATAAAATGTGTGTGTGGGAGTTGGGAACAAGGCTTTCATTTTCAATTGCTCCCCCTCCCACCTCCTCCTTTCCTGAGGAATAGGTGGGCTGTGAACACTGGAAGTCGCAGAGCTCTGAAAAAAAAATGAGCTTAGCAACCGGCAATGGAAAAAATCGGTTATATCTCTGTGTTACATGGTTATCTCCAACACTATCAGAGGCCAGATATACCAAGTCTCACAGCATGCCACATTCTGGCAAACATTAGTACTCCAGTGAAGGCAGAAGTCCAACTTTCAGAATTCCTTCAGGTGAAAGAGGTAGCAGGAGCCTACAAGCTATAGTTCTGCTTGAGTAGTGAATTAGGGTTAACAAACAACCCCATGTATAAAAGTCACTGTCGGCAGAGAAAAAAACATCCTGGTGTACAAAGGCTGCTGACTCAAATATATAGCTCCATATAAATCAGTATACCCTTCAGTTAGTTTAGTTTTATTGAACATAACCCACACTTTAAATGTAAACCAATTAAAAAAATAAAACATAGTTATTTCCAGGGACCAGAACTATGTGCTGACTTTACACCAGTGAAGGCTGCTTACACAAGTAAAAACATAGGAAGTGTTTATTTGCTTAACAGCAATGATATATTTAGGATAACTCTGTTCACCTACCTTGCTGTAGTAGGTGGCTGAGTTCTTTGCCACTGCACACTGTTTCTCGACAAGGAAGCAGTACCTCCTCCTCTCTTCGGTCAGTGCTGTTTTGTACCCATCGGAGATATGGCTTTCCAGCTCACCCTGCTTGTTGCTAATTGCTTCAATACACTGTTTAAAGAATGAGGAAAACAAAACAGCCAAAATCAGTGTACCAATGCATGGTAACATTATTGGCTCACCCTTAGCCAGCATTTTGCTTTCAAATGGGGGTTTAACACCTGTAGCTAGCGAGGATATACTGTTCTTTATTCCTTCTCTTTCTAATAAGGCCCTCTCTCTATTATTCAAACCACTGCCTACATGCTAGGGTAAAATGGACCCTATGAACCAGATAGCTGCTAAAATTTCAAACTGGAGAGCAAAACACTGAACAAGAGGTAAAGAGGGTCCTGCCCAAAAAAAGGCTTCTCAGAAAATGAGAGCTGAAATTTTCCTCTCCATTCCCTTGGGAAAAAAGAAAAAAAATCTTATTGGGAACACAGAAGCCAAAATTAATTAGTTCTTTGGCTGCATTCTCACAGGAACCCAGGATCTAACAACTCTGCTAGATATTTAATCTGGAGCAAGAAAACCACTAAATTACTTGCCTCTCCAATTTTAGTCTGACGAGTTTACTTTTAAAGCTTTCATAAATAAAACAATACTGCTGCTCATCTGATGAATAAATTAGCTTTCAAACTGGCCATGTCAGCTAGTGATTCTGCACAGTGGAAAAAACAAACAATGACTATACCTAAGTATGTCTACAATCTGCTTTCTGCTTGAATTAACAATTTTTCTATAATTCACACTTTGTCCATTGGCTGTCAGGGTTGGACCAGGATATTTCCAAGTACCCTGGCAGGTCCCCGCCCAGGATCATCTAGTCATTTTGGACACATAGTTTAACCTTTCTCCATTTGAGCATACTTCTAGCTTACTACTTAAGCAAGTTCCTGACACCTACTGCGCACATTCAGTCCTTTTGCTTCACTTCCATAAACAGGGCTAAATATGATAAATGTTGGTGCCTCCAGTTTTTGGCAGGGCAGAGTGGGCATTTGCCTAGGACTGCCAGATTGAGGGGGGCGAAAAAATGTTCTAGACCTTAACAACAAGTTATAATTACATTGTTAATATGTTTAGTGTATTCATCAGGAATGTCCAGCTTGTGACAGTTTCACCGATCGTCAGTTTTAGGATGTTGACAGTACTAGTTATTAAACAGCCAGCAGTTACTTTGACAGCCCCAGATTCTTTCTCAAACTGAAGGCCCCTATTGGCCTATTAATGTGTGGCACATTGTACTATCTATAACTACTACAAGATGGAGCTGAACCCAGCACCACATGTCCTTATGCTCCACGCATAAATCAATGGTTCACTTTCCATTCTGCACTTCCTAGATATCATAGATATCATATCCCTCCTCATAATCCCACACTCTCTACTTACTGTCAATTGTGTAGTATTGTTTAGTAAAGTTTATTTGGCTTGACTACCATTATAGAAAAGGATTTGGAATTATTTCTTAGATCCACTCTAAAAGTCACAATTGAGGAAATGTTTCAAATTAGTTAAAACATATAGTAACGTGGATTCCATTTACTATGATAAGAAAATTGAGACCTCTATATTGCCTCTGTAAAGGTTTATTCTACTATGCGTAGGGATAACTGACAGCTTACTAGATCTCTATCTCTATACACAGTATAAGCTTTTAAGTCTTAAACTATCAATGCTGTTTTTGAACAGGTAAATCCTTATATTAATTTATCTAATTACCCTGCTCATCAGGTTACTACCAGGATGACTAATAATCTTAGTTTCATCCAGTGGTCAGTGGCTAGTGGAAGAGCTGGGAATGCATATGCACAATTTGTGTATGCTTTATTAGCAGCATTATCAGAAGCCTAAAGTATTACTCCCATGCCTAGAAGATGGCAAAAGCACTGACAGATCACTTCTGCCATATCAGATCACTACCTCTTCATTGGGGTCTTAGCTAATCACCTTATCTAGGTGAAGTACCTAGTACTTCTTACTAGAGACCCTCACTCTATCTGTTCCTGTCCAGCTGATGTCCAGGAGAAGAAGAACCACACCCTTGGTGTGTCCTCCCTATTACTCACTCTAGTGGCTGGGGTGTAAACTACAACTAAACTTGCATTGCCACCTAGTGCCCATTCTAACACATTACAATTATTCCCCATTGCTTTTGTGATAACCACAGATATATAACATTAACAAATATACTTCACATCACTCACAATCTGGATAATAGCAACTTCACTGCTTGAAGTAGTGATGCACTAAATCCATAATTTGTTTTTCTGTCCAAACTCCTACATCCCGAAACAGATCCTAGACTTGGGGGGATCTTTAGATTGAACACAAAAGCATCTGTAACCAAGGGAAAGCAGTGGTACAGCGGGAGGGAGGCAGTGAGGTAGCCGACAAGCAGTGGTGATGACCCATATCTGTCTTGTGAACCAATACTTGGCTTGGCTCTTAATACAAGCATTGCTTTCTATAAACCTACGCAGTTATCCATATCCCATACTGACACAGATCCAACAACGCATCACGCATTTATGAAAACAGCAGGTTACCAAAATGCAAAACCCATACAAGCATTAGGAAAGAGTGAGGTCCTTGCTTTTGCAGTCACCTTTCTATTAATACTGATACAGCGTCTGTTCCATTGGTATTTTTCATTCTGAACTATGGATTGCAGTCAGAGTGACTATGGATCTTATAGAATGATTGAGTTTGGGCCTGTCAGTGCCAGGTAGACTGATATACAAATAATTGGCTGCAAAAACAAGCATAATTATCAAACAGATCATTTTCTAACTCTGATCAAATCCGTCATCCACTGGAGGAGCTTGTGTAATCTCATTTAGTTTCCTGTCTAGGCATATGAAACTAGATTAAAGGCTTTATAGGGATTTAAAAAAATCTGTGCAACCTGGAAGCTTAGATATATGGATAAATATAAGTACAAATCTAATTTTAATAACAGCTTATACACAGCTTTGTGATTATACGGCAGTAGTGCATCTACAAATAAAGTTAAAGGGGAACTAAACACTCGATTAAAATTAAATATGCAAAAAGTGTTTCCCAAGAACTTTTGCATTTTACTTTAATTATATATATATATTTTTTTAATGACCAGTTTTCAGCTATTTTTCTTTTCTTCAGAGGCTATAAACTGCATCACTTTTTCTGCCAGGCATCAATTAGACCTTAATTCAAGTACTGTCAGGTCACAGCATTGAGCTTCGTAGGGATTGAACAGTGTGTGCCACTCCAGCACTGTGTTTTGATAGCTGCTGCAGACTTCATGATCTGGTGCTATGCCCTATCAGTTATCAGACAGGGAAATACTACTAGCAACAAGGTACTTTGAGAAATACACTTTTTTGCAATGTACCTCACTGCAAGCATCACAGAGTGGCACAGATGTCAACAAACATTGCAGAGTTTAGTGAAAATGATCCATCCCTTTTCAGCTGAAGACTGTTAAATGACGGTGCTAGATGCGAAGGCTTTATACAAGACTCTTATGAATGAAAAGCGCCCCACTGTCACAGAGAGTTAAACCATTACAAATGATCCAGACCTTTCTTGCAATTATCTGTAATCCTTTCCTGCATAACTTCTTTATAGTAGAGATATAAAAATATAAAAGCTGTAGGAACGTCCTTGTAATTGCAAGGAATGTGTGAGAGGGACATATAAAAACACATTCCTACAGATATATCTTTTTCCATGGACACTTTGGGGGTTATTTACTAAACTCTGTTCTGCCTTTTTGGTGCAAAACTCGAATTTTTTTATTTTTTTTATTTTTTTTAGAAAACTCTAATTTTTCAAGATTTATTAAGGTCTGATGCAGCAAAAAGTCAGAATCCGAAAAGCCACCATCTCAGACCAGCCGAGGTTGTATATAAGTCACCTATTCTGAAGTTTTTTAGGTCTACGCTGGAATTAGCTTAGAAATCCAACTTTTTTGGGCAAAAATCTGGAAAAATCTCCAAAAAAAAAATCATATGTCTGTAGAAATAAGTCAAATCAACTGGAATTGTGTTTTTTCATTGAAGACGTTTTAACAGTCATCTAACTGGCTTTCTCAATTCACATTGTACATAGGATCTTTCTTTGGTATATAGCCTCTGGAATGTAGCTCCAATCAGCATAATATGTTTATCACAATCCACAATGATGTCATTAAATTAGTAAGTAAAAAGCCGTATTTCTACATATATACCATGACCTGGATGAATGAGAATCTTCACAAGCAAAATTCATATGATTCGGGTTTTCGCTCAATCTTTTCAAGTTTTTACCCAAATTGATTAAATGGAGCTTTTTTAATAATAAATAAGGTAAAATCGTGGATTCTAGTTTGGTCTCACTTTTTTTATCTAAATAAGCAGAAAAATTCGACTTGTCATTAATAACCCCCTTTATGTATTTATTTCTTGCTTAGGTACAGCTATAGCTACTGCATATTGACTGTGCTTGCTATAATAATTTTATAGAGAAAAGGGAATAATCCACCGAACAACTGAAATGGTTGAAATTACATCCTGCTGGGTGTAGGGTGTCAACCGAGAATTACTTTATCAGAGGTCCATTTAGAGTTTAGTAAATGCTACCTGGTGATTGGTTGCTATAGGTGTCTATACCTGCAGCGAGCTTTGAAACTTGTAGTACAACCACATTAGTAAAGCCAAGTCTCTGCATCTGTTGAGTATGTTGCATTTATTTTTAATTTATAATTAAAAAAAAGTTCTTGGATAACGTTAGATGTTCAGCATAAAGTTATCAGGAAATACAGAAATAAAAACTGACAGCAAAGCTAAAGAACTGCATGTTTAGCACAGTCATTGTGTTCCACTGTGCAAGCAGTAGACATTATTATTCAGTAAAACATAGAAGCCCCATTGTCAGTAACTAAGCGCACTTGGCATAACTCCTGTGTTTACATCTTGACCCAGTTTCTCATCCTGCCTTTTTAAACACAATTGCCTGCTAACCTTGGGCTAGAACACTACTTCCCCCGCAGGGAACAATAAATATAGGACATTAATTAGGAAGCTGTCCATGAAAAATTAAACATGGTGGCTTGTTGGCCTAATAAAAGGTGTATGGAACTAAACTGCATATCAGGTAGAGCACTGCAGAGACTGCTCTGCAGCCACAACCCATATAGGAATGTGGTATCCCCAGATTTCACAGACCCTTTAGACTCAATACCCACAGAAAAAAAGATAAGCTGTATTTTGTTAATGGTAATAATGGCACATAATAAACAGATACTAATCCTCACCTTAAATCTACAGTGAACTTACTTCACACTTTATGCTCTAAACTAGAGCTTCCAAACTGTGGTGATGCCCCCTTGGGAAATGGGGTGAAAAAATTAGGGTGAGAACAGGGGCAATAGTAATTTAGTTGAGTAGATACATCTAAACATCTGAACACCACGTAAAAAATGTTTTCCTCTTCCCACCCCTAATTTGCATATGTAAATTATGATTCAGTATTCACCCAACACAGTGGATTCGGTGCATCCCTAGGGGAAACATGTATTTGCTATCCCAGATATTCTTTAAAGTACTGTAGGACAGAATGATTAATTCTACAATATACTTCAATATCTGCACTTATTTCACTAGCTCAGGGGGGGCCTGACCAAAGGTTGGACCTTGAAGGGGGTTCTGGCCAAAGGCAAGATTTTCAAGTCGGTCTTGAACAGAAAAGGTTTGACAACCACTTCTGTAAACAATGAGAAGGGAGCCATGTGGCCAGCTATGCTAGTAGCAAAATTGCTACAGTGGGTTTCTTATGGACAGCAAAGGTGTAATTAATATCACACAAGTGATGATTAGCACCATTTGGCATGTTGAAAAACAAGCTAATTTATAATACTTTGTGCTGGTGAAAACCCTGCCAGAGATGCTCTAAAGCATCAAGAACCACTTTCTTCAAAGTACCACATTAGGCGAAAGCAGCCATAAAGCACCACTCAAAGCCCTATTAGACAGCAATGAGGATTATGTGTGAAAATAAGTTTGTATGTGTGTTAAGGAGAAATAGCATGATTTCACCTAGAACACAATGCCATTTATGAGCCCTCCACCACTGAGATATGCTGGAAGATTAAGGAAAATGTTGTACAGTCCAGTATCCAACAGCAATTTATCATAGTTACATAGTTAAGTTGGGTTGAAAAAAGACAAAGTCCATCAAGTTCAACCCCTCCAAATGAAAACCCAGCATCCATACACACACCCCTCTCTACTTTTAATTAAATTCTATATACCCATACCTATACTAACTATAGAGCTTGTATCACAATAGCCTTTGATATTATGTCTATTCAAAAAATCATCCAAGCCATTCTTAAAGACATTAACTGAATCAGCCATCATAATATCACCCGGCAGTGCATTCCACAACCTCACTGTCCTGACTGTGAAGAACCCCCTACGTTGCTTCAAATGAAAGTTCTTTTCTTCTAGTCTAAAGGGGTGGCCTCTGGTACCGTGATCCACTTTATGGGTAAAAAGGTCCCCTGCTATTTGTCTATAATGTCCTCTAATGTACTTGTAAAGTGTAATCATGTCCCCTGGCAAGCGCCTTTTTTCCAGAGAAAACAACCCCAACCTTGACAGTCTACCCTCATAATTTAAGTCTTTCATCACTCTAACCAATTTAGTTGCACATCTCGCACTCTCTCCAGCTCATTTATATCCCTCTTAAGGACTGGAGTCCAAAACTGCACTGCATACTCCAGATGAGGCCTTACCAGGGACCTATAAAGAGGCATAACTATGTTTTCATCCCTTGAGTAAATGCCCTTTTTATGCAAGACAGAACTTTATTTGCTTTAGTAGCCACAGAATGACACTGCCCAGAATTAGACAACTTGTTATCTACAAAAAACCCTAGATCCTTCTCATTTAAGGAAACTCCCAACACACTGCCATTTAGTGTATAACTTGCATTTATATTATATTTGCCAAAGTGCATAATCTTGCATTTATCAACATTGAACCTCATTTTCCAGTTGGCTGCCCAGTTTTCCAACTTAAACAAATCACTCTGCAAAGTGGCAGCATCCTGCATGGAACCTATAGTTCTGCACAATTTAGTATCATCTGCAAAATAGAAACAATACTTTCAATGCCCACCTCCAGGTCATTAATAAACAAGTTGAAAAGCAATGGACCTAGTACAGAGCCCTCTGGTACTCCACCAACAATACTGGTCCAATTAGAAAATATTCCATTTACCACCACTCTTTGTAGTCTATCTTTTAGCCAGTTCTCTATCCAGTAGGGATGTCGCGGACTGTTCGCCCGCGAACTAGTTCGCGCGAACATCGGGTGTTCGCATCCGCCGAATGTTCGCGAACGTCGCGCGACGTTCGCCAATTTGGGTTCGCCTTAGCTGGCGCTTATTTTTGCCCTCTCACCCCAGACCAGCAGATACATGGCAGCCAATCAGGAAGCTCTCCCTCCTGGACAACCCCCACACCCCCTGGACCACTCCCCTTCCATATATAAACTGAAGCCCTGCAGCGTTTTTTCATTCTGCCTGTGTGTGCTTGGAAGAGCTAGTGTAGGGAGAGAGCTGTTAGTGATTTGAGGGACAGTTGATAGTAACTTTGCTGGCTAGTAATCTACTTGATACTGCTCTGTATTGTAGGGACAGAACTCTGCAGGGATTTGAGGGACATTTTAGGTTAGGTAGCTTTGCTGGCTAGTAATCTACCTTCTACTGCAGTGCTCTGTATGTAGCTGCTGTGGGCACTGCTGCTGATCTCTCATCTGCTGACTGCTGCCTGTAACCCAATAGTCCTTGTAAGGACTGCTTTTATTTTCTTTTTTGTTTTTTTACTTTGCTACTATAAGAGCCCAGTGCTATTAGTCTAGCTGTGTTGGGGAGTGGGACTGGTGTGCTGCTCCTAGTAGTTCAGCACCAACCAGAGTAATTTTTTTTTTTTAATATATATATATTTTTTTTATTTTACTTATCTCACTGTTCTTTAACGTGTCCAGTGCCGTTTGCTGTTCTTCATAGTAGTGCACCAATAGTAGTGCACTTGCAGGCATTATTTGCCCAGTGTGTTCTTCAAACAACTGCCAGCTAGCTGTGTGAGCTTGTTCACATTCTGTCTAAATATCAATAATAATACCGTCTCCAGAAACACCACCTGAGTGACGTTTTTCAAGCAGCAATAATATATTCCGTATCCACTGCTGTAGTGTATACGTTGACCTTGCAGGCATTGTTTAAATTTGTTTGCCCAGTGTGTTCTTCATTTTCAAACAACTGCCAGCTAGCTGTGTGAGCTTGTTCACATTCTGTCTAAATAATAACAATAATAATTCCGTGTCCGTAAACATCACCTGAGTGATGTTTTTACAGCAGCAATAATATATTCCGTATCCACTACTGTATACGTTGCCCTTGCAGGCATTGTTTGCCCAGTCTTTAACCAAGTGCCACCTAGCTGTGTGAGCTTTTTCACATTCCGTGTCCAGAAACATCACCTGAGTGACGTAGTGTGATTTCTGCCCTTTACAGCACAAAACGCAGCGCTGTGTCAACAATGTATTTTTCAGAAACATTTTTGCCCTTGATCCCCCTCTGGCATGCCACTGTCCAGGTCGTTGCACCCTTTAAACAACTTTAAAATCATTTTTCTGGCCAGAAATGTCTTTTCTAGCTTTTAAAATTCGCCTTCCCATTGAAGTCTATGGGGTTCGCGACGTTCGCGAACCGTTCGCATTTTTGTCCGGAAGTTCGCGAACACGTTCGCGAACATTTTTTCCGACGTTCGCTACATCCCTACTATCCAGGTACAAATACTATGCTCCAGGCCAACATTCCTTAATTTAACCAGTAACCTTTTGTGTGGCACTGTATCAAATGCTTTAGCAAAGTCAATCACATCCACTGCCATCCCAGAATCGAGGTCTCTACTTACCTTCTCATAAAAAGAAATTAAGTTAGTCTGGCAAGATCTATTATGCATAAAACCATGCTGGCACAAACTCATAGTATTATGATTTGCTATGAAGTCCAGTATCTTATCCTTTATTAACCCTTCAAAAAGCTTTCCTACCACTTACGTCAGACTAATTGGCCTATAGTTTTGAGGCTGAGAACGGGATCCTTTTTTGAATAGAGGCACCACATTAGGAATTGGCCAGTCTCTTGGCACTATGCCAGATCTCAATGAATCCTGAAAAAGTAAAGAGGTTTGGCAATCACAGAGCTAAGCTCGTTAAGTACCCTGGGATGAATACCATCTGGCCACGGACTTTTGTTAATCTTAACATGTTCTAGTTTCTTTTGAATTTCATCATGTGTGAACCATGCATCATTAGTTGTATTACTATGCACTTTATTCTAGCTGCACTAATGCACCAGTTAAATCTAACGTCTGATTCGTTTCTATGGTTTATTGAAAGGAAGAGGTTTACTTTCTGGTGGGTAATGAGGGTTGTGGTGACTTGCTTGGCAGTGAAAGAGTCTTCAATGCTAAAGCTGTGTAGGCCGCAGTTGTATGCAGTGCTTCTGCATGCAAAAGAGTTGCCAGTGTGCACCTTAATGGTTGTGGCCGTAACGGAGAAATCTTAGGCTCTAAGATTATGGGAAGGTTTTCCAATGTCATTTTTTCAGTAATTTCGCCCTTGCCACGAGCAAGTTTAGGAAGAAAGCGGGAGCTTAGGGAACTAAATGCGTGTCTCAAAGTCTTGGTGTAGGAGAGAAGGGTTTGGGTTCCTAGAGCACTGGGCTGATTTTTCCTTGGGGTACAACCTATACAGTCGTGACGGATTGCACGTCAATGGAAGGGGGTCCACTGTGCTAGGGGAAGGCATTGCCAAGAGGCTGAGGGAGTGTTTAAACTAGGTAAGGGGGGGTGGGTGAGATAAAGAATTATGGGGAAGCTAGGGTAGCAGGGACCTTGCTAGACTAACAATTTTTATTTTTTATTTTTATGAGAAGGTGAGCAGGAACCTCGATTCTGGGATGGCAGTGGATCTGATTCACTTGGACTTTGCCACAGTATTTGATACAGTGCCACACAGAAGGTTACTGGTTAAATTAAGGAATGTTGGCCTGGAACATAGTATTTGTACCTGGATAGAGAACTGGCTAAAAGACTACAAAGTAGGGAGGCACCGAATCCACTATTTCGGATTCAGACTATCCCCCGAATCCTTCACGAAAGATTTGGCAGAGTACCAAACCCGAATTTGCATATGCAAATTAGGGTGGGAAGGGGAAACCCCGTTTTGTGACAAAAAGTCATGTAATTTCCCTCCCCACCCTTAATTTGCAATTGTAAATTAGTATTCGGTTTGGCCTGGCAGAAGAATTTGGCGGTAAATGGAACATTTTCTAATTGGACCAGTGTTGTTAGTGGAGTACCACAGGGCTCTATACTAGGTCCTTTGCTTTTCAACCTGTTTATTAATGACCCGGAGGTGGGCATTGAAAGTACTGTTTCTATTTTTGCAGATGATACTAAATTGTGCCGAACTATAGGTTCCATGCAGGATGCTGCCACGTTGCAAAGTGATTTGTCTAAGTTAGAAAACTGGGCAGCAAACTGGAAAATGAGGTTCAATGTTGATAAATGCAAGGTTATGCACTTAAAAATAATATAATAATATAAATGCAAGTTATACACTAAATGGCAGTGTGTTGGGAGTTTCCTTAAATGAGAAGGATCTAGGGGTTTTTGTAGATAACATGTTGTCTAATTTTGGGCAGTGTCATTCTGTGGCTACTAAAGCAAATACAGTTCTGTCTTGCATATAAAAGGGCATTAACTCAAGGGATGAAAACATAATTATGCCTCTTTATAGGTCCCTGATAAGGCCTCACCTGGAGTATGCAGTGCAGTTTTGGACTCTAGTCCTTAAGAGGGATATAAATGAGGTGGAGAGAGTGCAGTGACGTGCAACTAAACTGGTTAGAGGGATGAAGTGGCTTGGATGATTTCTTGGACAGACATAGGGGCAAATTCAGCCTATCACCCATAATGTAGAAAACACGCCAGCGTTTTTTGGGACTTTTTGACTTTTTTTCAAACAATCCCTATCTACTCTATTGCGCTTCGCCAGGTCTGAGGTGGCGAAGGAAGTCTAGCATAAAAGGTAGCGTTCAGTACACTGCGCAAGTTAGTGAATTTGCGTAGTTACGTCGCTAGCGTTCGTTAGTGAATTTGCGCAGTAACGAAAATGCCAAACGCTAGCGAATTAACGCTAGCGTTCGGCGCTTCGGCGCTTAGTGAATTTGCCCCATAATATCAAAGGCTATTGTGATACTAAACTCTATAGTTAGTATAGATATGGGTATATATAATTAATGTGAAGGTATGGAGGGGTGTGTGTATGGATGCTGGGTTTTTATTTGGAGGGGTTGAACTTGATGGACTTTTGTAACTATGTAAAGCTTAACTAATGAAGTAGGCTAGACATATTGTACATTATATTTTGAGCTTCTGTACCAGCCCAAGGCAACCACATCTCTATCAGTAAAGATCTATGCCTCCAAAGATGCCCCCAGTAAATTCCAGTCTTTGGGACTGATTCAAAGTATACGGTACACATAGAATATAAGTGTCACAATATAAGGCTGATTAGTAATTACAAACAATTGCTATATGGCAGCACAGAAACCAGTGCAGCTAGCATCAGAATGTAATAATCAGAATTGCAACATCATCTTATATTACATGCCAACCTCATTTTCTCGTTGATAATTTACGATGAGCCCTAAGATTAGCTTCTCATCTTAGTTGGGATCAAGTACAATGTATTTTTTTGTTATTACAGAGAAGAATGAAAAATGTTTTAAAATGTTTTAAAAATGTGAATTATTTAATTATAATGGAGTCTATAGGAGACAACCTTCCTGTAATTCTGAGCTTTCTGGATAACAGATCCTATACCTGTACAGTACTAACAGTTTCATGAAAATGTAATTTAAACTCTTTCAATTATTTTCCCTTTCAAGTTATTAATGAGTGTTAATGTAAAAAGAAAGCCATTGGTGTGTAAATAATGTAGCTTGAGGATCTATTAGTAGTGAATTCTTAAAGTAGTTTCATACTATTCAGTTTCAATTTGAGAGGTAAGAAATGACTATACTGAAAGTTTTAACTTTAAAATGTAGCTTGAGGGTCTTTTTGCAAGGCTATTGAAGTCTTAAAATTGCTGGAAATACCAGTACAGTAATTTCTTACCATCCCTTTTTATTTTTATAGCTTTCTACCTCATTTGGTTCTGATTCTGCTGCTCCTAAACAAACCCAACAAAGGCACTAACTCTGATTAGTAAACAAAGTACAAATTAAAGTTATCAGAATTCAATCACACAAAAGGAACATGTATGACTACAACGCCCTAAGGCCACAGAGGTATGCAAAGGTATAAAAATCTCAGCTGTCAATCAAATATTGCCTGCCCTTCCTCTATGCCTTAGGCATTACTTTCACTTTCCATTCAGCACTTCCTAGATGTCACTGCAATCCACACATTTCCCCATTCTCTTCGCCATTTAATTGTGTAACCAGGGCATAGGGATGGACATCAGGTCCCTGATTCTGGTGCACAAACAAGATTCTGAGATGATGCAAGGCTTGCCTTAATAACAGTGTCCACAAAATGGCTCCTACCTGCTTGCTATAATTATGAATTCCCAGACTGATGGAAACAAGATTCAAATTTTTTTTTTGGATGATGGGCTCCCTTTTAACAATGGGGTCTCAGGGGTCCCCGTCAAAAAAGCTGAATCAGATATAAGGCTGTAAAGAGGCAACACATTACATATTAAATTCTAAACATAAGCCAGTAAAGGCAAATGCCCTGGTTCAGCCAACAGTTACCGTTCTTAGCTTGGAAAAAAAAATAACAGAAACCCTTTACTTTTACCAGCAGACTGGAAGCTAGAGTTATTGCCACCCCGTTCCTGCTTGCTCAAATACGGTTATAACAGTATGATTATCTTCTTCATATCTTCAATTCCATACATCAATAACAGCAAGTTACAGGACTGATGCACCTCCCCTATTATCTTCCCATTGGGTATCAGTTAACAAGCACAGCCAATAAAGAAAAATTGACAAACAATATTACTTTAGCTGAAAATGGGCAAACATGAAACAAACAGAAAAAAGCTTTCAGAAAGAAGTAATTGTACTGCATCTCTCTAGTTTTCCAAAGGAAAATTACATGTTGCCCTGTTAAGAAATGAAAGGGCATAGAAAATGCAGAGATAATCGGTGAAAATTAATTGGTCAGGCTAAATTTATTCTTTGAAGTAATACAGAGCAGCTACACTAGTATCCTTTAAAGGGGGTGTTAACCTTTACATTAACTTTTAGTAGGATGTAGGCAGTAATATTCTGAGACAATTTGCAATTGGTTTTGATTTTTTTGTGTTTTTTGTGTTTTTGAGTTATTTAGCAGCTCTCAGAAATCTGGTACAAATTACCCTAGCAACTATGCACTGATTTAAAGAGATTGGAATCTGAAATTGGCCTTTATATATAACACAGGAGTACAGGACATTTTAGCACTTGTATTTTCTGTGAATTTAGCATTTGACTATTGTCTGTCTACAGCAGACATAATTAACCTAAAAATGTGTCCTTTTGTGGTTAAGTTGGGTCTTCATGACTGTTTAGTAAAGTGCAGAGTAGTCATTAGTAATTTAAGTGCATAATTATCACTAAACTAAGTCCCCAGGGTCATGAAGCCAAGACACAAATTAAATATGAATCCCTTTAGAAAAAGTTTAACCCTGGGTCACAATATCAAACAAATCAGAATTTTGAGGCACATTTCTTTTAACTGTCCCAAAAGCTGAATTCATGCTCAGCGCTTCAGTTATGTCAGAAAATTACAGAAACATGACTGGTGCAGCATACACAGAGTAACATAGAACATGGTCAATTTTGCTAGTGCCTTGCAGCATTAACAAAAAGGCCCTTCCTTTCTTAGTCTCTTGGTATGGGAGATGGCCTTCCAGTAATTTGGATCTTTCTGGATTACAGGTTGCCAGATAATGGATCCCCTAACTGTACAATATTTGTTTAGGGATTCCCTTTGCACAAAACAAAGTTACAGGTATAAAAAAACAAAAAACACTGTAACAGTGACTGTTTTCATCTATTCTTGCAGTCTAGCCAGGCCAGGATTTGTGGCGAGGCCACAAAGACCCGGGCCTAAGGAGGCTAAATTTTAGGGGCTGCATGCTGCCTATGCGCATCCCTAAGGAGCATTGGGGACTCAAAGCGCCCCAGTGCTTCGGTGCTTGAAAGTGTGCTCACACGCGCAAGCGGGGCCAGCATTAGGACCATGCGGTGGCGGCGGGGGCGTGCTTGAAAGAAGCGCGCAGCACTGGGACCATGCGACCTTGGAGCACCGCTTCTCGAAATCTGGCCCAGAGTCTTGCACAGTTTCCTTATAACCATATTACTTCCCATAATTCCTACCATAACTATTTGTAATTTATTTAGAAAAGACATTTACATTTAAAAGAAGTTGAAATGTTCCCTTAAATGATGGCATCCCTAGGCCAGATGCTGCTCACCAATTCACTTTTATTCCATTTCTCCAAGTGGGGCACCATATATTTACATAATTGTTCTCTATGAACATAAATAGCATGTTGCCCTTGAGCATGAGTGTGTAGAACAGGATTGACTTTCTACATGGAAGCTTAACTTGTCCTGCTTTGAATGACAAATTGTTATGGTGTAAAAAGGTTGAACTTTTAATGGAAAAAACATCACGCATATTTCTTGGCTATAACCTTTTGGAAATATATAAGGGTTATTATATGTTTTCTAGGAAAAATGTATTTATAGCTCTACAATACACCTTTTTGGAAAAAATATATAATATTTTAAAGAAGATGCAACGTCCATTTTTAGGGACTAAATTCCCAGTACTTGTTTAGTTTTAAAAGACTCTAATAAAAATACATTGGTGATATGATTTTATTTAAAGCAGGATTATTTAGGTCAAGTTTTAGAGGGTTGAATGAACTCACAAAACATGTTTTCTGATTTAAGAAAAAAACTCGAATGGAAAAAAAAACTCAAATCAGTAAATTCAGAGTGAAGAACCCAAAAACTCGAATTAATAAAAAATACTTAAATTGCTCAAATGAATCGAGTTTTTGAGTGAAACCCACAGAAAAAAAAAGACCTGAACGTCATGAAAGCTACAAACATCTTCAAATAGTTGAAGGGACCTCTGCCACTGACTTCTACAGGACCTCGACAGGTATTAGCTGGAGTATTTTCAGATTCAAGATCTTTCCAGGTTCAGGGTATAGTATATCTTGAAATATTGAAGTTTAAAAAAACAAACAAACATGAAAAATTCTATTTTTTTTAACCTAAAAATTCTAGTTTTGAATGGAAAATATCCTTTAAAACTCAAATTTTTCAGGTAAAAATCAACTCGACCTTTGAGTTTTTTCAATGCGAAAATGTGAGTTTTGACCAAAAAAAACTCAAAAACTCAAATAAATATCCCCTAAATAATAAATAGCCCCTAAATCTCCCATGTGTTGGTAGAGTTACCATGAAATAATGTTGTTGATTAAACAATTCTATACTTTTACATTCTCAATTTGCCCTGTAATAGGACCCAAGAGAACCCAGACTTAACTTCCCATTTAGGTAAATGGGAATATATTTATCATTGTAGTAAAGTAGTACTAAAATCTAAAATTAAACAAAGACAAGCTATACCTTATATTTTGGGATTCTGGACCAGCACATGGTCACCACAGCTCTTTAACAGTAAAGATCTGGGCCTTTGAATATATCCCAAAAGCTTCCAATTTTCTTTTATGTTCTGAGCTGCTGTCTGTTACCTAAAGCTGACAGACTCTTTTCTGATTTATTTTATCTGACGATATCAAGGAGAGATTGTCACTACTATTTGTCAGACAAACTGTCATACGATTGCTGCCAGAAAATTAATGGCCCGAGCATCGTGTGATTTTTTTCTTACTTTATATTCATTTAAATGGTTAGTTGCAGGTCGAAAGATTCACACAGACGAACGTTCGTCCGACAATAGGCTATAATCTGTACTTTCTATGGCCAGCGCTTTGGAACCAACTCGCAAAATACAGGAAATTCCCAATACAAGTCTGATCGTTTGGTAACAAATTCACTTTACTTGGCATCATAGAAATGATTACTTTGTGTATTAATGATCAGCCCTGCGACAGATATAAGCTCGCCATCTGCTTATGTTTTGATGACCCAGGATCTTAGAATCCCTACAGCATCCCAGAGCATGTGCAGTGGCATGAAAAAGATGATTTAACAAGATCAGATGATGATCAAGCTGCTTTAACTATGAAGACATGGATCATTACTGTTATAAGACGGCTCGACCTCTTGGCTGGTAACAGTAAGTTCAGTTTATCCTGTATTCGTAACCAAAAATAAAAATGTAGACAGCAGCCAATCTTCCAATAAAATATCTTTATATGCTCAGCTTAAACAAACATCAGAGCCTTGTTACCTTGCTCGTTTCAGGTGCTGCCACCGTTAATCATAGGCATACTTTGCATACAAAGTTTGGAAACACTTTAGGAATTTACAGCGAATTCCAACTAGTCAAAATGAGTACTTGGGTGGCTTTAAAATAATTCCCTTTCTGTATTTGTTGCCATATTCTTTTTTTTTTTTAAAGCTTTAGTTCTCTTTTAAAAGACAAGTCTCAACAAATGTCTTGGAAAAATTCTAGAAAAGCCTATACAAGTGTATCTGAATCATTGAAATCCACCTGCACCCAAGCAGAGGCAATGTTTCCGTGTGCAAGCAGAGCCGCAGTGGAGGAGCAGATTCTTGACTTTCAGCCTCATCTAGCCCAAGTCTTATTAAAGGGGTCGTTCATCTTTGAGTGTACTTTTAGTATGATGCAGAGAGTGATATTCTGAGATAAATAAAACATGAAAACCAATTGCAAATTAAGGTTTTTGAGTTTAGATTTTCATTTAGCAGCTCTTAAGTTTGCAATTTCAGCAGTCTGGTTGCTAGGGACTGGAATATGAATAGGAGAGGGCCTTACTAGAAAGATGAGAAATAAAAATTAGCAAACACAATACATTTGTACCCTTACAGAGCATTTGCTTTTTAAATGGGGTCACGACGCCCATTTGAAAGCTGGAAGGAGTCAGAAGAAAAAGGCAAATAATTATAAACCTATAAAAAATAAATAATGAAAACCAAATGAAAAGTTGCTTAGAATTTAAAGGTGAACCACCCCTTTAAGCAAATAAATATGCCTTTTAAGCATTTTTGTTTTAATTCCCTTTATTAAGGCTGCAGAGATATAAAACTTTGTACCATTATTTACATTTTAAATTAAGATATTGTGAAATAACTAACAGAATGGCACTGAAATTTTAGTGTACTTAATCTGTAGAAACAGAACAAAGTAAATTATCTAACCGAATTCTATGTATCTTGCTCTACTGAGGAATAGGCTATGCTGCAGGATCTTGTGGAGGGGGTAGAGCACAGGTAGACCATTAGGCTTGAGGTAGATAGATAGGTAGATGCAACTGGCTTTTCCGCATTCCATATGGCCGGTGAAAGACTATACAAGTGTTTCTGCTCTTATATGAAGGAGTGGTTCAGCTAAGTGGTCGCAACATGATGTGAAAATTTCCCTCTTTAATGTATACAGCAATTTCTGTCATGTTATTAAAATCATAGCTGTGAAAATAACAGGCAGTTGTTAAATTAAGAATCATTTTGATTACTGGCCCCTTTTGCATACTATGATTTTTTTTTAAATAAACTGGGGTTTTAAGAAAAACACAGTAACAAGTAAAAGGAGCAAGGAGTTGCCTAACTATTTACGATATGCCCTATAAACACAAGTTGTATAGGTTTTAATACATTTCATTGATAAACAAGTTACATGCTTAGTCCCTCTGGTTTATACACTGCCTTTTCAACATAAGCTCAATGAATATGGCTAGTACTGAATATTGTTTTTGCTTATTGTTGTAATTAAGTAATATCTATAGCTTGTTTTTTTCTGGTGCTAAACAAGTTTCAGTTTAGCACTTCTTGACCTCAAGGAACTTGAAAGGGGCTGATAAAACTAATTACCAGTCAACTGAGAAGCTCATGATGAGTTCTTCAAAGGCTGCTGCTTAGAGAAGGGAGGTGTTTGCTTAAAGGCACTGTAGAGATAGGGAACACTACACAAACTGCCCTGTTTATAATGGAAGGCGGGTGGTATGTTCAGTGAAAATAGCCCAACTTTTACATTTGTGATTTATAATGGAAAAAAAGGAACATTTGAATCAATAGACAAAATGTAATTTCAATATAAGTCCTACTTATGGTGTTCATTTTTAGTACAGGTGTTTTTAGGTGTATGCAATCTCTTGAATTGCAGTTGTGAGCAGCATATGCATTACACTTGATATATGGGTACATAACACTGTTGTTTTTAGGTAGAGGTAAAGTATCTACAGTAAAATGACTATGAAGATTTTCATTCATCCAGTTCAACTGAAGATGCTGCTCGGATGAGTATTGAAACGTCTTCATTGATTACTCAGCAAGTCCAGTTGTTTTTAGATTTACCTATACTAGATATAGCTACAGTAAAGATCTCCACTAATGACAAGTAGGGACCCACAGGGTTAACAGTTTAAATTACCTTTAGTTACCTTTAAGGCTTAGTTATCTTAGTTACAGGGCAGAATCCCATGTACCTACAGCAATTTCTCTCATCTGACAAGCTGACAAGGGAAATTCAGATTGACAATGACCTATAGGTAACTTTTGATGTAGATTAATATTTTGAAATAACATTTTTAGTGTCAGTATCACTTTAAAGCTAGTGACATCCATACATGGGGTGGCACTTTCCCTTTGGCCTTCATTTGCTGACCTTGGTGAATGTGTTTGGGGAACCTGGGATCAACAAGACCCAGTAAAGGAGTTCTGCCCTAGAGGGACAACTGTTGTAGTGAAAGTTGGAAAACAGGGATCCCTGAGCTAAAGCTTTAGAACCAGCAAATATCTAACTCTTCTTCCCTTTTTATCCAGTCTGGGCATCTTCGAAAAGAATATTTCTACAAGAAAACCTTATATATTATAAGAGATAAAAGACCTGGATTTTTTTGCCTTTTCTTTGGTGACATCTAATAATACATCTAATATCCATTCTGTTAAACTATCCCATGTAGGATGGGGATGCATGGCTAATGCACATTGTGAGTAAGTTCTGATGCATATCGCCCCACAAACTGTTATGGCAAATGTCATCAAACTAACGGCAATTGAGCAATAAAAGCAGATTGTTTACTAGTTGTTATGGTTTTACAGACCTTGTTAAAACCTTATTACTTAATGAAGCCCACAGCTTAATTTGAGTTTGTTTTGGAAGATACCTTTATGTGCACTGTTAAATTTTGAGGAAAATGTTCAAATAGATCATGCACTTTATTTACTAGTGTTATGCAGGGTGAATGTTCCCCATAAGACTTATTGCCTTGCACCCACAGTCAAACTTCATAAATTTTAGCTGCAAGAGGATTAAGTGATATGTCTAGAGGAATTTAAGTCAGTTTGGTGGTTGGTAAGAATAAACACTTTGACACCTGCCATCTCTTCTCATGCTGGAGATGCCAGTGAGTGCCTAGCACAACATTTAATTACATTAGAAAGTGAGTCAAAAGATATCATCATGATCAGATATTTCCAGTAAATCATTTCTAAGTTACATTAGTAACCAGTGACCCAGTGATGTAACCTAGCATTAAGCTGGGTTAAGAATGGCAGCAAGAGGACATAGACAGGTCTGGAAAAGAATTTAATTATTTTCATTCATTAATTCTTAAACCCGGTACGGTCTACTTCTCTGGAGATTTAAACTGAAAGGTCTAGTCATTTTCTTTAAATGCATATTTGTACTTATTAAAAAAGAATGCATTAGAAACTGAACTCCAGGGAAGGTGTACATGTCATTTAATAGAAACTGTAGCAATTACTCCTACAATGTGCCTGAGACATTGAATATACTCATTTACTCCCAGGCAATGAACTGACACAGACCTTTAACGACTTCCAAGCTAAATTGAAAGAAAAGAAACTGGAAGTGGAACATACCCAGCTCTATTAACTGGGCCTGAATACCATAATGTTTATCATCAATGAGACCTCTAAAATACAGCACTGAAAAGAGGCAACGAGCAGAAAATATAGGATCTGCATGCTTTATTAGAATTACAGTATTTCTTTGCCAAAACCCTGAACACTTCATTAAATGAGCACAGGGGCTATCCTCCAGAGGAATAATACTGCACAGCTGGCCTAACCATCTTACAACACGGCCTGGTATATGGTCCTCTTTTATGTAGAAGCTGTCAGACAGATCAATCTTTCTAGGAATTAAGATACTAGATTATAACAGAGGTTTTAGTGAGGTAGGGAAAATGAGGTTACATCACACGGAAGGATAGAGGTGGGGAGAGTGCATCGGCTTTGAGCTGCAAAGGACTGTCAAGACCTATGATCATATAGCAAGTGAAGGTGAACAGATTGGATTTTACAGAGACTGGTTGCTTTCTTGTAGGGTCTCAAAACAGTCATTCTTTAAAAGGACTGTTTATGATCTACATCAGGACCAGCAAGCAAGAACTGCTTGTTTACTAAACAAATCTCTGCCACATTTGCCACTATTTGATAAGTTCCAAGGACACTGAGCTACAAGTCAGTTAATCATAAACAAACTGTTCCAGAAAAGGAGAATATATGCTGAGTCTGCTGACATACTAAATAAGCATGATTATCCTGGTGTATTTTAGCACCCTTTGTAACCACTTGGCAATGCTAACTATTTCTCCCTATATTGATACTACAATCCTGCCCCCTCTTTCCACATACACCCTTTCACCCAACTTTCATCATCTGCACCCGTGGGTCATTCCTTAAAGAGATACTGACACCAGAAAATAACCTTTTTTATATATATCATAACATTGTCTTTTAATGCTATTTATAATTTTGCCATAAAACTATTCCCCTGATGCTTTTACATTACCATTCTTAGACTCATGTTCCTCTATGAGGGGGCTGCCATATTTGTGCAGCAGTAGTCTGTTAGTATTAGAAACTCTAACTGACAGGTTAAGAAGGAACAGACAGGTTGACAAAACAGTCAGGCTTAGGAACTTCAAGTAACAATTACTTACAAAAGCAGTGAAAAACGATCAACATGACCTATAGGTAACTTTTAATGTAGATTAATATTTTGTAAAGAAAATTTGTAGTGTCAGTATCACTTTAAGCGGGGCCACCCTGCATCATCATGCCTTGCCTTTATAAAGCTAGGATGACCTTTAATATGATTATATTTTAGAAGGTACAAGAGAGTGCATTATTCCCTATATACTAAAGATAAGAAAATAAGCAAAGAATGGCAGCAACCAGAACTTATTAATATCAGCTGATGTCACTATGTTTAACAGAGTTCAGGTAAGATAGCAGCACAATGCTATTATCCAAAGTGATTAAACAAACTCCATTATTATATGCTATCAGAGAATAAGGACAATGTCCACATAAAGCTCTGGTGTTACATAATTAAATAAATATATATATATTTTTTTATTATTATTATGTGTGTGGTACTTTCTGCTGCTTGTGGTAGTTATAAATGTGGTAGTTATAAAACCACTGCAGGTTGTGGGCTGCCCAGTACCTTTAGGCAACAGACAGTAAATGGTAAGCAATCCGGTGCAGGAAGCATAGTTTCATTGCCACCATGTAATAGTCACTTGCAAGTGTGTCCTAGCACCAAAATATGGTATTGCTGGAAAGCAAACCTTCACAAGATCTGCATACGTTATTCTTTTTATAAGAATAAACTCCTCCTCATAACCTTCAAAGCCCTTCATTCCTCTGCACCTAACTACATCTTATCTCTTGTTTCTCTATATGTTCCTGCCCGAAACCTCCTCTCCTCTCAGAGCAACCGCTTGGTTGTACACCCCACTACTACTGCTGTTTCCCGTATCAAAACCCTTCTCTCTTGCGACTCCTTACATTTGGAATGCCATTCCTGAATCTCTCAGGAGAGAATCCTCCTTCAGTGTTTTTAAAACAAAAACACTGAACTGCACCTGGATAACACCTGAACTGGCACTTATATAACAGTGTAACAAACTGTAACCCACAGCACCTTAATACCCCTCTGAATTGTGTCTGTATGTTACCCTCCCATTTAGACTGTAAGCCCTACGGGGTAGGGTCCTCTAGCCTTTTGTTTCCTTGACACTGAGCACTTAATCTGTATTGTAATTATATTTTTTATATTTATGCGAATTGTATTTCTAATAATGCACTTATTGTTACTTTTTATTCCAATAACCCCTTGTTTGTTACTACTAATTTATTGTTTTGCTGTACAGTGCTTTGCCCTCGAGGAGCGTTTTACAAATAAAAATATACATACATACATACATTTTAGACATTTTGTCATAAGAATATACTTATGGTATGTGTAAAATAGCCATCCCTAGTTAAGCAAGCAGGCAAATCCTTAGTGTTCTAGACACCTAAATGGGTCATAATGGGGACTTGTGTCAATGCTCTGCCCCTGAGATTCTCAGCAGTGATCAGTAGATGGCACTGTGCTAAATTATAAAACCCTTCGTAGCCATGCTCTCAGGGTCCATTTTGTGTTAGCTCTAGCCTGAGCAGGCAGGCAGAGCTCTTGTGGAACCTGAATTAATCAGGCCTAGTAAGGATTAGGTTACTCACCTTAAGAGGTCACTCTAGGAGTGACAGATAGATGGTTATCAAGTTGAGCATCTTAAGGCTCCTACGAGGAGAGTCAGAGGGATTAAGATCCCGGGTACTAATTGCCCAGAAGTGTACAGATTTAGGGATGTAGAGATTCCCCTGGGTTCCACTTAGGGAAAAGGCTGAAAGCTGGGTGTACCTTCATTGCTGCAGTGTTCATATGTTCTATTCCCTGTGGGGATTAACACTGACCAAAAGTGCTGTGAGTATATGCCTATCCACTGTTAATGCATGATCCTGCTTGCTCTTATGTACACTCATACATTGAGGATTGTATTGTTCAATAAATATGTTTATGGTTAAGCTAAGAACCACTGGCGCCCAATTATTACACCCCGCATCAGGTTACAGTTACACTACACCCTTCCAACTATTCTGATTATAATATATGTGGTCTATTGTTGGTTACATTGCAGCTAAGAATAACTAATATGTACATTCCAACAATGCAGTAAATCCATTGAAATAGTGCCACTATAAATTAAAAAAAACTAATAAAGGTTACACTACTACAGCGGCCCAGAAGACCCACATTTCCCTGTTTGAAATACCTGTGATTATTAAGTAAAAAAATACACCTGTTTGCTTTGAACACCTTAAATATCCCTTGAAGCAACTTGTCAGTGGTGTGAGGACACAACAGCACCTTTCTTTTGCTTTACTTACAAAATAATCCAGGTATTTACATTTTTTCTTAGCTTGTACTTTTTCCTGTGCCTCAATAGTATATAAATATATATTTTTTTCCTGCCAATACAGGAGATTTAGGTGGTTCTCATACAACTAAGATTACATTTAAAACAGAAGCCCATGAATTTGAGATTATGGGCTCTTGAATTTGGCCGTTAAGGAGCACTTCAGGCTAAGCTACTATTAGCAGTCTCTCTGAGAGCACAGATAAGGAGATTTAAAAAGAGAATAAGGAGCTCCTGGAACGTATATTAGTAAAGAAAAAAATACAGATGGTTTAATGTGCAATATCCCAAATGGAGACTGGAATAACACTTTTCTATAGCGTTTCTCACTTCTTGTTGTGTTTAACCAATGATGGCAGTTGCTGAATGACTATGATATTACCAGTGCAAAAAACTACTTCCCCCAACATATCAAAAATTCACTAATTGAACATATCACAAATGTGAAAATGTATATAAGATTATTAGTATGATAGTTCATTGCACTTTAATTAAAGGGGTTGTTCCCCTTTAAAATAACTTTTAGTATGATGTAGACATAGGGTTGCCACCTGTACGGTTTTGACCCGGACAGCCCGGTATTTTGAGGGGCTGCCCGGGTCTATACTTCTCCAAATAAGGAAAACCGGGCGGGATTCCCTTGATTGACACAGTGATCGGCCAATCGCTGATCGCGCATCATAGCCCCGCCCACTGACATCACAGGTCCGCCCTCTGACATCACAGATACACCCACTGATGTCACGGTCTCAGCCAGACATAAAGGTGGCAACCCTATGTAGACAATTTGCAATTGTTTTTTATTTTGTATTATTTGTGGGGGGTTTTATTTATTATTATTTATTTATTTAGCTTTTTATTCAATAGCTCTTGACTTTGCAATGTCAACAATCGGGTTGCTACGGTCAACCATGCATTGATTTGAACAAGAGACTGGAATATGAATGGGAGAGGATCTGAATAGAAAGAGGAGTATAAAAAGTAGCAACAACAATACATTTGTAGCCTTACAGAGCATTTGTTGTTTAGTTTGGGTCAGTGACTCAATTTGAAAGCTGGAGAGGGTCAGAATAAGGCAAATAATTAAAAAAAATATAAAAGTTGCTTAGAATTGGTCATACTCTAACACAGTAAAAGTTAACTGAAAGGTGAATCACCCTTTAATGATTGTTAAATACAGCAAAACTTGATCCATTATCTGGAAAGCTTTTATCCAGAAAGCTCCGAATTATGGGAAGGCCATCTCCCGTAGATGCCATTTTAATCATATAATTAAACATTTTTTAAAAATTTTCCCTTTTTCTCTATAATAATAAAACAGTATCTTGTACTTGATCCCAGAGGCGGGCCATTCCGGCTGGGTGCCCTAGGTAACCCAGCTGGCCAGCTCGCCCCCTCCTACACCTGTTGCTTGTGCACACGCGCGGCGGGGATGCGCACACGTCATGACGTCATGCATGCTCGTGCGAATTAAAGTTGTGCGCGTACGTGCTTGGTAGGGAGCGCACAAGCTGGATAGCCAGTCTAGGAATAAGCAAAGTAGCTGGGGAGCGTGCAGTCTGGATGGCTGGTCTAGGAATAAGCAAAAAAGGGAGCTGGGGAGCGCAAGCTGGATGGCCGGTCTAGGACTAAGCAAAGGAGGTAACTGTCCAGCGCCCCTCAATTGTTGCGCCATAGGCAACTGACTCTTCTGCCAACCCCAAGTTCCAGCCTTGCTTGATCCCAACTAAGATATAATTGATCCTTATTGGAAGACAATATTAATGGGTTTATTTAATGTTTAAGTTTCTTCTTAGCAGACAAAGTATGAATATCCAAATTATGGAAAGACCACTTATTTGAAAAATCTGAGGACCTGAGCATTCTGGAAAACCGGTCTCATAACAGTATATGTAAAGGGCTATAACACATGAATGACTTCTAGTCGAGAATTTGCACCAGGTAAAAAATTATTGCATGGCTTCTTTTGGGGACATTTTGACAACCCCTAATCTATCTTTGTCCTGCTACAAGCATAGGCGTTGGAACCGGGGGGGGGCACAGGGTCTATAGCCCCCCCAGAATTTTCCTCCTCCGGTTTTTCAACTTTGTTTTATTGTACATTGTGCTTGGCCTGCCAGTATTCTCTATATCGTACTGCTCGTGGTGTCATTGTCAATTGCTCTCTATGTATGTATTTGGTGTGCCAGTGCCTCTGCTTCTTACTATATAATGATCTTTATAGTGCTTGTGGTGACTTTTCTTTATTATGTTCTTGGGAGATCAGTACCTACTGCTCCTTTCTATGTCTTTTGAGTACGTCACAGTCTCTGCATGTAATGTACTTTAGGTGCCAGAATCCTTTTTCCCCCTTTTCTCCATAATGTGCTTTTAATGCAGCATTCACAGCTCTCAGTTAAAATTGTACATGTGCTGTTAACAGAGCTGGGCCAACCCAGCCAGGCGCCCTAGGCAACCTTACCAGCCACAGCGCCGGCTGAGTGTGCTCTTGATTCCGCATGTGCGAAAATACTCTCAAGTTCGCAGAAGCGCATTTGCGCAAAAAATTCCAGGGGAGAGACTGGACCGGACATGGGGTAGGCGACAGAGCAGGAACGTGCCCCCAGCTTTGCACCCTAGGCACGTGCCTACTCTGCCTACCCCTAGTTCCGGCCCTGGCTGTTAATACCCCCTTCCTGCAGTGCCAGACGTTAAGCAAAATTTGCCCCACTGCTATGATTTGATTTTCCTGAAAATTCTGTGAAAGCACACGGGAGAGTGGGTGGAGTCCAAAGGGAGTGGCCAAAATTTGCTGCGGCACATAAAGCCAGACATGGCAACTAATCTGGCCACAGAAACATGCGACAATGCCCCCCACACACACACACAGGATCCACAACTCAAAGGAAAATAATGTGACCTATGACACAATTCAAGTGGAGACACTCTCAACTGATGTCTGCTCAAGAGGAGAGCGAAGTATCCATCTAAGCACCCCAAATACAGATCTTCCTGTCATGGGGCCTATTTACACAAACTCTTATTTCTATTCTTTGCACAAATCATATTTTTTAATATCTTTCTCTAAAACTTGAGATATTAAATTGTAAAAAACAACAAAAAAATTCTTATACAAAACTTCAGCAAGTAAAAGCAGTCAAGGGAGCTGCGCTTATCCTTTTTTTTAGCCATTTGGCCTTTTAGAGGTTTTCTGATTTTTTTTTTGCTAGTAATTGCATTTTTTTAGCATTTTTGTTCAACATTTTTTGTTTCTTTGTGCGTTTTATATTCAGATATTTTAATAAATAACATGGCATTTGTGGTTTTTGAGAAAATTTGTTTATTTGTGGTTTAAAAAATCTTCTGTGAATTGTTTTCTTATTGTAACAGGGGGCATGTACTGTAGCTGCACCTTGTTTACAATGCATTAACTGGAGAATATCTACTTTAATTTATCATACTGCAAGATTCAAGATTCTTTAATGGAAAAAATGTAGAGCATGAATACTGCACTGGCTAAGTAGCATGACGACTGAATTTCCTATATTAAATGGAAAAATAACATATGATCTCTGCAGTGTACTAGCATGACCGAGCACCCTGCATTATTTTTGCAAAAGTTCCTTAAGTGTAAGGTGCTCTCACCTGCATTTCTTTGTCTGAATACTTTTGGGGGTTTTTGCTCCCCTGGCTCTTTTTTCTCAGTTTCTTCAGCTCTGTCTGGCATTTCTCCAGGGCTTCTCCTTTGTTTTTATGTTCAACCTGGTATTTTTTCAGTGCAGCCTGGATTAAAAAAAAAATACAGGTTAAGGCTGGTATAAAACTAGTAAATATGTAAATTCAGTATTAAACATTACTATAGCAACAAATATGAGGAAAGCACTGTAAAATACAATATAGCAATGATTTTACAATGCCTCTCTTACTTATGAATGCAAATAGAGATGATCCAAGAGTGCATGTGAGGCCTGTAGCAGCGCATCATTATTCTTCCCAGGTACAGAATTTATCACTAAGCTTTTAATGCCTGATTGAAGCACTTAGAAGCCTGTTACTGCAAATGTGGTCCTCTAGGGCCACAACAAGGCAGAATTTTATGGATTTGTGTTTGACATACTTATCTACCCCTTAAATGGCAAAGATGTAGGTATTGCCAGCAGTTAAATATGCAATGTTATTTTACATTTCACAACAACAGCCTATTTTTATTAACCAGCCATTGGGTTCTTTAGCAAAAACCCACTTGCCACTTTGAGGCCTAGAAGTCAGACTTTTGAGGACTTACTGGACAACAGTAAATAAAGGTCCCCTGAAATCGAAGGACCCACACAGCCTTGGTCAGATTACTGACTGAGACTAATGCAAATATTACATATACAATTGAATAATATGGTATAGCGAAAAGAAAAGGAATTTTCTGGAACACTTACATTTAGATACCTGGAATCCAGCTCCACCTTCTGTTCAAGTTGCGTGAGCAGTTCGTTGTGCAACGATTTCAGCTGGAAATGAAGGGTACCGGTTTAGTTATATAATCATTTCTGGGTTTTCAGGTTATTGTTCAGCTCGCAGATCATAACACCTGAGGATGCACCATGGGCACAGAAGATATGGACAAGCTGCACAGTTTGTCGGCCTGTTGGACTACCTGGAACTAAATACAGTCTCTGACTCTTCCTAGTGACCCTCAATCTTCTGTACCAATGGAGTCATTTTTTTTAGCTGATGCCACTGGATATTGGGTTTCTATATTGTTCAAGACCAAAGATGGTTGGTCAAAAGCAAACATATTTATTTAGAGTATAACTTTTGTCTTGAACTGTGCCAACAGTAATGATCCTGGCCTTCACATTTGTATATAGGAGCTACAGATTCAAAAAATGGCCTGAGATACAGCACATGCTCAGTGTGCACTGGGCTGATGTTGAGAGGCTTAGCTTAGGGCAAGCCTGGACTGGAATCTGTAGAATCTGTCAAATGCCAGAGGGGCTGCTGTAAGATGCCATACGCAGTCACAATTAATTGGGCTGGTGGGGGGTTGTTTGGGCATCGGTGATATTGAAATTAGGGATGATCCAAATCAAGGATTCGGTTCGGGAGTCAGTCTTTTTCTGCAGGATTCAGCCGAATCCAAGTGCCTGGCCAAACTGAATCCGAATAAAAAAAAGCAAGTGACCTTTCATCACACAAACAAGGAAGTCAAAATTTTTCCAACCACACACTGTGCGTGCGGTTCTCTTTTCCCCAATATTGCCCAAATATTCACTACTGTAGAAAATTGTAAAAGTTCAGAATCTGCACTTGGGTGTCCATTTACTAAACCGTAGAGTTATCTGATCGTCTCTTATCGCATTCACTGAAATGACCGCAACATAACTTAGCACCAGGGTTACTATTCAACTAAAGTGGTCCAAATACGAAAATGTTGCCATAATATTTGAAATAATTTATTTCAACCTTTGCAGTTAAGATATGTTTTCGCCAGAAAATTCTCAGGGGCAGGACACATCCAATCAATGGACTATCTTGTGTGAAATGACTATATCGATTGCCTGTATATTTTTGATTTCTGTAAATATATGATTCTATTGCTAGGGGGTTCAGTTTCATTGTGATTGGCTAGATTAAACTGTGCATTTATAGGATGCATACAGATTGACTGGTAAAACTTGTTTATGATTTTTTGTTTATAGGATTCTAATGGCAAGGCGGTAAGGCTTGTGACTGGATGGATTTATATGATGCATACATGTATGATTGGGCAAAATGTGTTTATTATGATATTGATGGTGTCTTCACAACATCACACAGATGCATATCTGGCCATAAATGTGTCAGTAAAAAATGACATAATAAATGCCATAAAACAAGCCTATTTTATAGCATAAATATTCTCAAACTTATTTGAAACTCGCTGAAATGGTACTTTAGTGTAGTCAACACCAGTGTTTGCAATGATTTGAAACATTGTGTCAAATATTTTGGCGGGAAAATATCTGCAGCGATAACTTGCAGACAACAAATGGATGCATTTACCGGGGTTTAGTAAAAACGGACACCACCCTGGATTACTAAACTGCCAGACTGAAACAACAGAGCAAGGGAATTAAACTTTCATTCGGAAAAAACTGTAAAAAAATAAAAAATGGAAAGCAATTGAAAGAAAAGTATTTCTGGTGAACAATCTGAAAACAACTCAGCTAAAAAAGGGGTTTGTAAGGAGAACAAACCCTTTAACATCATTGATGTCAGTCCTAAACATTTTTTTCTAGATATATTTCGTGCTCACTTTATCATCTAGTATACTTAAAGCCCATACAGGTATGGGGTCAGTTATCCAGAAAGCTCCAAATTACGGAAAGGCCAAAAAAACAATTTTCTTTTAAATAATAAAACAGTACTTGATCAAGGCTAGGATATAATTAATCCTTAATGGAAGCAAAACCAGCCTATTGTGTTTATTTAATGTTTCCATGACTTTCTAGTAGACTGCAGGTATGAAGATCCAAATTTCAGAAAGATCCATTATCTGGAAAACCCCAGGACCCAAGCATTCTGGATAACAGGTCCCATACCGGTTATCCAGAATAAGCTTGCATATATTAGCCTAGATCCTTTCAGTATGCATGAGGCAAGCAAAAAATTAATCAGTTTGCTGTCCCGGATACCCCTCATTTGCCTCTCTCTCCACTGTAGGAGCTCCTGGCAGCAAAGGGGAGAACAGGAATAAGATTCAGTGAGATGTTTGCCCGGAAGGATAAAGTAAGAGCCTGACTGATAGATGCGGGGAACAGATGGACACACATATGGATGGAAGCAGACAGTGAGATAGGCAGGTGGAAAACAAGGGAGGGCAAAGCATGGAGCATGTGTACATAAATGACAAGACTAATTGGAGATGCCTGAATTCAGTATTAACACAGCAGCAGTCTCTTAACTACCAGCTCCTGGCAATTCTTTCCTGTCCATAGAGAACACTGCTGGACCAGTTTTTTTATGAAATGCATTGATTATTGGATAATGAACATATTTCTAACAGTCTGCATGCCATTGTATTTATATATAAGTGCACACCAAAGCGTATGTGCTTTACAAAGCTACCTGCATGCACACAATTAAAAGGAAGCCATGAATTCTGATCGCATAAAAGCAGCAGGCACGGATTTGTGGGCAGGCCACATAGACTCGGTCCTAGGGCAGCAAAATGCTGGGGGACGACATGCCGCCCGCAACTGAAAGTGTCCCACCTAGTACTCTGAACCTGCCCGTCACCGCATCTCAATCAGCCCTCCCAGTGCTGGCAATTGGGAGAATTGTGAAGGAGGTGAGTGGGTCAGGAGGTGAGCTGGCCGGTGGTGGGGGGTGAGCGGGTCGTGGTGGGGTGAGCGCAGTCGGGGAGGTGTGTGGCCTAGGGGTGCACATTTTACAAATCCGGCCCTGAAAAGCAGGCTAAATAATATGCCAGGCCAGCAGTATGCAGCCTCTGGACATCCCCAAAAATCACTGTTAATGTCAAAAATTGGACATCCTGGGGGAGAGAAACGGTTTAAACTGGACTTGTCACCCAGACACTTTTAAAATTAAACATGAAATGCAATTTCTATTTTTTATTTAAGGAGAAGGAAAGGTTAAAACTAAGTAAGCTTTATCAGAAAGGTCTATATAAATACACCAGTAAACCCTCAAAGAAATGCTGCTCTGAGTCCTCTGTCAAAAGAAACACAGCATTTCTTTCCTGCTATGGGCTTCTGTATCAGACTTCCTGTTTTCAGATTAAACCTCCAGGGCAGGGTTTGAGCATGTCCCTGCTGTAATCTGAGCTCAGAGCTGTAAGTGAGCAGGGAGAGACTCAGGCAGGAAGTGATGTCACACCAAGCTTATATGGCAGCTGCTAGCCTAAACAAACAGAGACAGTGTCTAGAGCTGTTTACTCAGGTATGGTAAAGCATTCTGCAGAATAAATATAGCGTTCTAGCTTGCACTATTGTGGCTAATCTGTCGGCAATAAACTGTCTTGGAGCTTTCCTTCTCCTTTAAAGCACTCATAGCTGTTGCAATCTTATTTAAAAATCTCTGCCATCAATCAACTATTGTCTGCCCCTACTCTATGCCTCAGGCACATCAATTGAATCACTTGCTCAGAGGAAATAATGCTTTGATGGTAGAGAAAATATAGGTCACAGACTAAAGCTGGCCATAGATGTTGAGATTTTTAAAAGATCAGATCCTCATCGTGAGACCACGATCTTCTCGGAACGATCGTACGATCGCAAGAATTTAGCATCAACTAAAAAGACCAATTTGCCAGGAAAACAAAGGGGAGCTGCCTGCTTGGCCCTGCGAACAAAGATAGATAAGACTGAGTTATACTTGTGCAGCCTGTAACATGTAAGTGTATCTAAACTTTCCTACTTGCTCTTCAAAATAAGTAATGTTTTTTTGTACTGTTTGTGGGGAAATAAGTGTATGATGTGAGATTAGCATTTGTATATTGGAACTACAATTCAGCCCCACTCTCCAGATGTGCATTACAGGTAGGGTCAGTTTTTCTAGAAAGCTCAGAATTTCGGGGAGGCCATCTCCCATAGACTACATCAAATAATTCAAAATGTTAAAAATTATATCCTTTTTAGATTAATTATATTAATGTTATAATTATTTTTATTTGTTTATTAATTGTATATTATATTTATAATTTTATATTAATTATATTAATAATAAAACAGTATCTTGTTCTTGATCCCAACTAAGATATAATTAATCCTCATTGGAGGCAAAACAATCCTATAGAGTTTATTTAATATTTTTTTTTAGTAATTATATTTTTTTAGTAATTATCAAAATTCAAATTGTTCTGTTTTTTTAAATAAAAAAAGTCAGATGAAACTAGAATTCACAACTTGTTATTATTTATCAATTAAAAAACAAAAAAAATGGGATCAGGAAAAACAGCAACTTTTTCGGATTGTTGCATGAAAACCGAAACTTTTTTTTTTCAGATTGTCGCGTGAAATCAGCGGAAAAGCCCTAAAGCCCTTATTGTACAAAACCCAGTGCAGACAATAATATCTTCAATTTGCCAAAAGGGACATCTGTCATCGACTTCTACACGATCTCGACAGGTTGAAGATGGAGTATTTTCAGATTCTATCTATCGCAAAATTTGAGGTTTTTTTCCCCACTGAAAATTCGGATTTAATAGTAAAAAAAAAAAAAAAACTCGAATTTTTTAGTTTTTAGCATTCAGCCTTTAATAAATAACCCCCATAAAGTATGAAGATCCAAATTGTGGAAAGATCCATTATCCAGAAAACCCCATGTTCCAAACATTCTGGATAACAGGTCCCATACCTATACTAGTTCCTGGATCTTTATAGGAAAAAACATAATACAATAAAATGAATATATTATACAATTACATGCATTTATTATGAGATTATAAAATAAACATCAGTACTTCTCATATGGGGAGATACAGATATTTTAATTTCATATCTTTAAATTATGGAAATATTAGTGCTACTTACCATCTCTTCTAACTGATTTTGGATCTGTCTATGAACTTCTGCCATCTGAAAGACAACATCCCCTGAAATGGTCCAAAGATGATATGGACAGGCAATAAAAGACAAAACAAAAAATAAAAAATTAGTGCATGGCCCCTTTAAGTATGAAGTCTCCATGCATAAGGAAAGGAATTACGAGCCTAGTATATTAAAATATAAAGGAAAGGAATGCATGATGAGAGGTATGGCCTTGAAATCAGAGTACTGAAAGGTTTTTCTGATTTAATATTTAGGTAGCATGGAAAGTGTACTGAAATATCTCTAAGAAAGATGCTACATTTCAAAGCATGCAGATGAAGAGCAGGAAGCTTCAGATACCTACATGCTGCCTCTTCTGAACACGTAATGCGATAAAAAGGGAACAAAAGAGCCAGATGAGCTTCAAAGACTAAAATCCCTCTTCTATTGCTACTGGGGAAATCCCACATTACTAGCTGCATACTGCAATGTCACTGCAGTTCCCTACTGGTCTGTAAATAACACGGATGCTGGCTGGTGACCATAGCTCATAAGGTGTTAAACATTAGTTGCTGTTAACTTCAAGAGAACTGGGAATTGTGATGGTTCCATTTCTGAGGATAACATAAATATAAATAACATGCCTCTTCACTAGTAGAGGAACTTCTACTGGCAACTGAAGGGCACATCCATGTGATGACCTTCTTAAACACATTACCAAACAAAAATTAAAAAGCCAAATCTACTATGGAGAGAACAACAATACAGCCACTTATTTACATGATATTATTTGCATAGGAAGGGTAAAAAGATAGCTTATCACTTCCTCTATATTAGCTAAAATGATGCAAGAGCCCTAAAGATAAATAGAGCAACAAACCAAATCCTCAAACCAAACAGGTGTAATTTCTTGTACTTCACATATACTTGCGTGGAATATATGAAAACAATGGTTAGTAATAATATTTTTTTAAAAAACCAATAAAACAGGAACACAATTTGCATTTGATCTATTGTGTGTTGCTTCTTTCCTTGTTTTGCAGTTCTCCACTTTTAATGCTTGCTCAAGATTTAACTGACTGCCATCTTGGAGTCAGAAAGTAAAGTCATTTATTTAAATTTAAGTTACCATGTAGATATGCTGGCACATATACGTCTTCAAGTGCAGAGTGCAATTCTGAGTGCAATTGTAATTAAAGTCTGTGCTATATACATGATTTGCCGAGCATGACTGCACCCCAACCTGACTCTGATGCATCTGTTGTGACTGTAACCCCCTGGGGCTAGGACAGGGGAGTACTTCTGGTAAGATTTCGTGGTTCATGGATCTCTGTCAGTATCTATCCGAGCCCCAGAAATACAAGACTTTAAGATGGAACAAGGCAACTCTTTTGCCAATTTATGGCCCAACCGTACTCCTGCAACATCTGCACTGCTTTGTCTCTGTTCCTTGCCGCTACTTTTGCTGACCTGGTTACCAACAGAATATCGTAATGATATGCTGATATTCCGGCCTTTCTCAAGGCTGTGATATTTGTTATTAGAAGCTTCGAGAATGCTTTTGGTGATGTTGATAGGCCAAAGGGGAGGCAAGTGAATTGCATATGTTGATCCTCAACTGCAAACTGAAAAAAATTCCTGTGTGGTTTGAAGATTGGCACATCAAGTCTAGCTTCATCAGCCTGGTCTCGGACGAATTGCCAAAATAATTGAGGGTAGGGACTCCATCTTGAATCTTGATCGTGCATGAAATTAATTGATTGATGGGTCTCAAATCCAGGACCGGCCTGAAGGCTCCTGATGCTTTCCTCAATAAAGATAGCTTAGAGTAGAAGCCCAAGCATTGTTGAGAGACTGGTACTGTCTCCACTGCTCCAGATATCCTGAGCTGTTGAACATTATCCTGAAAATCTCTTCTGCCCCTGAAACCTTCGGAGCAGTCAGAAAAATGAAAAAATATTGTGTTTTGGGATCTCGAGTAGTTTCTTCTTCCGAAACGAATTCTCCTTCAGACACACTTTCCCCCAGATCATACAACTCCTGTTCCGAAACTTTGGATAATGATTCATAGAGTGATTCTCTGATCCTTTTAGACCTTCTGACAGATACAGGTGTGGAGATTGATGCGGACACTTCCTGAACCCCTTGCACAGCCTGCATATTCAGCAAGAGCATCCAAAGGAGGTATTACCAAAACTTGCAGCTGTCCACTAGGACAGCCACCAATGAAAAGGATGCCAAAATCCAAAATATAGGCGCTTAGGGATGATGTCATGACGCATGTATCTTAACGCTGCTTTGTTCCACTCACCAAAGGCACTTGCGCATCACTTTCGGTCTTTGGAACGTATCTGTTCCGTCTTGGACCGTGCACATTCCGGAGCATCATGCAAAGTGGTTATACCCGCCACATACAGCCGGACCAGCCTCCAGACCCCCTCCCTGCCCTGCACCAGAGCTCTAAGGGGGACCGGACATCGGTGCTTCGCCTTGCCACCTAGAGGCTCCTCTCCCACGGGGATCCCCGCAGGGAGCACAAGGGAGGCATCAAAGTGGGGGGAAAGAGAGAGTGGAGGTAGGAGGGGAAGGGACTTTGTAGTATTGTTTGGTGTGTCCTATCCAATGACCTAAAGTGGAGGGATAACCCATGTTGAAGTGCTGCCATGATGACTTGGAAAAATTATAGTTCACAATGGAAATGTTTAAGGGCTCTAAGTATTTGTTGTGCATATTTTCTAATGTTCTGCTATAATAATAATATAGGTTCGCTCAAAATCATCTTGTTTCTGGTGGTAATCACACATGTGCACACATTGATATTAGAGCCTAAGAAGTATGCATATACAGTACAGGTATGGGACCGGTTATCCAGAATGCTCGGGACCTGGTGTTTTCTGGATAACAGATCTTTCAGTTATTTGGATCTTCGTAAAATCATATACACATTAAATAAACCCAATAAGCTTGTATTGCTTCTAATAAGGATTAATTATATCTTAGTTTTAATCAAGTACAATGTAAGGTTTTATTATTAGAGAGAAAAAGGAACATTTTTAAACATTTGGATTAATTTATTATAATGGAGTCTATGGGAGACAGCCTTTCCGTAATTCTGAGCTTTCTGGATAACAGATCCCATACCACATAGAAACAAAACACTAATTGATTATAAATGTGGTCATGCACAGCTAAGAGAGATGTACAAGCCTGGGTAAGAAGCATTCATCATGTCAGCCAAGAGCTACTAAGACAATATAAGTATTAATGAAGTGAATCATTTTGTGTCTGACTACAAACAAATGTTGGACAGGAATTTTGTCTCTGTGGTGTTAATCATCTAAAGACTGGCCACACCCTGTAACAAGCCTCTATTAAAGCTACTGTAACTCTTCTGTTTGCTGGAAGCAAATTACTTCTGGGGCACGTCATGTGGCTCAGGTGTGTTGCAGCAGATCCGCCAAGGTTAAAAATAATTACTACGGAGCAACAATGCTTTTACCTTGCTGAGCTTACAGTAATGGCGACATTGTCCACATTAGCAAGATCAAATGCTTATATTTTTAACAATTCTCCCATCCATGGTTAACCATATGTGATGAGACTTTTGTTGTAGCTTTGTCATGTAGGCTACAAGAGCAAACATATATTAACCAATGGCTGCCTTTTCCTTAGCTTATATTGGCAAAAGGCATGCACTGTGAATGATCATTTCACAATGATTAACGGACTGCCCGATTGCATTGTTTCAATTGGAAACATTTTTAACCTGTCTAATCAACTGTTGACAATTTTGTCAGATGACAGACCCCACTAACTTAACTATAAACACACAATTTTATAGGATTGTGCTAAAAACCATGATGAAAAAGATGATGAAATGAAAAACTAATTTAAATTAAACATTTGATGTGGGATTAATCCTAATAAAATATAATGGAACAGTTGTAGCTACTCTAGTCCTTCAACCAGGTTGCACAGATAGGCATAAACAGTATTTAGATAATGATCTAAATACTAAAGAGCAAAGTAAGGGTTGTTACCCAGACACTGGGTTAAAGATTAAAAAATAGAACAAACCTGAACAAGCAGATAGGTCTTATCTGGAATCAAAGGCTGGTGGCAGACGTGGCGATTCCGGGGAGATTAGTCACCCAGCGACAAATCTCCTCTTCTTCGAGCAATTAATCTCCCCGGAATGCCTTCCCACTGGCTAGAATGTAAATCGTTGGCAGGATGGCACGCGGATCGCTTCGCTTTCCTGAAAACAAAGTGATCAGAGTGCCATCCTGTTGGGCGACTAATCTCCCCCTATTGGATTGTGTGCCACCACCATAAAACACAGCTCAATTATTGGAAGTGCTAATATAATCAAACGAAAAATGTATTTGTGCTCATTTGGGAACTAGTGAAAATTTAGCGAATAATTGAAAAAATAAATCCAATGTTTTGAGCACTGCTAGTCCTTGAAGAAGACCATAGTAGTACTCAAAACTTTCGGTTCTCTTTCAATAAATTATTTGTTTGCATTTATTTGCACTAGTTTCTGAATGAGGAAGTTTTTACACTCTCAAAGACTGACACCAGAAATTAAACTCTTTTTTACATCTATCATAATACTGCTTGAAAGCTACTTATAACTTTGCCATAAAGTATTTGCACAATGCTTTTATGTTATCTGTCTCATGTTCCTGTATGAGGGGGCTGCCATATTTGTGCAGCAGGAATCCATTAGCATTGGAAACTTTAACTGACAGGCTGAGATGGGACAGTCAGGTTGGCAAAATAGTCGGGTTTAGAAACTTCAACTAACAATACCTTAAATAAACAAACCTATCAGCAAAAAACAAACATGACCTACCGGTACATTTTAATATACATTCATATTTACTTTTTTACTGTCAGTATCACTTTAAGAGCTTAAAAATGTGCTCATATGAATATTCAATTTACAAGCTACAAGTATGAGAAGATAAAATGTATTTAGCCTTAGACCTTTTACTATATAGGTAGGGGCAGTGTCGAGCCTGCAGCCTCAGGGCCCCCCACACCATCCCCTGCACCCCCCCCCAGCCACAAACCCCCTCTGGGACCTCCTTCAGCCCCCATCCCCCTGCATGCAGCAGTTTCCTGTGTGTCAGTAGAGAACTGGCATCAGGGAGGGAGATAAATGGCAGTGCAGGGAGTGGGTCTGGGCCCAAAAGAGTTGGTGCCCACCTGTTTTTTTCCCAGTGTCCCGCGGCCCAGTCCGATCCTGGTAGGGGACCTGTTCTCCAGAATGCTCGGGACTGCTAGAAATCATTGAAACAATAAATAAACCCAGTAGAATTGTTTTGCCTCCACTAAGGATTCATTAAAGGGCAAATTTATCGCCTGGGAAAGCTCTGCCACACTTAGCTCCACTTTGTCAGCGTGCATATGCTAATTAATCAAAATTCGAAGTTGTGTCAACTTTATTTGCAAAACCGAAATTGAACCAGAAATTAAAAACATCTGTGAAAGTGTAACAGATGGAAGAGGAGGTGTGAGAGGGTCATAAGTAAAGTATTTTAAAGGAGAAGGAAAGTCTTCTTCCACTTGGGGGTGCCAAATTGTTAGGCACCTCCAAGTGATTCTTCCAGCGAGCACCACAAAAAGATCTTCTTCCGGCTTCTTCTTTCTTCCCAAACTTTAACAAAAAGTTGGCTATTTCGTTCTACTGCGCATGCATCTGCCCCATGAAATTTGAAGAAAGAAGAAGCCGGAAGAGGATCGCTCCATAGCGATTGCTGGAAGAACACCGGGCCGGTGCAGTTTTCTGCTGATAGGCGCACCAGCACGGGGTTTCAGGTAAATACATACAATCACTTGGGGGTGCCTAATATTATTTATATTCTTTTTGTGTCCTTGTCTTCACTGAGACTCCATAGCTTAGGGGCCAAATAAGAAAATGCTTCACACTTACAATAAAAGACTATTCATATAACTTTGATATAAATTGATTTCCAGCTGTATATTTGTCACACACTGTCTTTTCTGTAATGTAGATCAAGGCCCCTCAATTACAGAGCTGGACAAAACAAAGTGAAGTATATTTTTCCAGTTAGTAGTCACGTCATATTCATAGTCATCATCCTTGTACCATCAGCCCATAAATAAAGTTCATGCTTCACAGCTGTAGAAAAAATACCAGTCTCCAAGAAACACATGATGCCATAGCAGAGAAGAAAACCCACTGCTTAACCAAATGTTTGCTTAAGAATAGCAGATGGCCTAATTTATGAAAGCTCCCAAGGGAGAGGCTAATTTTATCCTACCTATGGATTCAGGACATTAAAAGGAAGAGAGCAGCTTACATATAAAAAGTTTATTATCATTGGTATAACTAGATATCACTGGGCCCAACAGCAAATTATATTTCAGGCCCCCCAAAATGTCTAGAGGTTGACCTGTTTTACCAATATTTATTAAAATTGCATATGAAGTAGGGCTTCATGAGGGCCCCTATACCTTCTGGGCCCCCCTGTAGCCACAGTGTCTGCTTCCACTGTAGTTACTCCCCTGGTTATTATTAACGCTATTTATTTTACAGAGAGTCATGGTACTGTACTCTGTTTACTCTTTACAGTACACCATAACAGATTCAGGGATGATGCATATGAGAAATTTAAATAAAATACTGTTTGCAGAATATGTTTGGACAATGGTTAGATATTTCAGGACCCTTAAGGAACTTCAACACCAAGTACTGTTCTGCCAGCTGGGGCAGTCAGCAGGGCCGGATTTTGTGAGGAGGCGCCCCAAAGCCGCAGTGTCGGCCGATTCTTGTGTGCCCGTCCGCCACATGGTCCTAGCGCTGGCACCACATGGCCTAGCACCAGCACAGCCCGGAACCTCCCCACACAAGCGCGAGCATGCTTTCAAGCATCCGAGCACTGGAGAGCTTTGAGTCCCCAGAGCTCCTTAGGGAAGCGGCTGGGCGGATGCCACCCCTAACGTTTTGCCGCCCTAGGTCCGGGCCTTTGTGGCCTCGCCACAAATCCGGGCCTGGCAGTCAGGCGTGCGCAAAGGTTTAGTAGCATTTTAGATTTGACAGCTTTTTCCTTTTTCTATTTTTATTTTTATTTCTTAAAAAAATCCTGTTTTGCAATTTCATTCTTAAATTTCGTTTTAGGGGATTTTTTATCATAGTTCCAGTTGTGTATTTTCCGAAAAATTTGCAGTTTCGAGGATCGTTTCAGTATTTTTCAGATATTTTTCAGATTTAAAAAAAAATTTGCATTTCTTGAGATTTATTATGCCTTGAAGCTCCAAAAAGCTTGAATCCAAAAATACTCCAGCTAAATACTGTTGAGGTCAAGTAGAAGTCAATGGCTGAAGTCCTTTTAACCATTTGAAGATGTTTTTAGCCTTCATGATTTTCAGGGTTTGTTTGGTGGTTTGCACTGGAAAACTCAATAAATTCAAGTTTTTCCCTTGGATTGCATTCATTCAAGTTTTTAACATTTGAGGTTTTTATAAATAAGCAAACAATTGAGTTTTGAGTTTATTCACAAAACGCGATATTTGATAAATAACCCCCTAAATGTTAGTTTATTACAGATCTCAAAGCAAAACCTTCTGAAATAACACAAGGTAGTATATATATCCAGTCGGTGTGTTTGGTCCTGCGAAATGATTCTCTCCAGAAATGAGGTCACTGGTTTCTTATTAATCCCATCAGCCATGGTTGGAAGAGCAGTTCAGATAACTTCAACAGACATGTTGGTGGTTTGTTAAGAGATTCTTTAAATATGTGTTAATCTTGTTTGGATTTGCCGAGCAGAGAGTTAATTACATGCCATTGCACATGAAAGATGATATAAAGGACAAAATGACAGAACGTGCACTAACTGCATTGAACCGCATCATGGAAATTTGTTTACTCGGGAGAATTGGACAAGCTGTTTTCTAGAGTCAAGATAAATTACACAATTGGCCAAACTGATAGTTTTCTAGCTCCTTGGAACCTGCACTGAATACAGCCAAATCACTGCAATCACAAGATCACCCAACAAATCACACACTTTATACTATTCTATGAAAGTGACTGGAGAAACCACTGGTCCTGCACAATCCCAGTAAGAATGACACATAAATCATTAAGTGAGGTAGCCTTTAATTTTTAGGCTTTAAGACTGCCCTTATTTTACATAGCAATATGGCACCCCAGGAGATTAATCACCAGCAATAAATCTCTGCTTCTACAACTAGTCTCCTGTAATATTTTTCTTATAGTCAATAATGTTAATCGCTGGTGGTAACATTCATGTGTCACTTCAGTCTCCCAGAATAGCCTCATGAGGAAACTTCAAGCGATTTTGGGAGACTGAAACAACACGTTGGTTTTACCAGCAGCGATTCACATTATAACCTATGGGGAAAGCTTTTACAGGAGATTAGTCACCCAGCAGAAGCAGATATATTGCTGGCGATTAATGTCCTGGTGTGCCATTGCATTTGACATTCTGTTGCAGTTATGTTTCAGTAGTGTAAACACTACTGCAACTTCCAAAAATATAAATGTAGTTTTTTTTCCCCGCATGTATCCAGGTCACCTTCTCCGCACAGCATAATATGGGACATGGTCACTTCAAACAGAATGAAACATTTCAAATGGCTGCCTTATAGGCCAACTATCCAGTTTGCTTTGCAGCCCAGATGTGTTAAAACAACTAAATGATTTCAAATCAAACCTGTACTTATTCATTTTAATCTACTTTCAGATCACAGGTCTGCCAGTATATTCTTCTGATGCTTACCCCACCATGCTTGTTTGATTTATGACCATCCATTTAATTTCCAGATATGGAACATGGTTGAAGAGAGGCATGATAAGTTAAAAAAAACAGCACCTTTTGAGTCCTTATACAATGTATTGCAATACACAGAAAAAAATAGTATCAGAAAGCTAGTAATTGTGGTGTGTACTTCAGCAGTGTTATCAACCAAGGATGATAAAATCCATATATAGCGTAAAGGGGTTGTTCACCTTCAAACAACTAGTTGGTTTCAGATAGATCACCAGAAATAAAGACTTTTTCCAATGACTTTCTATTTTCTATGTGGGACGGTTTTTCTAATATTGAAGTGTAAAGTGTCATTTCTTTCCTTCTGAAGCAGCTCTGGGAGGGGGGTTGCTGATCCTGTAAACTGTTCTAAATGGATACATTTAGTTGATACATTTCTTATCTTTGTCCCTGCTGAGCAGAATCTCTGGGTTTCATTACAGGCAGCTGTTAGAATTGATACAATAGTTGCTAATACTCCAGAGATGCTGCTGAGAAATGTATCAACTAAATGTTGCTAATACTCCAGAGTCTGCACCTGAATTACTGCCAGACTCAAACACCAGAGACATGAACATTCACCTTTAAACTTAGATTTTGGAAAAAAACGTAAAAAAGAAATAATGGAAAGTAATTGAAAAAAAGTCTTTATTTCTGGGGAACAATCTAAAAACAACTGAATTATAAAAAGTGTTTGGAAGGTGAACAAACCCTTTAATGATCCTGCTCAAGCACAAAGTTTCTAAATACTCTCAGAACAATTGTAAACCTAAAAAACGAAACCTTTATTCAAATACCAAGAAATTATATTCACAACTATTAGTTGAGGTCTGACGGATGTCAGAAAAAACAAAAATTATTTTAGAAAAGAAAAAGAAACCCCACCAATTGTTATGATTCTAAAATTGGCCAGAAATACTGCAACGTGATTTATTACACTTGTTTACTGACAACAATTCATAGAGAATTGTAATAGAATTAATAAAGTGCTAGTGCTGCTATAAATTCATCCATAATTAGAAAAATTCATGGATTTAAGTAAAGTGCTGTGCAATAAATTAGAATATTAGACCCCAAAGAAAAAAATCAATTAAAAATATATACTAAAAAATAAATATATATAATAAATATATATAAAAATAAAAACGCTGACGTACGTTTCGCTGAATAGCTTTGTCAAGGCGAGACAAAGCTATTCAGCGAAACGTACGTCGGCGTTTTTAGTGATCCTCTTGTGGTCAAATTGAATTTTTGCTAAATCGATCTATAGGAAATATTTGGGCTGGGTTTTTCAACGGAAGTGGGGGCAAGAGAGCTCGGGGTCTAATCCTTCTTTATTCTATACAACCTCTTACAATCTTCCTTCCTTTCTAAGGGACCGACGGTTTGTGGCTTTTTAGGGATACCTAGCCTCTTAATAACACTTAGGGCAAGTTAAATACCAAGGCCACAGCCCCGGTTACCCTGTCCTGCCTTATCTTTGTGGTGTCCCAGGCTTTAGAAAAAATCAGGCAGTTAGTTTATGGGACAACTCCACCATCTATTTTTTCTATTTTCTGTAATCTAAATTTATGGATTGTGACTTCAATTGCTAACCCACTACCTAAAGTTGGTCATTTTTCTATATATATTTTTAATTGATTTTTTTCTTTGGGGTCTAATATTCTAATTTATTGCACAGCACTTTACTTAAATCCATGAATTTTTCTAATTATGGATGAATTTATAGCAGCACTAGCACTTTATTAATTCTATTACAATTCTCTATGAATTGTTGTCAGTAAACAAGTGTAATAAATCACGTTGCAGTATTTCTGGCCAATTTTAGAATCATAACAATTGGTGGGGTTTCTTTTTCTTTTCTAAAATAACTCTCAGAACAATATTTGGGACTCCTGAGTAGCACCTTTGTAGCATTCTAATACATTCAAGTTCAGTAATAATTGTGTATGTAATGTCATGTTTGATTAATAACTTTGAAAAAACATACAGAATGAGAATGACAAAGAATAGCACACATCTGATATGAAGCTGATACAAGGAGCAAACCTTTCTGGAGCTACAGAAAGCCCCAAATTCCCTGAATGTGTGCTCTAGTACACACACACACACACACACACCAATATATACACTAAGGGGCTTATTTATCAAAATCCAAAAACATCAGAGTATTTTCTGAATACGACTCCAACCACATCTGCACAGGTTTTTTCCCCTTATTTATCAAAACGTTTTACAGAAAATTTCCTGTATAGGAAAAAATAGTGAAACAAATCGAATCAGAAATTTTTTTCTGATTTTCTGAAAACTCATTTTTTTGCCTGAAAAACCACAAAAATCTTTGGATTTCACGCAGATCAGAATATATCTTCGGGACTTCTCTTGACTTAAATACAAACTGAGCAGGTCTTAGATGTGGATTTTCGGATTCAGACTTTTCCATCCTAGTGGTATAATAAATCCCCAAAAATGTGAGTTTTTGGCACATGGACTTTACTAAATAACCCCCTAATTCGAGATTTTAGTATCACCATAGCAATGGATATTCTGCTTGTCCAAGAAAACATCCAAGCCCCTCCTAAAGGCATTAACAATATTCTGCTTGTCCGAGAAAACATTCAAGCACCTCCTAAAGGCATTAACAGAATGAGCCATTCCAACATCATCCAGCAGCGCATTCTGCAACCTCACTGTCCACAATGTGAAAAACCACCTACGCTGTTTCAAATGAAAGTTCTTTTCCTCGTTATTGGAAAAAAATATTTGGATATTTGTCTATAATGTCCTCTAACATAAATAGTAATCATGTCCCCTTGCAAGTGTCTTTTTTTCAGAGAAAACAACCTAAACCTTGACAGTCTATCCTCATAATTGAAGTCTTCCATTCCTCTAACAAGTTTAGTTGCACAACTCTGCACTCTCTCCAGTTCATTAATATCCTTCTCAAGGTCTGGAGCCCCAACCTGCACTATATATTCAAGATGAGGCCTTACCAGGGACCTATAAAGAGGCAAAATTATGTTTTCATACCTTGAGTTAATGCACTGTTTATGCAAGATAGTATTTTATTTGCTTTAATAGCCACAGAATGGCACTGCCTGGAATTAGACAACTTGTTATCTATAAAAATCCTCAGATACGTCTTAATTAAGGAAACCCCCAACACACTGCCATTTAGTTTACAACTTGCATTTGTATTATTTTTGCCAAAGTTCATAACATTACTTTCAATGCCCACCTCCAGGTCAGAAATAAACAAGTTGAAAAGCAAAGGACCAAGTACAGGGCCCTGCAGTACTCCACTAACTACACTTGTCCAATTAGGAAATGGTCTATTTACCACCACGCTTTGTAATCTATCCTTTAGCCAGTTCTCTGTCCAAGTACAAATACTATGTTCCAGGCCAACATTCAGTAAAGTAACTAGAGGGGGGCGGGCCCTGGGGCGGAACGTGCAGCCACCCCCCCCGCCCCCCTCCGTACGTGATTTTTTTCAGTGCGCATCAGCGGCTTCAAGCGGTGTGCGCACTGCCGGGGGGCCCTGAGGGGGTGTGGGCCCTGGCCCAATCGCACCCCCTGCTCCCCCGGTAGTTCCGCCACTGCCAACATTGCTTAATTTAACCAGTAAACTTCTTTGTGGCGCTGTATCAAATGCTTTAGCAAAGTCCAAGTAGATTACATTTGCTGCCATCCTAGAGTCAAGGTCCCTACTTACCTTCTCATAAATTATTCTGGCAAGATCTGTTACACATAAAACCATGCTGGCCCAAACTCATAATATTATTATTTGCAATGAAGTCAAGTATCTTATCCCTTAATACCCCTTTGAAAAGCTTTCCTACCACCGACGTCAGACTAACCCGTCCTATAGTTTTAAAGCTGAGAACGGGATCCCTTTTTGAATAGCGGCACCACATTAGCAATTTGCCAATCTCTTTGCACCATGGCAGACTTCAATGAATCCTGAAAAATTAAGAAGAGGTTTGGCAATCACAAAGCTTAGCCCGTTTTGTACCCTAGGGTGAATACCTACCAGTCCCGGACCTTTGTTTATCTTTACATATTCTAATCTCTTTTGAATTTCCTCTTGCATCAACCATGTATCATTAGTTGTATTACTAGAACTTGGACTATTAAGAACAATACTTATGTACAGGTTTAGAAAAAGTTATGGCTCAGTACATGCATGAACTATGGATCAGGGAAACCTAGGTTCCATTGCTGTTTAATTTAATGAAAGCAATGTGTACTGCCCTGTAAATCACTGGAGTCTGGCATCTACAGAACAATATACAGTAAGAGCAATGGGTACTGCATATATAGTGGTTATACAGAAAAAATTGAGTCTGCAGAACAAAAACAGAACAAAAACAAATCTAAGTGTCCCATAATCTGCATCCCTGACTAAACTTACACATATATCTGCATCTACATATAAATAATGCTACCGTTATTTACAGTGCCTTACACTGTGAATGTATACACAAAATCATTTATTGAACTGAATATCAGCCAGCCATAATCACAAAACCCTTGTGTCCACCCATATACCCAAATTTCTGACAGTGATGAGACCTCATTAGAAAGAAAGAGGAAGTTCTGTGGTGTCCAGTTAGTGTGGATCTTGTGGTCATCTGCATTAATCAGTTAATCTTCATAAATATTTCAACAGATCCTCCTAACACCATCATTGTGAGCTGTAAATTGACATGAACCTCCAGACAAAGACAATGAGCACTCAACCCATTATCAATATATTAATGATTGAGACATTTCTTGCTTTAAGCTACCAGAAAACACCCTCCCCTTTAGGGTCAGGCCACACAGGGCGTTTTGGGGAGATTTGGTCAACTAGCGACTAATCGGCTTGTTTTTGCGCCGACCAATCTGCCCAAACGCCTTCCCTGACTCTGTGCCTGCTAAAATGAAAAACGCAGGGGCAAATCGTTTTCTGAAGTCGCCCGAAGTTTCCTTGTGAGGATCACAAAATGTTTAGATGACGGGCTGGCACAAAACTAGACCGCAGCCGATTGTCTGCTGTTTAGTATGTATTTAAAGAGGTAGTACCTATATGAAATGTGTAAGGCTGTTACCTTTTGTGCACAATGTAAGGATTGTTAAACCTCTTTCAAATACATAACAAAACAGCAAACAGAGGTCCAAAACACCTTACATTGCGCAAAAAAGATAACTGCCTTACGCATTTCGTGCCTACATGGCACAATGATTAAGTGCAGCAGCAAACATTCAACTGTGATCTAGTTTTGTGCCAGCCTGTCATCTAAATATTGAACTCATAATTCTTGTCATGCCTGCTCTTTCCCTGTGTGGTGCCCAAGAGCACTGGACATAGCACAAATAAAGAAGCATGTCTTTACAGGTTAGAAAGCATTACTGGCTACAATCTGGCACTATACCGTCTCTACAGATTACCAATGTTCTCAGACATATAGACATGAGACCCTGCCAAGGGACAAAAACATTTTTAGCACTTTAAAGTTTTTCAGTCATAAAAAAATAACATTTCTATCACAGTAAAAAAATTACATTAAAGAAATAAAATACAATGGTTTAGAAGAGCTATTCATCATTTTACCTCCATTTATATGGTTTGCTGAATTTTGCTTTAGAATTGCTAACAATACCAGTCCTACAGACTTTGTGGCTTTGTGGTACCTTTGTGGTAACCCAAGCACACATCAATAAAAATACAATATTTTTTTTTAACAAAGCTCAATGAATATCTCAGGGAGAAAAAATTATAACTGGCCTAGCCACCCCACTACACAACAAGGACAAATGCAAATGAAAACCCACGCTCAAATAAGAATCAACTGGCTCTTGTGAATAGTTTAAGGAAATGTAGACAAAATAGTATACAAAATGTGGGAATGAATAATTAATTTGTGTGTATTATAGAAAATAAAGGAACAACAGTTTTAGAACATTATTTTTTCTGTCTTTTTCTGTCTATGCTTGAGGAAGGCAAAGAAAAAAAAAGTTATACAATAACAGGACAAGGACAGGAGCAAACATTAGGAACCACTGTTGCTTGGAAACAGGTTATCTTTGTTTGAGACTGGCATTCAGAGCTTGATATAATAATGTCATTTTCAAGGTGGAAACAGCAGTCTATAAACCCTGCAATAAATATTAGACCTTTATTTAGCTATTCAGACTTTGAGGTTTTCAGATTTTTTTTCCAAGAATATTTAAAAAATTATTAAAAAGTAATTAAAAAAATTGTTTTCGTATTTTTAAATAAAAATCATAATCTGACTAGTCCCTGGATCAAAACTCAACAGTCATCTACTTTACGGTTAACTGAATATAGAGGTATTGAATAGTCAATAAGGGGATTATTTATCAAAATCCGAATTTATCTCATTATTTTCTGAAATATAATCCGACAAATCTGCACGGGTTATTTCCCCTTATTTATGAATACATTTTCCCTAAAAATTCCAGTGCGGGAAATAAAATGACAAAATCCTACAAAAATTCGAACATTTTTTGGATTGTCCTCCCAAAAACTCAGATTATTTTGGATTTTTTGCCCGAAAAACACAAAATATTTGGATTTTTACATGAAACCCAGTGCAGATTAGGATTTCTTCAAGACTTTCCCATTAATTTATATACAACCTCGGCAGGTCTGAGATGCTGGATTTTCGTATTCTGACTATTTCCTTCCTCGGGGGAAAATAAATCATAAAAAATTTTGTTTTTGGCATTTGGACTTATAATAAATAAATAAATAAATAAATAAAAAAATGCCCCCTTAGTGTTTTGACACACTGAGCCTGGCATTAGCAATATCTCAGTAACAATGAAAAAAAAGAGAATTCATTTTCAAAACTGGTCAGCTAAGAACTCTGAGTAAATTTCAATTATTTTTTTAGGTTTAGGTCCCTTTTAAAAATGTCTGGCAGAAATGTTGGTTAAACATATATTTAGTCTGTATCCTGCTTTACCCATTTCTTAATAATGGGTATTAAGTAACAAAATGAATTTATTGAACCAGAGTTGTGCTGTATTTAATAAGCACCTACACAGACAATTTGTTTTGAACTCCATTCTATATAGAGGTTTCACAAAGTTTAATTTGCTTCTTATTACAGAACATTTCTAGCTTTTTAATGGTAATAGTTCTAGTCAAAGCCACCATCAAGTGCTCAGTCTCAGCAGTGGGGCACAGAAAAGATGCATACTACAGATGGTCTAGATTTGGGAGACAGGGCAAGGCTTGCCATTGAATGGATGGCTTTGTGGCTGAATGAGCATTAAAGGGTATGACTGGGTGGATCAGCGACATGCTCTATTTAGACCAAATAAGTAGTATGGAGCCTCGGGATTTCTGAAAATGCAAATTAACCTTCTAAATGTGTGGCCTACCTGCACTAATGTCTGGCTTATTTCCCCAACAAACATAAGTTCTGTGACCTCCATGGGCCAGTTTTGTTATAATAAAAGGGTGGTATTTGGTATCTGGAATGTTTAGGACAAGGGTTAAATAAATACCAGTCTTCCTATATTTTTGATTTTCTTCCCTTTTAAAGGGGACCTGTCACCCAGACATAAAAAGCTGTATAATAAAATTACTTTTTAAATAAAGCATGAAGCCATTTGTTTTTACTCAAAAAACCATACCCATTATAAACTCATTTAAAAATCTCAGCTGTCAATCATATATTGCCTGCCCCTCCTCTATGCAAGAGGCATAGAGGCTGAGCAAGCAATGACTTTTGCTTTCCATTCTGCACTTCCTTTATGCTACTGCACTACTCACATTACCCTTCTCTCCTCACCATCTAATTAGTTAGCCAGTGCAAGGGCATGGTCATCTTGAATTCTAAGACTATAAGAAACAATATTTAAATCATTTATAATGTAAGTGAAGTTTATTTTGCTTGACTAACATCATAAAATAGGATTTGGAATTATTTCTTAGGGTGACAAGTCCCATTTAACAATGACATCAATTATAATGTTTACCTGCTTAGAAGGTAAACCTAGCCCCTCAAAAGAGCAAATGACCAACAATACTATAATTTTGCTGCACTATTGCTCAAACTTGTGTCCAATGTTTTGCTTTGGTTTTTTTTACCAGCTGGTTATTTACTGTATATTTGTAAAAGGGGAGGGGAACATAAACAGTTTACTCAAAGGCATACCTGCACGTGGATTATACAGGTCAAAATATATAATTATCTTCCCTAGTTAATTAATTTGCAAAGGGATTCATAAGATCACGATCTTTAAAAAGGTCACATTTAAAAACAAAAGGGATTTTAGTGCTTTTGCTAGCAGTAGACAAACACTCTATTCATATGCAGTTTGATGCACTGGGCTTTCTTTAGCTGTTGGGAAATGAGATTGAGACCGTAACAGGTCTGGTTGGGCAGACCCACGTTTGACTCAAACTCACATAAATCCCCTTTTGAACCCAGTGCAGGGTGCTTTCAGGAAAGCTTACCAGGAACCCTATGCATGCTACATAACCTAGAAGTGGCATCAGTATGAACTAGAAAGGATGTCATTCTAGAGTGCAAATCAAGGGTACAGCACAAGTACACAACCTGATGCAGGACTCAAGGCTGAAGAAGAACTTGGGTACTCATGAAATACAAGCACTAATGACAAAGGGATCTAAGTGGGTTCTGGGAGTAGTATGTCAGAACCACAAGCTCAACAATGCAGAATTAGATTAAAACTGTGGTCATAGCAACTCTGGTTTAGCTGCTATACCCCACTGTTCCTAACTAGAATTGCAGTTCTGTAGGGAGGGTCCAAGACAGTTACTCTTATTTATACTGTCTAAAGATGTATTTCTTTACATGGGGTATTTTAACACTTTTTGAAGTATTTAAAGAGTCACTAGCATCTGTGTTTTCTACCTATAATGATATTAACATAATCTATAATGCTCTGTCCTTTTGCCCCCCACTCTACTGTTTAGAGCATGGAGATGGACAAAGGCTGTCCCATGAAAGTATCAGCTTGCAGTTATGATCACAGCAATTTTATGAGGAGGTGAATGAGATGCACTGCCAATGAACTCCCCCTAATAAATAATCCTACAGTTGTTTTAAAGGGATTGTTCACCTTCCAAACACTTTTTTCAATTCAGTTGTTTTTAGATTTTTCCCCAGAAATAAAGACTTATTTCAATTACTTTCCATTATTTGTTTTTTACTGTTTTTACAAAATCTAAGTTTAGAGTTGAATGTTTGTCTCTGGTGTTTGAGTCTGGCAGCTCAGTAATTCAGGTGCAGACTATAAACTGTTACAATTTTGCAACATTTAGTTGATACATTTCTCAGCAGCATCTCTGGAGTATTAGCAACTATTGTATCAATTCTAACAGCTGTCTGTACTGAAACCCAGAGATTCTTCTCAGCAGGGACAAAGATAAGAAATGTATCAACTAAATGTATCTATTTAGAACAGTTTACAGCATCGGCGAAAAAAATTACACTTTCTATTTCAAAATTAGAAAATAGAAAGTCATTGGAAGAAGTCATTATTTCTGGTGATCTGAAAACAACTAGTTGTTTGAAGGTGAACAACCCCTTTAATGGCAAATGGCCACAGGTTATTACGTTTACTGAGTTTGTTTGACATTTGCTTAATGCAAATGCTGAACACCAGAATAACATCAAAAGGGGAAGTATTGTTAGGATATCTACCTTTTTTCCCTTCTAGTAACCATCACATAAAGCATTATTTCTACTGGTTGGGCAATAAAATACCACACAGGTGTCAAAAGAAGCCCAAGCTGTTTCAGACTACATTGTTCTATATGCAAAGTACAAAAAGAATAAAATGATGCAGTTGCATTATCATGAACTGAAACTGTACATTAGCGGCAGCCTACAGGCTTTTTCAGCAACAAACCAGTTACTATAAATAAATGTCCCCAGTATGTAGTAATGAACCATTCCATTTCAACAGCCCGGCTGGAATATAAATTAAAGTCAACTTTAAACAGAAGTGGCCAAAGAAAGTTTGCACAGGATAAGGTACATCCCAAAATCTGTAGAAAATGATAATGTGCTCATTTTCTATCAGCGGGTACATGGGGTGTTTGAATAAGGGGCTATGTGTCAGAGGGGACCCCAAGAAACACAAAGAAGGGATTCTTGGGTCATGAGCGAACACTGGAATGATGGGGTGTGGCTGGGGTGGATTATGGGCCTAATGTGTGTGGGCCACATTTTATTTCCATTGATGCCCAATTCTACTTGTTGCCAGGGCCCACCACACAGGTGGCACAGGTGATAGGTGCACTAATAATCAGATTCCTATGTGGGCAAAGGCCTTGCTAACCTAGTAGCATGGAATCCCATCATTCAGTAACGTAACTATAGAAAGCACAGACCCTGTGGCTGCAGGGGGGGTTGGGCAGTGACACAAGGGGCCCATGAGGAGGGAAAGTCATGGGTGGTCTGCAATTTAGTGCATAAAATCCATGCAATGCATACAAAATTACATTTGACAATTTCGCATGCACTACAACCCACTTGTGATTTTTTGTAGGGCAAAAAAAATTGCAGGAGGACCTAGACACCCCCAACTTATGCTATTGCCATACTGATTGCAGAGTGAAGGCCCTTTATGCTAACTGTATAAACAACATCTATTTATGGTCCCTTGAGATGCTGATCTATAGTCCTTTATATAGAAAGTTTTAGCTAAAGCAAGATTTACACAAGAAGAGGAATGTTTTGTGAAAATAAATAAAGGTACAGGTATAGGTATAGGATCTGTTATCTGGAATGCATTGGGACCAGAGGTTTTCTGTAACATTCATCACCATAACTCAGTTCTGCTAAGAGCGACTTAAACATTAAATAAACCCAGTAGCATTGCTTTGTCATAAATATTAATTCATGCAGTTTTGGCTAGTACAAGGTTCTATCTTATTTTCACAGAAGTTACTTGTAAAAATTAAAGTTATTTACTTAAATTTGAATGTATGTGGTGTCTTTCTTGTAATTTGGAGCTTTCTGGATAAGTGATCCCATACCTGAACATGTTTAGATAAAATAAGTGAAACATGAATCTCTTGGTGACTTTGCAACTTTGGCTCCACCACTGCTAAAATATATGAAGTAATTATTATTATTATTAATATAATTATTATTATATGAATAACACAGTAAATGCATTATGGAAACAAACACAATATGAAAATACTGATCCAGCTATTTCTAGCAAACAATTTGCTTTGTGTTGTAAGTTCGGAAAAGCACAGCAAAATTTTACTATGGAAAAAAAGCAATATTTGTGTGTGTGCGTCACAACCATGCAAAAATGTAGTTAAAAAGTTAGAAAGTTTTCTTTGTACTAAGTCCCAGTGAGTGTGGTACACACACATATATATATTTGCAAAGGAATAATATGCCTTTTTTTAAATAATGCAATATTGCTTCTGTTGTCTAAGTTATGAAATTCCATGATATCAATTCCTCCCCCCACCACCCAGAAAAATTTACAGTCTTTCTCCCAATGACATGTCCACTTGCATGGTATTAATGGCGAGTGTAACAAGAATTAAATCAACAAATAAGCATTTACAGTAACATCAGCAAAGCTTGTCTCAGCCGGCCCTATTACAATATCACAGTGAGTAGCGACAAATGATCATCATATGTACAGGGTTAAAGGTTGGAGTATACATTGCTTGCATAACCCCAACTAGATTAAGTTCTTTGGGAAGGTATTAGCGGATTTTTACAGACTGGGAGATTGTATTGACTCTATGTCCAATATATTGATTTGCAATGTCTTCCCTTTAAAATAACTGTAAAACTAACCCAATACAGTATGATACTACAGCTGCTATGTCATACTGGAAAACTACTGATGGGTGAGTGGCCAATGCCAGCTGAGCACCGACTGGCCAGATCCCATGGAAAAATGTATGACTTTCCTGAGATATCTATTAGGCTGCTTCAAGGTACCTAATTGTTAAACTGTCAGCTACCTCACTTACCAAGTTCTTTTGAGCCTTGGCTTTCACTGGCCAATTCTCCCATTTTTACCAGGGCATCAAAGTAGCCTTTTGCTGCAAATGTTACACCTAAAAAAGAAAAGAAACTAAAGTGAACAAAATAATTGTACATTTTAATCAACAAAGCAACACTGATTTCTATCATTATATATATATATATATATATATATATATATATATATATATATATACATACATACATACATACACACACATACATACATACATAGATACAGCTTGTAAGACTGCTGCACACACCTCAAACGGAGATAATGCCCTAGTGCCAACAGAACATATATATATAAATTTGTAAGAAAAAGGCTGTTGCACTTTTTGCGAAAAAAGTATTTTATTTAGATCGACATTTCGACCCAAACAAACAAACAGTTTAACCCACATATTTATATCCATACATGTGCACACCCCCCACAGGCCGCCCCTACCACAAAGTGCCCAATATCAGGCCAAGAAATCCCATGATCCACGCATAGACTGTGATTCGTGCTGCCATCTAAAGGTGAAATACAGAAATATCCAGAATATGTAGTGTTAAAATCATATATCCAATAATTAAAAACAATGTTACCGTTCATCCAAATAAGATACATAAGAACAATATTCATTTAGACCCTTGGGGGAAACAGTATTAAGCTTTCTGATCCAAGAGGTTTCTTTCTGTAACATTAGGCGACACCGGTCACCACCTCTTCTAGGGATAGGGATGGTATCTCTACCCATGAACCAGAAAGTGTGAGGACTATGACCTTTTTCCAGATAGTGTTTGTATAGGGGAATATCACTTTGTCCCTTTTCAAATGCTGCCCTTAATGATATGCTGTGGTTTCCCATACGTTCTTGAATGGTAATTTGTGCTTTGCCTACGTAGGTCAGCCCGCAAGGGCATACTATAATATAAACTAAATGTGTAGTGGTGCATATTATGCGATGTCTAATCTCTATGGGTCTACCTATGTGGGTGATAGAATATATGCCCATATATTTATACAGGTTGTACAACCGGCACATTTATAACATGATTCTTGACTGGTGCCAATCGTAAAGGAGCTACATTGTAACATTTCAAGGGATCTGTGGGCATCAAAATGTCCTTTTAAATCCCCACATAGGTTTTTATTTTAAAGTATCCGGTAAGCCGATGTTACTTGTCAAAATAGACCAGTTTTTATTGACACACACGAGGCCCGACCTAAGGACCTTTTACCACTGTTTGAATGACAGCACTCCCTGGCAACCTTCAGTCTGATATGGTTGCTGGGAGATGAACTTTAGCAGCAACTGAATGGCTGCCAATACGCATATAAAGATACTACTAGTTGCTGTAAAGGTGCTCTATAATCTCCTTATTTCTCTGCTATATGTATCTATTTTTTGGCACTTTTGTTGCCCGCAACCGTTGCTTTGTGTGCCCCGCCATGATTAAAGCCATGGGCAGTTACTCCAATTTGGAAAGCACAAAGGCAGGCCTGCCTAAGTGACCTTGTAAATCACATGCTGTGTGGCTAAACATTGTATTTCACAAAACTACAAAAAGCTGCTTTGCTTTATTCTTATATTTCAATTTCCTTTTCTGCATGCCTGGCAGCCCTTATTTTTTCAAACTTGAAAGACTCCATAGAACATACACCACCACATCCTTAACCAGGATCAACGACTAATAATGTATAACTTAACCTTTCACTGTTACAATTAAAAATAACATGGGCCAAATCATTCATATTGGATAAAACAACAAAAGAAAATGTTGTAGGTGAATGAGGGAAATGTAACTGCATGAGTCTCATCCACGTATGAGGGGTGGATCTGGGAGACTTTCTTCCAGAAGAAGAACCTTGGTGGACGAATGGGTGGGACCCATGATTGCTATGAGGAATAGCAATGTGCAGAGTGTCAATTAGTTAGGCCAGGTCAGCAATTCTGTTGCACCAGTGAGCTTATTTAATACTTGAGGCTTAAGCATACCCTTTAATATATATCCATATATCCGGCCTCAATGTCTGAGGCATAGCAATCACTATTCGCACTTCCATGATGTCACTGTGCTGCTCACATTCTCCCACTCTCCTTCTAGTCTATAATTTTGTAGTTTGTGCTGTATGTTCTAGCGCAGAATTTGGGATGATTCAAAGCCAGCTTTGATAACAGCTTATACAAAATGGTTCCTGCCTGCTTGCTGTTATTGTGAATTACAAAAGAAAAGAAGACATTTTTAAATAATTTATATATCATGTAAGTCAAGTTTATTTTTTTCAGCAGCTGGGCTGTCGGATAGAGAAGTGAAGTCTGTATTTGTGCAAATGCAGGGCTATGACTGGCTGTCCCCCTCCTACTGTGCTTCTGACAGGGAACGTTAGGACATGCTCACACCTCATTTGAAACAGGGACCAGAGGACATCTATGGTGAGAACTCCAATGAAGGGGCTATTTTTGAAGACAATATTAAAATTAAAAACTAGCATCATATAGTATACACTATTGCCTACAGAATTATGGGGCTATCATTTATCCTGTAGATCTCCTTTATATCCATAGAAAATAAATTTTGTTTTTGTTATACTGGAAAGTTAGTTGGTTCTTTCTTAATTGCTTGGAGGTTATTAAGAGAAGGATGGAACAATGTATTTTGCCAGTTAACCTGGATTATTTAAATCAGTGCTGTCCAACTGTCGGCCCACAACCCCCCTTGTGGGGCCCCACACATGAAAGTCTACCTGCTGTGCCAGTTTACCTTGTGTAAAGGTATCAATACTGATTTTAACTGGCCCCTACATTGTTTACCTCTCATCAGACTATAAAATCCTGCACTGTTCACACCTTTAAGACCCCTGCATTGTTCATAACTATGACACCTCTATTGTTCACACCCCTAAAGCCCAGTACTGAGCACACCCGAGACCTAGACTGAAACTGCCCACATTGTTCACACTTCAGACAAACTGCTGAAGGAGCACCAGGTCCTGACAAGTTTCCTGCTGTACTCTGCCTGCCATATGCTGAATGTGTGTGTCATACTCTAACTGCCCTATGTTCCATGGGTGTGCCATACTCTGCCTGCCCTATGCTCCCTGTGTGTGTGCGCAATAATCTGTCTGCCCTATGCTCCCTGTGTGTGCCATATTCTGAGTGTGCCATGCTCTGCCTGTGGGAAGTTATCCTGGTGGGGAATTGTTAGCATTTGGAAATACTTGTTACAGCTCCGCAAGGTGTTTAATCATGTGCTGGGGGTTACTGTTTTATCCACAGGGGAGTATGATGCATATGGATTTAAAGGTATGTCTATGGTTTAATAAACTTGTGATATCCCTGCAGTGAGAACCAATCATTTGGTTTTATGGTGTGCTACCACCATTAATGTGGATATAGTCTTAAAAGTTCTTGTGGTAACATGGGTGTTTCCATTATCTGCCCTCCACCGTGTAGGCCAGAAAATGTTTGGCCCTCGGTACCGCAGAAGTTGGACAGATCCTGCATTTGACACCAAAAAAAAAAAAAAATTAATTTCGGAGTCCCTGTCATACTAACTATAATGTGCACATGAAAGAACAAAAACTCCTGTATTCCAAGAGGCAGACATTTTTTGTTTTTATATTAACCTCCAGAAAATGAGCGGCTAGTGAACCATTCTTTTTTTATGTGCAACACTTTCATTGTTATGATCAACAACATAAAAAAAATCATTAGGAAGCTGGAAGGAGTCTTTTTCCCAAAAATATAAAATGCATTTAACAATCTTTAAAACAACATAGGCCAATATTTAAGTCAACATGCTGGGCAGGTTAGAGTTTCCACAGATCACACAATAATGTCAATCTATATGGATACTTGGACACAGAAGGACTCGTTCACCAACATGTGCACTTGCCAGTCACATGGAATCAAAACTAGCTGGGAATGATCTGCTACAGATTAGTAAATAGAAGCAAATATCGGATTGGTTAAAAGGAGTAACTGCACAGGTCCAGTTAACTGGAGAATCAGGTAATCAAACATATACACAATTCAGGAAGCAAGTGAAAGTTGGCACATTTGCACATTCATTAGTTTGAAATTTTCCAAGCTTGCTTTTTTCATAATGTTTATATCCTTTTTTCTGCAATCCTGAGCATGATATAAATTGTTTGTGCTACATGTCATTAAAATAATTATAATTTGTACTGTAGGTGTTGACTTTGGGGAACTTCCCTACAAGAGTAGTTGTAGTACCTCTAGGGAAATGATCAGTGTGACATCAAATATTAAGATGGCTCTATACACTTGACAGCAGAAAAATACATTAAAAAAAGTGGTCTGGAGCAGGACAGATACAGCAAATGGAAGTTCAAGCAAAGTAAACAGGTATAGGGTGTGAAAAACATTAACTAGAAAGTAGAAACCAGGTAGGTCTTTCAACTTTTTCATGGTTCCACCATGTAATACACCATAAAATCAAGTTTGTTCTTGACAACATTTGTTGGTTTTTTTTGTTAGATAAATATTTTGTGCTTACTGCAATATCTAGAAGAGTAGAGGTATGGGACCAGTAATCCAGATTGCTCAGTACCTGAGGTTTTCCAGATACAGATATTTCTGTCATTTGGATCTTCAGTCTACTAGAAAATCATGTAAACAACAGACTGGTTTTGCTTCATACAATGATTAATTATATCTTAGTTTGTGCAAGGTACTGTTTTATTATAACAGAGAAAAGAGAGTTTGTGCAAGGTACTGTTTTATTATAACAGAGAAAAGAGAAATAATTTTTAAACACATGGATTATTTGGATAAAATAAAGTCTATGGGAGACGGCCTTTCCGTAATTCTGAGCTTTCTGGATAAAGGTTCCCAGATAACGCATCTCATACCTCTACTAAAACAAATAAATTAAAACGATTTTTTAAAAAAAGACTCCAAATTTGAATATTTTACTTTTTCTTTAATTCAACTCTGTTTTTTACCCTCCACTGGCAACTCCTATAGTAATAACCAGTTCTTTTGTACTTATCTACTGCTAGACATACTCTTGGTATCAGATTTACTGTCCAATAAGACACAGCAGGATGAAATACTGTAATGTTTTTATCAACTTCATTTAAAAAGGCATATAGCACATAGAACGTTTGCCTTCCTGTGAGAGCAGGCACCAGTCATTACTTCATATATAGAGATTCAGCTGCCGAAAACAGTTGAAGTGTGCCTACATGACACAAATACATCTTGTGAAAAAATGATATGGTAATATAGTAGAATTAGCTATTTGTTTGATGACAGTATCCATTTCATGGTACTTTCTTGCTCCGATATTCTAGTCCCCCAACAACTCTCCTTGAGTATTTCTAGAAAGTCACAAGGAGCTAAACTATAGTGCAGTACTTAATGGTCTATTTTTTGCAATATTTCTCAAAGATGTAAGAACGGAGTGCCACATTTGCAGTCTCTAGTCATCCTCGGCTACCAAAACATACCAAATTGGCGACGAGATGTCTCTTCTATCTCTGCAGAAGCCTGCAGTTTTTCTTCCAACCTCGGATGAGCCTACCATAGCTTTTTCTGCTTGGATCCTTATGTTTGAAAATGACATCATTGCTGCTAACTAAGGGGAGATTTCTGCTGCCAGAACGTGTGCTTTACTTATTCACTGCCTGGGAGCGGAGGGACAGCGTATATTCTATACATTACCATTACCTGATGAGACTTATTAAACTGCTCTTACTGCTATAAAGAACTTTTCCGTGCCAAGAGTAAATGTGATAGATATAAATTCCTCCAATGTGGACAGCATAATGGTGAAATCACAGAACAATTTGTAGCAGCTTTAAGAGAGCTGGTTGTTACCTTTGAGTTTGGGAATCTAACAGATGAAATGCTATGAGACCAAAAAGTGGAAAAAACAAACTCACCTCACATTAGAGAGAGCAGGATTTAACCCTTGCAAAAGCTATTACAGTTGCTAGCCAAATTGAAACAGCAGTGGCAGAGGCTAAAACTCTCAGTCAGGGAACTGCTAGGAATGTACAGACTGTGAATTCAGCACTGTGGCCTAATAATGCACAGTCACAGGCAAAATACAGTGCTAAGGAAAGGGATTCACTGCAAAACCGTGCAGCAAATACAAATAAAAAATACTGCTTCTGCTGTGGTTCAATACAACACACTGCAAATTATGCTACATGTCCTGCAAAAGCTGTACAGTGCTGCAAATGCAGAAAAGTAGGACATTCTGCTAAGATCTGTCATAGTTCTGCTAAAGATGTTCATGAAGTCACTGCTCCAAATGTTACGGTATTAAGTGTGGATAAAGCTGGTACATTTATTCCAGACAAGTGTATATGCACTGTCAGTGTCAATATTGCTTCTGCTGACAAAGGGCACTCCATTAACCTGATGCTTGATACAGGTTCAGCTGTTTCTATACTACGAAAGGATGTTTTCTTGAAATACTTTGCAAAAGATTGTTTGTTGCACCTGCCCTGAGACTAGTCAGTTACTTAAAGGATCCAATCACTGTGCTTGGTTGCTTGCCAGTGACTGTACAATTTGAATCAAATACTGCAAAATGTGACTTTTACACTGTGAATAAAGGCACTGCTATACTTGGAAGGGATCTCTTTCCTGCATTAAACCTACAATTAGTTGATGGTCTCATTACTACAGCAACAGTGCCTGCCACACAGCCTGTGTCTAAAATTTCACCACAAAGCAACACTTCACTGGGCTGTGCAAAGAACTTTGGACACAAAGTTAAGTTGAGACCAGATGTAAAACCAGTACGCCAGAAATTGAGGCAATTGCACTACTCTACAAGGGAGTCGGTCTCAAAGGAACTAAAGCAAGATGTGATGGAAAAATCAGAATCCTCTGAATAGGTTTCACCAATTGTTGTAACAATGAAGAAAACTGGAGGTATTCGATTGTGTGTTGATCTCTGTGAACCTAATAAAGCAGTTGTTATATAGAGAAAATATTTTCATTTTCAGAACTGTGAGGAGCAAAATTTTTTTCTACTCTGGATCTCGTCAAGAATTACTGCATGAGGAAAGCAGAGACCTCACTGCATATATCACCCATGATGGTTTGTTTTGGTTCAAGCGTGTACCTTATGGACTGGCTTCAGCACCGAGTTGATTTCAAAGACTAATGTCTTCTATACTCCATGACATACCTGGTGTACAATGCTACTTGGATTATATAATTGTCTACACTCCAACTATGGATCTTCATGAAAAGTACCTAAAACATGTTCTGAAATGCATTGATTCTGCAGGAACCTTTCCAAATGCCACTTCGGACAAACTCAGCTGTCATTTCTGGGTCATATAATTTCACAAGATGTATTACTGCCTGACCCTGACCATGTCAACACTGTTACACAATCACCTACTCCATCTGATTTCCAGACCTTACAAGCTTTCTTAGTTCTTACTTCATGGTATTCTAAGTTTATTCCCAACTATGCTTCAGTTGTGGAGCCACTTAGAGCACTACTACTACGTGGAACTTTAAGTCTGGTGTGGTCAGAGACTGCTCAACATAACTTTGAAATAGTGAAACAGCTAATTGTGAACAATACAGCGCTAGCTTTATTTGATCCTGCACTACTCACTATGGTTGCTACAGATGCTTCAGACTATGGCGTTGGTGAAGTTCTCACACAGATCCATGCTTATCACACAGAGAAAACTGTTGCATTTGCATCCAGAACACTTACAGAGGCTGGTCGTAAAATATTCAATTGATGAAAAAGAAGTTCTAGCATGTGTTTGGACGGAGAACCTACCTATGGGGTAGAGAATTTACCTTATGCACTGATCATAGCCCTTTAAATACACTGTTTACAACAAAGGGACTAGGAAGAGCTGGAATAACTCATAACCCTTCAGTGTACCTCAAAGAGCATCAATGCAGTAGGACTAAATGAATGGAAAAAAAAAAAAAAAGATTGTGGGTTTACAGGGCTTGCAGAAAAGGACCGGATAAAAGCCTGACGTAATCTTCTTGGGTCTATGTAGCAACTCTTAAGACTGGTTAATGATCTGATCAGCCAGCAGGTAGACATACAGTATACAGGTTAGCCACCTTTTTATGATGCCAATTGTTTGGAAAGCCCAATTTCCTACACGGGCACCCCTAGGCTGCGCAGTCCTTAGCTTCACACAAACACACCCTTGCGCATGTGCCAGAGCACTGGCACATGGATAACATATTTTTATGTTGACCTCCATACCTTAAGGGGCATATTTATCAAAGGTCGAATATTGAGTTGAAAAAACTTAGAAATTTGAATTCAAAAAGACCAACAGAAATTAAGTCTTTGTTTTTATTTGGTCGAATAGGTCTGTTTTAGATCTAATAGGTCCGTATTCAGCCGAATTCGAATCGTACAAATCGAAGAAATAGTGAATTCGATCGAATTCAATTCAAAGTTTTTCCAAAAAGAAACTTAGATTTTTCAAAGTCTGCCAATTGACTCCAAATAGGTTTTAGGAGGTCCACCATAGGCTAAAACAGCATTTCGGGAAAGGTTTTAGATGGCAAATGTTCGAAGTACAGATATTCTAATTTTTTAATTTTTTTCAAATTCAAATAAAATTTGGACTATTCCCTAGTCGAAGTACACAAAAAATAGCTCAAAATTCAAATGTTTTTCATTCTAAAAATTCACCTCGACCTTTGATAAATCTGCCCCTAAGTCTACTTACAAATTAAACTTTTATAATTTAAACTTTAATCCAATATGATTGCTTTACCTCCAATAATGATTAAGTATATCTTAGTTTGGATCAAGGGCAAGGTCCTGCTTAATTATTACAGAGGAAGAGGAAGTATTTTTTAAAGATTTGGATTATTTGCATAAAATGGAGTCTTTGGGGGATGGCCTTCCTGTAATTTTGAGCTTTCTGGACAACAGATTTCTGGATAACTGATCCCATACTGTAATAAAGCTAAATATTTTACACCCCGTCATCAAATACATATAGGCTGTTGGGCTTGCAATTACATTTCAAGCATATTTGTCACAGGTCCTGGCAACTTCTCATCAAGCAAGGCATGGGAATATATATATGTACACCATTAAAGAGTTATCAAACAGCATACAGCAGTAATTTCAAACTGCAAAGTAGGTTTATTGAAGCAGTGGTTACACTTCAATCAACCCACTTTGCAGTTTAAAATTTCTGCTGTATGCTAATAGTTTATTACTTGATGGCACACAGACATCGTTATCAGCAGGGGGAACATTTTTAAGAATAAATAGCCTTATCTGGTAATTATAGATTAACGAATATATATGTACAGCCATGATGCTTGAAAAAAGACAGTCCATCAAGTTCAACCTCTTTACTTTTTTTAATCCGCCAGTTGATCCAGAGGAAGGAAAAAGTTCCTTCCAGAAAAAGGGAATCACTTTTAAAAATGGCATTTGAACTAGTCCCAAGATCAACTTGTACTATGAACTATCTTCCATAACCCTGTATTCCCTCAATTGCTAAAAAGCCATCCAACCCCTTTTTTAAAGCACACAGCTCTCGTAAAAAAAAAAACCCTTCCGAATATTTAGCGGGAACCTCTTTTCTTCTAATCAGAATGGGTGACCTTGTGTCAGCTTGAAAGACCTACTGGCAAATAAAGTCAAATTTGTGATTTTTGACACAAACAAGCAATTTGCGGTAAAAAGTCTGATTCAAAATTTTACTAGTCTGACCTGCAACATTTGCTCAAACAGCATAATTTTTTGCCAGTGGAAAAATGTCTGTTATCGCCCATTTTGCCTGTAATTGGCTGGAATGAAAACACAAACATTTTCAAGCATAACACTGGTGACATACGGTTGCTGTTTCAGTCATCGGCGGGGAACATTGCAGAGAATATGCATTTCTCCACTGGTGGCAATACAAGCTCCCATATGTAATAAAAGGCGCCAAGTTTGTCAAGGATCAGTAACACACAGCAACCAATAAAGTGCTTTCTTTTAAACAGGTGACCAGTGAATCCTAGTTGTTGATTGGTTGCTATGAGTTACTGCTCCTGGGCAAATTTAGTGCCTTTTATTACATAACCCCCAAGGTGTGTTATATGTGTCATGAGCCTTGTGGTTAACTTATTTTGCAAATGTGTGTCCCTTGCCATCCTATATAAACACAAATCATACCTAAGCATTTATATCTTTTTGTTTAGAGATAATAGACGCATGCTGTTTCACAATCCATTGCATTAAGAAGACTACAAAGAGAATTCTATAAATACTAGGTAAAGTCATTTACATCATGCAGAATGGCATGGTTATAGTTTAGAATTTAATGGATAAATGCATGCATTGGTTAACTATTTATGAGCAAATTCTTGAAACTGCTAAATGAATAGGACTTAAAAATATTGTTCTTCAGTACAATGATTTTTTTCGACTCACACAGTGGATTTTATTTAATATTGTAATCAAATAAATGGTCATTTAATAAGTGAGTGCTGTAAAAAAGTGCACCTATACACAGTGTAGATGCACAAACCTTGTTCTCTACAGGTTGTCATACTGTAATTTGTACAAGATCTGTAATGCTGTCCAAAAAAAAAACCACAGAAAAACGATACTCTACACAAAATTTAATGTGATTCACAGATTCTAGATGACCAACTTAACCAACATAATTCTGGCTGCCTACAAAGTCTCTCAGAACAGCAATACTATGCCACACACTTACAAAGTAAGTTAGGTAAAAAAAAAAAAAAAGTTCAACATTTAAACTGCATTTTAACCTGCCTAACTGCTAGTTGATCTAGAGGAAGGCAAACAACCCCATTTGAAGCCTCTCAAATTTGCCTCAGAAGAGGAAACATTCTTTTCCTGACTCCAAAATGGCAATCGGACCAATCCCTCGATTAACTTGTACTATGAGCTATCTTCCATAACCCTGTATTCCCACCCTTGCTAAAAAGCCATCCAACCCCTTCTTAAAGCTATCTAATGTATCAGCCTTCAGGGAGAGAATTCCACAGCTTCACGGCTCGGACTGTAAAAAACCCTTCCAAATTTTTAGGCAGAACCGCCTTCTAATCGGAATGGGTGACCTTGCGTCAGTTGGAAAAACCTACTGGTAAATAGGGATGCACCGAATCCACTATTTTGGATTCAGCCGAACCTCAGAATCCTTCACGAAAGACTGGGCAGAATACTGAACCAAATCCAAATCCTGATTTGCATATGCAAATTAGTAGGGGAAAGGGGAAAATGTTTTACTTTCTTGGTTTGTGACAAAAAGTCACACAATTTCCCTCCTGCCCCAATTTTGCATATGCAAATTAGGGTTCAGATTCGGTTCAGCGGGATTCAGATTCGGCCAAAAGGTATGGAAAATCATAGCTATGAGGAAAGACTGGCCAAATTGGGGATATTCACACTGGAGAAGAGGCGCTTAAGGGGTGATAGGATAACTATGTATAAATATATAAGGGGATCATATAAAAATCTCTCTAATGCTTTATTTAACAGGAGGTCTTTCCAGCTGACACGAGGTAACCCATTCCGATTAGAAGAAAAGAGGTTCCGCCTAAATATACGTTAGGGTTTTTTTACAGTGAGAGCTGTGAAGATGTGGAATTCTCTCCCTGAATCAGTTGTGCAGGCTGATAAATTAGATAGCTTTAAGAAGGGGTTGGATAGCTTTTTAGCAACTGAGGGAATACAGGGTTATGGGAGATAGCTCATAGTACAAGTTGATCCAGGGACTAGTCAGATTGCCATTTTGGAGTCAGGAAGGATTTTTTTCCCCTCTGAGGCAAACTGGTGAGGCTTCAGATGAGTTTTTTTTTTGCCTTCCTCTGGATCAACTGGCAGTTAGGCAGATATAAAAAAAAAAAAGGTTGAACTTGATGGATGTGTGTCTTTTTTCAACCTTACTTACTTACTTACTTACTTACTATGACCTATCCTTCATAAAGCCATGCTGCTCATCATGCCATTAAGTAGGACACAATTTTGAATGTGATCCCTTAACAAGACTTCAAATCATTTGCCCACCACAGGTGGTGTAATCCCTTTTCAAATATTGAATGACATCAGCTTTCCTCCAATTCATGGGTTCCATACCAGATGAAAGCGAATCGGATAAAATCAGAAATAGGGGCCAATCTAAAACTGAACTGTCTCTTAGACCCTTGTTTACATTCACTTTCATTAAAGCTTAATGAATAATATCCTGAGTCAGCCACTGACTAGATTGAGCAGAGCCATCAGAGCAGCTATGAAGTGAGCCCGGGAACTCAGACTCTCCTATTGTTTATACTGAAGAGAAGAAGTGATTTAGCACATTTGCCTTTTCTGTATCTGTTACAAACCTGCTGGTACCATTATTTAAAGGAGCAACATTCTCAGCCTGCATCTTTTGACTATTAATATACTTAAACTTTTTGGGTCTTAGTCTTAGCCTCAACCACAATGCGCCCTCATTTACTATCTTTGCCTTCCGGATTGCTGTTTTACAACATTTATTATAGTGTTTGTATTCATTAAAGGTGACCTGTCACACAGACTATAATAAAAAGTCCTTTTCAAATGAAAAGTGAAATCCAAATAATTTTTTTTATTAAATATTCATAGTTGTTGTAAGCTCATTTAAAAATCTCAGCTGTCAATAAAATATTGCCTGCCTTTCCTCTATTTCTTTGGCATAGAGGATGGACAGGTAATTACTTTTACTTTCCATTCAGCACTTATTAGATGTCACTGCACTCCCCACATTCCCCCAGCTCTCTTCACCAGTGTAACCAGTGCGTGGTGTTGAACATCAGGTCTCCCATTTTGGTGCACAAACAAGATTGTGATATGATTCAAGGCTTGCCTTAATAACAGTGTCCACAAAATGGCTCCTGCTTCCTTGCTATCCCTGACCAAACAAAACAAGATTCAAATAATTTATGAAGTGTAATTAAAGTTCATTTTGCTTGACTAACGGCATAATATAAGATTTGTAATATTTTTTTCAGGTCCCCTTTAAATGCAGCTTCTGTCCCAGCAGACTTGGTTTTTAACACCTTTCTCTTGTTTCCTATTAACTTCTTTACGTCTATATTAAGCCACACAGGTTGATTCTTAATGCTTCTACATGGGTTTTTTGCCTTCCTCTGGATCAACTGGCAGATAGGTAGTTAAAAAAAAAAGTTGAACTCGATGGACATGTGTCTTTTTTCAACCTTACTTACTATGTTACTATGTTACTATGTATGTTACATTTACTCGTTAAAGGGATTTTTTTTTTTTTTTTTGCAACAGATATTAAATGATATTACATGATGATCACCATTACCCAGGGGTTCAATCACTCGCACATTTGCTATATGTTCTGTGATGTAGAGATCACTAGATCCAGTATAGCTTTTTACTGGTTGGCTCCTCAACAACTTGTTTGTAAACTTTTTCCCATTAACTGACCTGGCAGTGCTGTTGCTCCAGTCAATATCTGGGTAATTAAAATCCCCCATTATCATTACTTTCCCTAAACTATTTGCTGGACTCTTTACAATCAGTGAAGAGCTCCACCCATAAGACTTCTGCCCCCTCATTTTCAAACATCACTTCCTCCTTTATATACATTTTCTAACATCACCTCCTGCCTAACCAACAGACATACCTCTCCTCCTTTTCTATTGCCTCTGTCCCTCTGAAACGAACTATAGCTGCTGATAACTGCCCAAGTCATGCGACTAATTTAGCCATGTTTCGGCCACACCAATCACATCATATTTTCCCTCCAGTGCCCGCACCTCTAGCTCTCCCATTTTACCAGTCACACTCCTTGCATTTGCACACATACATTTAATACTGTTAATTAATTGTTATGTTGTCATCGAATGGTTTATTCTTTTAATCAAACAATTTGGTGCTTAAATAGCAGTCTGACACCAGCTTTTCTTTCATCTAGTAGGGTAACTTTTGAAGATCTATTATGTAATATCCAACCAAAAACAGTAGAGTCAAGCAGGAATGAATGTGTTAATAGAGATTAACACATGAACGCATTCATCTAGGCTACTATATGGGTACTTGAGCATTACAGAAACTATATTGTATATGCAGTCAGTAGTGTAGAAAAAAAAATCCCCTCTGTTGAAGTCATGCCTCCTGAACCTGCTGCCCTAGGAGCTAACCATAGGAGTCTATTTTTGCAAATACAACTCTGGAAACTAAATGAGACAGGGGGCATAAAATAAAATTGTAACCCTATAGATCTGAAATTGCAATTGATGTCATGCAATATCACCACCAAGGATCTTTGCAAACTTTCTTTAAAGCAAAAAGAAATCCTCAATATCCTCAATAAGTTCATGATCAGCAGATGTAAACAAAAGCCACTACAAAAAAGGATAATGCAATTTAAAAGAAAAACAAAGAGCACCATTTAGTGAATGTTTTTTTATATGTTCAACAGCAGGCATGATGTATTAGAAAACTTTTTTCCCCATTTTTGAAGGGATATCATTTACTAAATTCTTCCAAATGTTTTTTCTGTTAGCAAAGCTTTAACTATAAATTACTCAGAAAGCATCCTCTATGTTAAACTTCTATGGTTCTGAGGGACGGAATATTTCTGGCCTACATGGTGGAGGGCCTATAGTGGAAGGCAGTGCTGACCGCTACCCATTTTTGAATAACACCCACTTTAAACCATACTCATGTTATCACTAGGGATGCAACGAATCCACTATTTTGGATTCGGCCAAACCCCCGAATCCTTTGTGAAAGATTCGGCCGAATACCAAACCAAATCCGAATCCTACTTTGCATATGCAAATTAGGGGTGGGAAGGGCAAAACATTTTTTAATTCCTTGTTTTGTGACAAAAAGTCACATGATTTCCCTCCCGCCCCTAATTTGAATATGCAAATTAGGATTCGGATTCAGTTTGGCCGGGCAGAAGGATTCGGCCGAATACGAATCCTGCTGAAAAAGGCAGAATCCCGAACCGAATCTTGGATTCGGTGTATCCCTAGTTATCACAATAACTTTTACGATCTTAATCAAATTAATGGTGGTGGCACCAAAAAATAAAAAGCTTGGTGGCGCTCACTGCAGAGGATATTATCCCTATTCATGTGAAAAAAGTTCAAAAGTTCAAGTGGGTTGTTTACTAAACTGCAAATGTATCTTATTATTTCATTAAAAAAACACAACCAAACTCCCATGCCCAATTTGACATTATTTATTAATAAAAACTCAAATTAATCGGATCAGGAAAAAACCTAATAAAAAATTTTCAGACTTTTTTTCCCCATATCTTTTTGCCAGAAAACCCTGAATTTTCAGATTTTCTGGCTAAACTCCACACAAATAGAGATTGGTGCCTCTCCCATTGACTTGTACAGGACCTCAACAGGTCTGAGATGGTGGAGTTTCGGAGTCTGGATTTTTGCAGTATACATATATTCCAGATGCAGCCTGTGGGCTTCCAGCTGGACTGCACTGGTAGCGAAAGTAGCAACATGTTCACAACATTCAAAAGCAACTGCACCAATATCACCACAGTGGCGTGTGTAAGCAAATCAATGTAATGGCAGTTAAAAGGGGTGCAAGGTACCTTAAATCACCTAATATTGCCAGGGCAAAATGATGGGGGAATAAAAAAAAAAAAGAATTACAGAGAATATTATTTTGGATTAAGTTAGTTTAGGTTAAGGAATGGAGCAAAACAAATGTAACTTGCACATGAGCATAAGACTTTACTATACTGTGTAAAACACAGCAGGAATTAGGATGTGCAAGATAAATAAAGCTTGATTTAAAGGAACAGGAACATCAAAACATTTTTTAAAGAATTCGTTAGTTTAGATCGAAAAAAAAAACACCAAGACAATTTATACTTTAAAATCACAAAGTCTTTATTAAGAAATAACTCCACTTCTGCTCTTCCTTCAGAAAAGGCGAAAGGGCGACCATCCATCCTGTGGGGCTTCGATTCCATCTCCCTGGCTATTCTATTGACAGGTCTTTCGTGGAGGAGCAGCGCAGGGGAGCGGGGCATCAGCAGGTCCCCATCCTTTTCCAAGCACAATCGCTCTGTCTGTGCTGGTTCGAGCCGCTGCCCTTGCTACTCTCTGGTCTGTCAAAGTCTGGGAGTAGAGTTTCTCGGGTGGCTGTGCAGAGGGCTGGAGCTGCTCTTCCTGGCAGTCCAGCCCTCTGGCTCACTTGGGGCCCTCGGGACTTGGCTCAGTCTGTTCCTCCGTGATATTACCTGTGTGCCCATAGCTTTGCTGCCCAGTGTGGTGGTTGGCACCAGTTAGAAGGGGGGAGAGTACAGGTCTCTCCCCGCAGCCCCAGCAGCCTTATACTTTGCCGTTTGCAGATGTGGTGGGAGAAGACACGGGCAGAGGAAGAAGAAGAAAAGTATGGGGACCTGCTGATGCCCCGCTCTGCTCCTCCACCAAAGACCTGTCAGTAGAATAGCCAGGAAGATAGAATCGAGCCCCGCAGGATGGATGGTCGCCCTTTCTGAAGGAAGAGCGGAAGTGGAGTTTTGGCAAGTTATTTCTTAATTAAGACTTTGTGATTTTAAAGTATAATTTGTCTTGGTGGGGTTTTTTTTCATTCTAAACTAACGAAATCTTTAAAAAAAAAATGTGATGTTACTGTTCCTTTAACTTGCTGAAAAACAGCATGAGCAATGTGTCTTCATTTGTTTAACCTTAGCTTAGTACTTTCACTCCCATTCTACTTTATTTTCAACTACAATTTTGTTGCTGGGCATTTTAACAGGCAAGAGTAAGATATGAAAGCAACAACTGTGTAGATCTGCAAATATTGCTTGTATTGTCATTCCACAATTGAGTTGCAAACATATATTTAAATTAGAGACAGAAGATAATACATGTTTGGGATCCATCATCCGGAACCCAGTTATCCAGAAAGCTCCGCTTGAGGGGTGATATGATAACTATGTTTAAATATATAAGGGGATCATATAATAATCTCTCTAAAGCTTTATTTACCAGTAGGACACAAGGTCACCCATTCCGATTAGAAGAAAAGAGATTCCGCCTAAATATTCAGGAGGGATTTATTACAGTGAGAGCTGTGAAGATTTCTCTCCCTGAATCAGTTGTGCAGGCTGATACATTAGATAGCTTTAAAAAGTTGGATGGCTTTTTAGCAAGTGAGGGAATACAGGGTTATGGAAGATAGCTCATAGTACAAGAGACTAGATTGCCATTTTGAAGTCAAGAAGGAAATTTTTCCCCCCTGAGCCAAATTGGAGAGGCTTCAGATGAGGTTTTTTGCCTCTCTCTGGAACTAGCAGTTAGGCAGGCTTAAAAAAGTTAAAATGTTGAGCTTGATGGAAGTGTGTGTTTTTTCAACCTAACTACAGAATGGTCGTCCCCATAGACTACATTTTATCCAAATAATCCAAATAATAAAAAACAGTATTCCCTTTTTCTCTGTAGTAATAAAACAGTACTGTGTACTTGATCCCAACTAAGATATAATTAATCTTTATTGGAAGCAAAACTAGCATATTGGTTTTATTTAATTAATTATTTACTTAATTAAGTTTAGGTGTCCACTACCCCAGAACTGGTAAGTAAGCCTGTAGCACGTCACCTCTATATATGCATAAAATTCATTGTGTTTGGATGTGCCCAAACAATTCTCCTTATAATATAAACATAATCCAAGCATGATCTGAACAAATTTTTTTCCTTTAGTTCTCTAAAGAGTTAAGTATCTTGATTTTTAGAAGTTTAGAAGATGGTTGACTATAATGAGGTCAGATAAATACCGGATTCAGTGTATCCCTCAACCATAAAAAAAACAAAACGAAAGGCTGTTAACACACACTCTAAGCAATTGTCCTTTAGAACAACTACAGCATCGAAATACTTGTGTGCGTTTAAAAAGACAAGCAGTCTGTTACAACACACCTGTTTGAAAGTTTCATGGTACTACTGTATGGTGGATGAGGGTGCATAGCAGAGTATTGTTTTAATGCAACTATGGCTGAAGTCATGCATAGCACTTACTTGCCAAAGCCTTCTCATAATTCTTCCCCATGGCAATGAAGTTCCTAAGGCAGGGGTTAAATTGTTCCATAATTGTCTGAAATAAACAAAACAAAAAAAAGATAAGTCTATGTAAGCATTATTGTGATGTTTAAGTCAACAACAAGATGCAAGAACCAATGAGGATCACAGCAGGAGTCAGTTTAAGTAACTTATAGCACTAAAGCAAGGATAGGAACTATAGGCATTCCAGGTTAAGCTAACCTATAGCTCCCAAGATCTAAGCTTGTGTGCCTGTATGTTTAGAAAAAGTTTGGGAACTGGGCGTAGTTTGGCTATGGACTGAATGTCACAAGTTCTCAGAACTTGATGTACTGATGCAGCCAATTTGGTTTGTCTGTTTGACACAGAATAACTAAACACAGATATCCCATTTATCTCATTTAACACAGAAAACTGCGTCAAAACATCCCATCTAATTAAAGCATTCACCATTGTGAACAATGGTGCTTTGGTATGCTAATGAAAAGGTTAAATGCATCAAATGAGTTAAGATGACTTTAGATAACACAGTTTCTTCAATTAACCCTGAGCCATGATGCATTTAACTCACAAATCCAAGTGTATACCTGATGTAAATTGCACATATCAAAAATATGCCTCACAAAAGGGATAACAATTATGTAGTATTTATGTAGTGAATGCCCATTCAAGGCACTTACACCTTACAACTCAGTTTGAAGTGTTTTTGATTCAGCATCTCAGTTTTACCGTAAGTGATTTTGATCCAGCTGAATGAAACGCAGATCAAATTCAAATTACCCAGAATAAACTCCTATGACAAAGCTGCAACATATTAGCAACTGTTTAAGTGCCATATAGCGTTAACAGGAGTGATTCCAGTCTAAGTAAAATTTGAGAGGATGAGAATAGCTTCCCCAATAAGATTATATTCAGAAATTTAGAAAATTGGAATTACAAAAACAAAATAAAATAAACATACAAAACTTAAGAATATTTATTTATTTCTAAAGACTCTTTATGGGCCCCAGAACAGGATTTACACTTGGCAAACAACTCCTGACTAAAGAATGACTATGTTCTCATTATTCTGCTACTGTATACAGTTCAGTAATGTTCTAATCACAGAGCAGGCATTCCACATAGATAAATTGACCCGCCCAAGGTCACAGGGAAAAATACATGGGACTCTCTCAGGGCACACACAACATGTTGTGTGTGGAAATATAATAAATATTTAATGCAGGTACCCTGCTTATAGCGTGTGATTCCCATACTCTGATAAATATTTTACTTTATGTACCAAAGGGTGCATTATTAAAAAATACTAAAGAGCTCAAAAACTGGGATAATCTAGGTATCTATGTAAAGAGTATGGACTGTAAACCAGTTCAGATTCAAGAACAAAGAGTTGTATTGACAACTTTGTCTTCTGCAATGATCCCCAACCACTGTATCGTGAGTAACATGTTGCTCTCCAACCCACTGGATGTTGCTCACAGTAGCCTCAAAGCAGGTGCTTATTTTTGAATTCCTAGCTTGAAAGCAAGCTTTAGATGCAAAAAAACAATGTGTACTGCCAAACAGAGGCTGCAACACCATATAAAGGTTACCAATTAGCCAATCACAGCCCATAGTTGGCACACCACATGCTTGTGCTGCTCTGCAATTTATTTTACATTTAAATTTGTCTCATGGGTAAAAAAGGTTGGGGACCTTAATAAGATTGATGCAGTATTGTACAGTTTCTTGAAACAAAAATAGGTTTGTATAAAATAGTACCGTATATACTCGAGTATAAGCCGACCCGAGTATAAGCCGAGGTACCTAATTTTACCTACGAAAACTGGGAAAACTTAATGACTCTAGTATAAGCCGAGACACAACTACAGCCCTGTCTCCCAGCAGCGCACATTCTGCCAAAGCGACCCCCCAGCGATCAACCGGACTTCTTTGCAAAGTTGATGGTGACAGAGAATTGCCAAACGGATTACTGTGTGCATTGTCCCACTGTCCCACTACCATGTGCAGAGGGTGCTGTTTGATATTGCCATCACTGTTAATCTTTCGTACAACCAACAGAGGGCGCTGTGTGATATTGCAGTCACTGTTATTCTTTCATATAACCAACAGAGGGCGCTGTGTGATATTGCAGTCACTGTTAATCTTTCATATAACCAACAGAGGGCACTGTGTGATATTGCAGTCACTGTTATTCTTCCATATAACCAACAGATGGCGCTGTGTGATATTGCAGTCACTGTTATTCTTTCATATAACCAACAGAGGGCGCTGTGTGATATTGCAGTCACTGTTAATCTTTCATATAACCAACAGAGGGCGCACTGTTATTCTTTCATACAACCAACAGATGGCACTGTGTGATATTGCAGTCACTGTTATTCTTTCATATAACCAACAGATGGCGCTGTGTGATATTGCAGTCACTGTTATTCTTTCATACAACCAACAGATGGCGCTGTGTGATATTGCAGTCAATGTTATTCTTTCATATAACCAACAGATGGCGCTGTGTGATATTGCAGTCACTGTTATTCTTTCATATAACCAACAGAGGGCGCACTGTTATTCTTCCATATAACCAACAGAGGGCATTGTGGGATATTGCAGTCTCTCCCCAAGTGTACTGTTGGTATAGGAATGATTAAAAGTGACTGCAATCTCAGCTACTCGGTTCGGCTACCGCTGACCCGAGTATAAGCCGAGGTAGACTTTTTCAGCACATTTTGGATGCTGAAAAACTCGGCTTATACTCGGGTATATACGGTACATCAACATTTCTCAGGCCCAGTTCAACACTGCCAATCACCAGTCAAGTAGGTACTAAAGAGTATCTGATGCTTAGATTTCTACTCTCTGTACCTGCAAGAGTTAGGGGCATATTTATCAAGGGTCGAATTTCGATTTTAAAAAACGTTGAAATTCGAATTCAAAAAGACGAAGCAAAATTAAGGTTTTTTTGCCTGAATAGGTCCGTTTTTGATAGAATAGGTCCATATTCGGCAGAATTCGAATTGTACGAATTGAAGTAATAGCGCATTCCATCAAATTACAATCACAACAAAACATTTTCAAAGTCCACCAATTGACTCCAAATAGGTTTTAGGAGGTCCCCCATAGCTAAAACATCAATTCGGCAGGTTTTAGATGGTGAATGGTCAAAGTCAAGTTTTTAAAGAGACAGTACATGATAAATTTCGATATTTGAATTTTCAAATCGAATTCAAATCGAATTTGGACTATTCCCTAGTTGAAGTACACAAAAAAATAGCTAGAAATTCGAGTTTTTTGAATTAGAAAATTCCACTCGACCGTTGATAAATCTGACTCTTAAACTTCCAATTTTAAAATGATATTTAAGAAGGAACTGAGCAGCTTGCTTATTTACTTTAAGATTCCTCCAGCCTAACTGCTTAAGGGGGTGTGACATTATAAATGGTCCAGATAGCACAACTATGAATGTTTTTTAAAAAGAATTTGGATTGTATGCTTGATTTGAAAGGGACTTTTATTATACCGTTTTTTATGTCTGGGTGACCCATCCACGCAGACACCATGTACAGTTCTGCCCTTTACGTTTCATTCGGCTTCATGCAGATGTTTCCCGTGATACTATCAATACTGTTCATGTAGGACAACTTCAACACCACCATTACCTGACTGATATAGACAATTACACTTTAATCACGTCTGCAATAAAAGATCTTGGACCAAATACTACATCTATGACAGATCTATTAAGCCATATGAGATTAGTAATTACAGTGAATACTGTAAGGGGGTTATTAACTAAACTCTGAATGCAAAAATCCCCAAAAAAATTTCAGAATTTATTAAATCCCGAGGATGGAAAAGTCTGAAGCAGAAAATCCAGCATCTCAGACCTGTATAGATTGCATATAAGTCAATGGGAGAAGTCCCAATGATTTTTTTAAGTGCACTGGGTTTCTTGCAATACCCTGAAGTTTTCGGGCAAAGCGTTTTCGGGTGAAAAATCCGAAAAAAAATTGTGAAAATCGGATGAAAAAAATGTGAAAATCAGATTTTTTTTTCCCCGCAAAGCAAATTTTTTCGGGAAAATGTAATAATAAATAAGAGTAAAAAACCCAAGCAGATTTGATCGGATTTTGTAGCAGAAAATAGAGATAAATTCGGACTTTGATAAATAACACTCTGGTGAGGGTGTAGAATCACTCTGGGTAGAGATTTTGACTGGGCAAAAGGTAACAAAAAGAATTATCATTGGTGTATGCTATAAACCACCTCGTATAAGTGTCGAGTATGAAGCCCAGCTACTCTTGCAGATACAAGCGGCTTCACAGCTGGGTCAAGTTGTTGCTATGGGTGACTTCAATTATCCAGACATTGACTAGGGTAATGGGAATGCTAAGACAGAAAAAGCTAGTAGTTTTGTAAATATGCCGAATGACAACTTTTTATTCCAGCTCGTTCAAGAACCTACTAGGAATAACTCTCTTTTGGACCTTGTAATAATTAACAATACTGAACTCATCTCTAACATTTGTGTGGGTGAGTATTTAGGGAATAGTGATCATAACATGGTCTCCTTTGAGATTCTGTTGCAGAAGTAATTCTATAAGGGAGTAACTAAAACACTAAATTTCAGACGTGCAAACTTTGACAGTATAAGGGCATCTCTGCAACATATTAAGTGGGAAATGCTTTTCACAGGGTTAAACACAGAACAAAAATGGGAAGTCTTTAAAATGCTGCTTAATAAATATACTAGTCAGTATATTCCACTTATAAGCAAGGAACGTCGTTGCAAAGCAAAACCTTTTTGGTTCAAAAGAAGCATTGGTGTTGAGGTGGGTAAGAAAAGACGTGCTTTTAAGGCTTTCAAGTTAGCTGGTACAGCCGAAACATTTATAAGGTACAAGGAGGCCAATAAATCATGCAAAGAAGCTATAAGGCAAGCTAAAATTGCTATAGAAAAGGATATTGCAGCAAGCAGTAAAACAAATCCAAAATTATTTTTTAAATATGTTAATAGTAAAAAATGAAGCAGGAAGGGGTGGGACCCTTACTATCAGAGGGGGGTCAGCTGGTTGATGAAAACAAAATAAAAGCGCAGATTCTGAACTCATATTTTTCATCTGTCTACACAAATGAGGAACCAGTAAGTGAAGGTTTCCTTCTTAACAGTCCCAATTCTAGTAATACAACTAATGATGCATGGTTCACACATGAGGAAATTCAGACTAGAACATGTTAAGATTAAAGGGATACTGTCATGGGAAAAAACATTTTTTCAAAATGAATCAGTTAATAGTGCTGCTCCAACAGAATTCTACACTGAAATTCATTTCTCAAAAGAGCAAACAGATTTTTTTATATTCAATTTTGAAATCTCACATGGGGCTAGACATTTTGTCAATTTCCCAGCTGCCCCTGGTCATGTGACTTGTGCCTGCACTTTAGGAGAGAAATGCTTTTTGGCAGGCTGCTGTTTTTCCTACTCAATGTAACTGAATGTGTCTCAGTGGGACATGGGTTTTTACTATTGAGTGCTGTTCTTATATCTACCAGGCAGCTGTTATCTTGTGTTAGGGAGCTGCTATCTGGTTACCTTCCCATTGTTCTTTTGTTTGGCTGCTGGGGGAAAAAGGGAGGGGGGTGATATCACTCCAACTTGCAGTACAGCAGTAAAGAGTGATTGAAGTTTATCAGAGCACCAGTCACATGACTTGGGGCAGCTGGGAAATTGACAATATGTCTAGCCCCGTGTCAAATTTCAAAATGGAATATAAAAAAATCTGTTTGCTCTTTTGAGAAATGGATTTCAGTGCAAAATTCTGCTGGATCAGCACTATTAACTGATTCATTTTGAAAAACATTTTTTTTCCCATGACAGTATCCATTTAACAAAGGTCCAGGGCCAGATGGTATTCATCCCAGGGTAATTAGCAAGCTTAGCTCTGTGATTGCCAAACCTCTTTACTTAATTTTTCAGGATTCATTGAGATCTGGCATAGTGCCGAGAGACTGGCGAATTGCTAATGTGGTGCCTCTATTCAAAAAAGGATCCCGTTCTCAGCCTCAAAACTATAGGCCAGTTAGTCTGACGTCAGTGTTAGGAATGCTTTTCGAAGGGTTAATAAAGGATAAGATACTGGACTTCATAGCAAATCATAATACTATGAGTTTGTGCCAGCATGGTTTTATGCGTAATAGATCTTGCCAGACTAACTTAATTTCTTTTTATGAGAATGTAAGTAGAGACCTCGATTCTGGGATGGCAGTGGATGTGATTTACTTAGACTTTGCTAAAGCATTTGATACAGTGCCACACAAAAGGTTACTGGTTAAATTAAGGAATGTTGGCCTGGAACATAGTATTTGTACCTGGATAGAGAACTGGCTAAAAGATAGACTACAAAGAGTGGTGGTAAATGGAACATTTTCTAATTGGACCAGTGTTGTTAGTGGAGTACCCCAGGGCTCTGTACTAGGTCCCTTGCTTTTCAACTTGTTTATTAATGACCTGGAGGTGGGCATTAAAAGTACTGTTTCTATTTTTACTAAATTGTGCAGAACGCTGCCATTTTGAAAAGTGATTTGTCTAAACTGGAAAACTGGGCAGCAAACTGGAAAATGAGGTTCAATGTTGATAAATGCAAGGTTATGCACTTTGGCAAAAATAATATAAATGCAAGTTATACACTAAATGGCAGTGTGTTGGGAGTTTCCTTAAATGAGAAGGATCTAGGGGTCTTTGTAGAGAACACGTTATCTAATTCTGGGCAGTGTCATTCTGTGGCTACTAAAGCAAATAAAGTTCTGTCTTGCATAAAAAAGGGCATTAACTCAAGGGATGAAAACATAATTATGCCTCTTTATAGGTCCCTGGTAAGACCTCATCTGGAGTATGCAGTTCAGTTTTGGACTTCAGTCCTTAAGAGGGATATAAATGAGCTGGAGAGAGTGCAGAGACGTGCAACTAAATTGGTTAGAGGGACGGAAGACTTAAATTATGAGGGTAGACTGTCAAGGTTGGGGTTGTTTTCTCTGGAAAAAAGGCGCTTGCGAGGGGACATGATTACACTTTACAAGTACATTAGAGGACATTATAGACAAATGGCAGGGGACCTTTTTACCCATAAAGAGGATCACCGTACCAGAGGCCACCCCTTTAGACTAGAAGAAAAGAACTTTCATTTGAAGCAATGTAGAGGGTTCTTCACAGGACAGTGAAGGTTGTGGAATGCACTGCCGGGTGATGTTGTGATGGCTGATTCAGTTAATGCCTTTAAGAATAGCCTGGAGGATTTTTTGGACAGACATCATATCAAAGGCTATTGTGATACTAAGCTCTATAGTTAGTATAGGTATGGGTAGATAGAATTTAATTAAAAGTAGGGAGGGGTGTATGTATGGATGCTGGGTTTTCATTTGGAGGGGTTGAACTTGATGGACTTTGTCTTTTTTCAACCCAATTTAACTAACTATGTAAATGTAACAGGATTGATAGATTTATATTGCTATGAAAAACGTCTAATTCGAATTCAAAAAGACCAGCCAGAAAAAAAAACTTTGACTTAATATTGGTTGAATAGGTCCATATTCGGCCAAATTCGAATCATACAAATCTAATTAATACCGTATTAGATTCAAAGTTTTTCCCAAAAAGAAAAAAAAAAAAACTTTGATTTTTCAAAGCCCACCAATTGACTCCAAATTGGTTCTAGGAGTTCCCCCATAGGCTAAAACAGCAATTCGGCAGCTTTTAGATGGCAAATGGTCAAGGTCAATGGTCAAGAGACAGTACATGACAAATTTCAATACTCTAATTTTTTCAAATTTTAATCGAATTTGGACTATTCCCTAGTCAAAGTACACAAAAAATAGGTTGAAATTATAATTTTTTGCATTTGAAAATTCACCTCGATCTCTGATAAATCTGCCCCTATATGTAATGATTAATTGTTTGTATATGGAGTACATTTACAATTTTTTATATTTGTCTGTTGTACGTGTAAGGGCCCAAAGGCTCAGTCTGGAGTAGCAGACCTAAGAGGAAGCTGTAGTCCAGCACAGTTCGCGGTACAATAGGATTAGGCAAAAGAATGGTCAAAGTCCAGGCAAATAGGTCAGTTCAGGCGGCAATGGTTCAATAGACGATAAACAGGCAAGGGTCAAGATCAAGGTCAGAATCAATACACAATAACACACCCAAGAACTCACAAGGTAGAACCTATAATTGGGCAATGTTTTCAGACCTTCAGGCTCCTTAAATAGGCCTCCTTCAGCACCAAAAGATGGACGTGATGACATCATTGCGCTGGCTATCATTCAGGCGCTGGCGTCCATTCTGACGCTGGCAAAAACGCGCTGGCTTCACATCGTTGCTCCCGGGAAGGTAATTCTAGCTTACAGTATGTATTTACAGTCATACATAAAACGGTGGTCTCTTAATTAGGACAATGATTGGACAGCACTGTCCATTCTGCTGTTTCCTGCCAAAAAGTAGACTTAAGGAATGTTCACTGTTGTTTTAGCACTTTAAGAAAGGCCTTGGATTGGGGCAAAACGTAATAACATTGGTATGAACCAACATTCTAACCGGCCAGACCGGTATAAAGCCAGCCAGGTGGCAACCCTAACTACAATAGATCTATCCAGCCGCACTGATCGATCGGTGAGAGGCTATCAGGCAGGGCGGATGTTGGCCTGGGGGTCCCTGCGGAAGTGAAGTACTTGCTGTGAGTCGGAGTTTGCCTGATGGCTTGGGATTCGAACACGGGAATGAGGATCGCCTATATGTGAGTGCCAACGCCAGTGTTTGCTTTTCCTCTCTGCCAGGGGACCTCTCTTCCTACACATTCTATAATCTGTGAGAGGACCGGGAGCGATGAATGCCTACATGTGAGTACGAGTCCGGTTTGTGTGCTGGTCCCATATGTCAGGAGATAGGGTGGCCGTTTCTCTGCACATGCAACGTTCCATGTGGGGAGTAGAGGCTCTTGCTGGACACAATGTTTTTACCCTAGACCTCTTATTAACTCATTTAGTATTGATAGCTAGTAAAGTGGATTCAGAACTGGTCGTGGGCTATTTCCTTATTTCAACTGAATGAACATTCACTCTACCGGAACCATGTTAATTGGTGCTGTAGTTTACCATTGACTGAGTGGAGATGGCCTCATGGACTAGAAATGTGATTTTACACAAAGTGCATTTTGTACACAGGGGACATTGGTTCGAAATGATTATTTAATATAGGAAGTTGTACAATTTGGCCGAAAGAGTACATTTAAAGGAAATTTTTATCTTATAGACCTATTTTTTCTATTGTTTCTATTTTTTATTTTTTCAACTTTTTCTTATTTTTAACATTTCTTTTGTTTTTTAATCAATGCACACAATTATGGGATATAAGGAAGTGGTAGTAAGTAATTCACATGCATCTTATATTTAAATAACAATTGTGTTGTATGGGTAATCCTAAAAGGTAGACACATAAGGGTCATGAAAAGTGCACGGAGTGAGGAACTTGTCGTGGAGTTTTTTGTGATAGGGAGATATTTACACTTTCATGGTTGTTGGGACGCATATTTAATTAAATTTTGATAATTGATTAGGGTAAATGGATTAGAACATCATATTTATTTATTTATGGGTAGGATGATATAATTAAGGGATGAAATATCATGTGGTTAGATGAACTCAAGTGAGCAGTGGTTAAGGTCCTGAGACCCATAGACTAACAGTAAATGACCAAGTTTCGGTATTTAATAGGATATAGTGTTAGATCAACGTAATACACCATAGGGGGCCAAGATACAAAGCAGCATCCAAGTGGCAGTTTAGTTGAAGGAAGACGATAAGCAGTGTATTTCGAATTTGAACTTCAAGCTAATTTTTGTGTACGCCATCTTGGATTGCGGGATGGCGTTGGTGTGGACGCGGAAGGTAATTCTTCCTTACAGTATGTAATTACAGTGATACATAAAATGGTGGTCTCTTAATTAGGACAATGATTAGACAGCACTGTCCATTCTGCCGTTTCCCTACAAAAAGTAGACATTAAGGAATGTTCACTGTTGTTTTAGCACTTTAAGAAAGGCCTTGGATTGGGCAGAAACGTCAGTCTGTAGTTCTTAATTTTAAATTCTGTGAGTGCGGATTCTGTTGGAGGTATTGAGATTTATTTGATGATCTAGCAGCCAGGCACATGAATTACTTTATCAAGAGTGCCGGTATAACATGACAATGTACCCATGTGTAACTTTGATCAATTTTCAAAACTTTGAACCGTGCTTAAACTACTAAATGGTGATGGAGGCACGAGCAATGACCCTAAACCAGTCTAAAGTGGATTGCAAATGAGGAGTATTTTACAACAGAGAAGGTCGGTGAGCCATTCTCCACACCAGTGGCGGACCTACCGGGGGAGCAGGGGGTGCGAACGGGCCAGGGCCCGAGCCCAATCAGGGCCCCCCAGGCAGCCCGCTCGCAATTGATATGCAGCCTGTACGGAGGGGGTGGGGCCCGGCTGCGCGTCGCGCACCAGGACCCGTCCTCTTTTAGTTACGGTACTGCTCCGCACATGTATTTACTTATTAACTGATAATGTGCACCTGTGGATTAGGGTGCTGCTCAAATAGAGCCCTTGCGGTATTCACTACACGTAGGGTAGTGACCAGTTGGTCTGAAACGTTGCTGTAATGCCCTTGGTCCAATAAAGGCCGTTTTATTCTAAACAGTGGGTGCTGTACTAATTTCTTCGCCAGTATTGCCAGTGGAAGGTGGCCATTGGAGGACGTGCACCCAGCCAAAGAAGAGAGTTACAGTTGTACTGACTACTAATCTGCTACTACAAGTAGGGTTGCCACGTTTTCTGGGAAAAAATACAGGCCTTTGTAAATATTTATCTTTTTTCCCTATTAATAACATTGGTATGAACCAACATTTTTACCAGCCAGACCAGTAAAAAGCCGGCCAGGTGGCAACCCAAACAACACTAGATCCATCAAGCCGCACTGATCGATCGGTGAGATCTAAGCTGCCTAACTGCCAACTGATACAGAGGAAGGCAAAAAAAAAACGCTCTGAAGCCTCTCCAATTTGCCTCAGAGGGGGAAAAAATTCCTTTCTGGCTCCAAAATGGACTAGTCCCTGGATCAACTTGTACTATGAGCTATCTTCCATAACCCTGTATTCCCTTGCTTGCCAAAAAGCCATCCAACCACTTCTGAAAGCTAACTAATGTATCAGCAAGTACAAATAATTAAGGGTCCCCAAGCTGGTGAAATTTTTTTTAATTCAATAAAAGGTGCAGAACGCAGCCATTACAGAATTGCCCTCTGTGTGAGCAATAAAGGTGTCCATACACAGACCAATAAAAGCTGCCGACAACAGCTTATTGGCCAGTGTATGGGACCCTCCGATGGGGTTCCCCAACAGATATCTGGCTGAAAATCATCCAAAGTTCGATCAGGCAGTCTTAAAGTGGACCTGTCACCCAGACACACAAATCTGTATAATAAAAGTCCTTTTCAAATTAAACATGAAATCCAATTTCTATTTTTTATTAAAGCATTCATAGCTGCTGTAAGCTCATTTAAAAATCTCAGCTGTCAATCAAATATTGTTTGCCCCTCCTCTATGCCTTAGGCATAGAGGCGGGGCAGACAATTACTTTCACATTCCATTCAGCACTTACTAGATGTTACTGCTCTTCCCCCATTGTCTTTACCATTTAATTGTGTAGCCAGGGCATGGGAATGGACATCAGGTCCCCCATTCTGGTGCAAAAACAAGATTCTGAGATGATGGAAGGCTTGTCTTAATAACAGTGTCCACAAAATGGCTGCTGTCTGCTTGCTATAATTATGATTCGCCAGACTGAAGGAAACAAGATTATTATATTACAAGATAATTTATATAGTGTAATTAAAGTTCATTTTGCTTGACTAATGTGATAAAATAGGATTTGGAATATTTTTTTTTTGGGTGACAGGTCACCTTTAAAAATCCGATTGGTTCGAGGACTGCATCAGTTAGTTGATGTGGTCCTTAAGGGGCCCATGAGCGTGCCCCTTGATGATCTTATACTTTTATTTTAATTTAGGCAACCACCACTGCTTAAACAGGTACGACTAAATGAATGGATGGGAACGGTGCATGGTGTGCCCCTTGGTGATCTTATACTTCCACCTTAATGTGGGCAACCACAGGCACCACTAAAGTAATGGATTGAACATGCGAATGGTAATATTATATGGTAAGTCAGCTAGCAAATGAAGGTAATGGTCATGGTGCGCCTGGCTTGTTTTCTACCATAATGTATACAGCTTTTAATATAGAGTTTACTGCATAGACCTGATGTAAAATAACGTGTCAGGACCGCCCGTCGGCACCTCCTTCCTCTTCGGCGACGCACCCAAGATGGTGGCGCCCATAGCCAACACGTGGGTAGCAGCGCCGGTGCAAAATTTGAAGATAAAGGCTCTTCCAGTCAATTGCCCGATTATAGGTTTTGTATGGAACATTCCTGGGTGCTTAATAATTCCAATTAATATTGATTCCTGGACTTTTGACTCTGCCTGTACCTCAAACTTGCTTCCCAGTGTCTGCACTGCTGTCCATACCGATATCTGATGATTTCGGGGATTTCGGACCAAAAAGTCCTAGTAGGGCAGAAATGCTGTACATTATGTTTTGGGCTTCTATACAGCCCAAGGGAACCACAGCCTTTTTACAGTGAAGATCTAGGTCTCCGAAGATGCCCTTTTAGTTACTCATCTTCTTTTCTGCTTATTCCCAGCACCTGCTCTCTGCTGCTGTTAGTTATGGAGCTTAGGGACTGACACAGTATACTGAATATTATATATATATATATATATATATATATATATATATATATATATATATATATATATATATATATATATATATATATATATATATATAGTAACAATATAAGGCTTATAAGGTAACAATAAAAGGCTTAGTAAATGGAAAATTAGTGTCACCAGGTGTCAAGTCATAATCATGTACCCCACTGTATAAACATGTAAATACACATTTATGATAAATGTATTATATATACACGATACATAAACAGTCTGACCCTGGTGGGGTTCACCAGTAATGCCATATTGCAGCACCCAAAAATAGTAAAAAGGAAATTTCTGGAGACTTAAAGATCTGTTCTGCCAGGCTGTATAGTTCATGGGTAAACAAATTCTGCTGATACATTTTCCCATTTACACGGGTTGCACACCTTTAAGTTAACTTTTAGTATGATGTAGAGAGTGATAGTCATGAAGACCTATTGAAAACATACTAACATACAACATACTAAAATTAACTTAACAGTGAACCACTCCTTTAAGGAAATATGCAAAATGAGTTATGCAATATGCACGTTACCCAGTTCTATGAATCATCACTTTTAACAGTTACTAGGCATTGCAGAAACAACAAATAAAGCAAATGTACCTGTACAAAAAGAACATGCAAACTGACTGACTTGGGACTGAAATGCTGGCCTGCCCATTGTTGGGTCTGGACCTCGGTGAGAGACCTTTCCAATGATACAGCCAACGCCCTTATCAATGTTGCAATCAGAGAAGGAAGTTTATTGAGATACAGAATACAAGCATTCAGTGAGAACGTTCTGCCAGTCTCGACCCGTGCACATATATTTGTTAGGTTACAGGTTATGATCCAAAAGTATTGGGTTATACATGATTGGCTAAAATGTAACTTAAAAAAAAAAGGCTAAGCAAAATATTCTTATATGGGCATAAACTTTATACTTGGCACAGTTATTTGTTTATATGACCACAAGCAATTTCTTAATAGCCAGCTAGCTAGGTGTAGGCTATCAGGTTTCGCTTTTATATTTGTCTTTTGCACGTAGCTCTAATCTACAAAAAAAGTTAAAAAAAAAATATGTTTACTGCTTCTAAATACTTATAAGAAGCATAGAAAGAAAAAGATGTTGAACCAGAGTTCAAAGGTTAACTAGGCCTTAGGTTAGGTTTGGATTCATTACTAGGGATGTCGCGGACTGTTCGCCCACGAACTAATTCGCGCGAACATCGACCGTTCGCGTCCGCCGAATGTTCGCGAACGTCGCGCGACGTTCGCCAATTTGGGTTCGCCTTAGCTGGCGCTTATTTTTGCCCTCTCACCCCAGACCAGCAGATACATGGCAGCCAATCAGGAAGCTCTCCCTCCTGGACCACCCCCACACCCCCTGGACCACTCCCCTTCCATATATAAACTGAAGCCCTGCAGCGTTTTTTCATTCTGCCTGTGTGTGCTTGGAAGAGCTAGTGTAGGGAGAGAGCTGTTTAGTGATTTGAGGGACAGTTGATAGTAACTTTGCTGGCTAGTAATCTACTTGATACTGCTCTGTATTGTAGGGACAGAACTCTGCAGGGATTTGAGGGACAGTGAGTTTAGGTTAGTTAGCTTTGCTGACTTGTAATCTACCTTCTACTGCAGTGCTCTGTATGTAGCTGCTGTGGGCACTGCTTCTGATCTCATCTGCTGACTGCTGTAATAACCAATAGTCCTTGTAAGGACTGCTTTTATTTTCTTTTTTGTTTTTTTACTTTGCTACTATAAGAGCCCAGTGCTATTAGTCTAGCTGTGTTGGGGAGTGGGACTGGTGTGCTGCTCCTAGTAGTTCAGCACCAACCAGAGTAATTTTTTTTTTTAATATATATATATATTTTTTATTTTACTTATCTTACTGTTCTTTAACGTGTCCAGTGCTGTTTGCTGTTCTTCATAGTAGTGCACCAATAGTAGTGCACTTGCAGGCATTGTTTGCCCCAGTGTGTTCTTCAAACAACTGCCACCTAGCTGTGTGAGCTTTTTCACATTCTGTCTAAATATCAATAATAATACCGTCTCCAGAAACACCACCTGAGTGACGTTTTTCAAGCAGCAATAATATATTCCGTATCCACTGCTGTAGTGTATACGTTGACCTTGCAGGCATTGTTTGCCCAGTGTGTTCTTCAAACAACTGCCACCTAGCTGTGTGAGCTTTTTCACATTCTGTCTAAATATCAATAATAATACCGTCTCCAGAAACACCACCTGAGTGACGTTTTCAAGCAGCAATAATATATTCCGTATCCACTGCTGTAGTGTATACGTTGACCTTGCAGGCATTGTTTGCCCAGTGTGTTCTTCAAACAACTGCCACCTAGCTGTGTGAGCTTTTTCACATTCTGTCTAAATATCAATAATAATACCGTCTCCAGAAACACCACCTGAGTGACGTTTTCCATGCAGCAATAATATATTCCGTATCCACTGCTGTAGTGTATACGTTGACCTTGCAGGCATTGTTTGCCCAGTGTGTTCTTCAAACAACTGCCACCTAGCTGTGTGAGCTTTTTCACATTCTGTCTAAATATCAATAATAATACCGTCTCCAGAAACACCACCTGAGTGACGTTTTCCAAGCAGCAATAATATATTCAGTATCCACTGCTGTAGTGTATACGTTGACCTTGCAGGCATTGTTTGCCCAGTGTGTTCTTCAAACAACTGCCACCTAGCTGTGTGAGCTTTTTCACATTCTGTCTAAATATCAATAATAATACCGTCTCCAGAAACACCACCTGAGTGACGTTTTCCAAGCAGCAATAATATATTCCGTATCCACTGCTGTAGTGTATACGTTGACCTTGCAGGCATTGTTTGCCCAGTGTGTTCTTCAAACAACTGCCGCCTAGCTGTGTGAGCTTTTTCACATTCTGTCTAAATATCAATAATAATACCGTCTCCAGAAACACCACCTGAGTTGTTGTTTTAAAAAAAATGCCAGGCAAAGGCAGGCCGCCACGCAGAGGCACTAGGGGCCGTGCTGCTATGCTATCCTGTGGCCCTAGGAAATTGCCCAGTTTTACAAAGGCAATTACCCTGAACTCCCAAAATGCTGAAGATGTAGTTGACTGGCTTACACAGCACACCCCATCCTCTACCGTTTCTAACTTTGCCACAACATCCTCATCCTCCTCTGCTATGGGCACCCCACGTAACACTTCCTCCACCACCGGCGCCCCTTCTTCACTGGAGTCAGAGGAGTTATTTACACATGAGTTTCTTGAACTGAGTGATGCGCAACCATTATTGGCAGAAGAAGATGAAGGAGATGAGGACGTTACACCAGATATAATTCTGGCAGACAACACAACAGAGATGGACATAATGAGTGATGAGGAGGTCCCCGCTGCTGCTTCCTTCTGTGAGCTGTTAGAAGAAATTGATGCATCTGAGGAGAATGATGATGAGGAGATTGATGTTTTGTGGGTGCCCAGTAGAAGAGAGCAAGAGGAGGATAGTTCAGATGGAGAGACGGAGAGTCAGAGAGGCAGGAGGAGAATAAGACTTAGAAGAAGCAGGGAGGACAGCTCGCAGGGAACAGTAGGGCAACAACATGTATCGGCACCTGTGGTCAGCCGGCCAACGCACCCGCCATTGCCGCCAACTTCTACTGTTACCGCCAGATTGCCAGCTTCAAAAAGGTCAGCAGTGTGGGATTTTTTTCATGTGTGTGCCTCTGACAAAAGCGTTGTAATTTGCAATGAGTGCAGTCAGAAACTGAGTCTTGGGAAGCCCAACACCCACATAGGTACAACTTCTATGCGAAGGCACGTGAATGGCAAGCACAAAGCACTATGGGAGCAACACCTCAAAGGCAGCAGACAAACTAAAAGCCACCCTCCTTCTGGTCCAGCATCTTACTGCTCTACCTCTGCTGTCCTTGACCCGTCTGAACCACCCTCCACTCCGCCTTCCACCTTGACCACCAGTTCCCAGTCATCTGCCCACAGCCAAGTTTCTGTGAGGGCCATGTTTGAGCGTAAAAAGTTAATGTCTGCGAGTCACCCCCTTGCCCGGCGTCTGACAGCTGGCTTGTCTGCACTCTTAGCCCGCCAGCTTTTACCATACCAGCTGGTGGACTCTGAGGCCTTCCGCAAATTTGTAGCAATTGGGACACCGCAGTGGAAGGTACCCAGCCGCAATTTTTTTTCCAAGAAGGGAATACCACACCTGTACCACCATGTGCAGAGCCAAGTCACTGCATCTCTGTCACTTAGTGTTGGGGCAAAGGTCCATATGACTACTGACGCATGGTCCTCCAAGCATGGTCAGGGCAGGTATGTCACTTCCACTGCCCACTGGGTGAACTTGGTTATGGCTGGGAAGCAGGGAATGCGTGGCTCAACAACAACAGTGGAGTTGGTGTCACCGCCACGGATTGCACGCGGTTCTGCCACCACCTCTACTCCTCCTTCGCTCTCTACCTCGTCTTCTTCCTCTGCTTCCTCCTCCTCTGCTGCTGGGTCCTCCTCCTCCACACCTGTGCACCCCCAGCTCCCCCTAGGCTATTCGACGTGCCAGGTACGCCGTTGTCATGCTGTCTTGGGGATGACGTGCCTGGAAAGCAGAAACCATACCGGATCTGTACTCCTGTCATCTCTGCAGTCACAGGCCGATCGGTGGCTGACCCCACACCAACTGAAGATCGGAAAAAGTGGTGTGTGACAACGGAAGCAATCTGTTGGCAGCACTGAGACTGGGCAATTTAACACATGTGCCCTGCATGGCACATGTTCTGAATTTAATAGTCCAACGTTTTGTCTCGAAGTACCCAGGATTCCAGGACATTCTCAGGCAGTCCAGGAAGGTGTCGGCCCATTTCAGACGTTCCTACACAGCCATAGCACGCCTTGTTGACATTCAGCAGCGGTACATCATGCCAGTCAGGCGTTTAATTTGCGACAGCCAGACTCGCTGGAATTCAACGCTCCTCATGTTTGAACGTCTGCTGCAACAACAAAGAGCCGTCAATGAATACCTGTTTGAACTGGGTGGTAGGACTGGATCTGCAGAGCTGGGGATTTTTTTCCCCGTTACTGGGTGCTAATGCGCGATGCCTGCAGGCTCATGTGCCCTTTTGAAGAGGTTACAAACATGGTCAGTCGCACCGAAGGCACCATCAGCGACCTAATACCCTTTGCTTTCTTCCTGGAGCGTGCCGTGCGACGAGTGACAGATGAGGCTGTAGACCAGCGTGACGAGGAGCAGGAAGCGCACGATTTCTGGTCGGAATCACCAGAACGAGCCCAGGCACCTGCTGCAACGCAGGGAGAGGTGTCAGAAGTGGAGTCAGAGGAGGAAGGTGGCTTTGTGGAGGAGGAGGACCAACAGGAGCAGGCTTCCCAGGGGCTTGTGGTGACCTTTTGGGGACCCCTGGTCTTGTACGTGGCTGGGGGGAGGAGACCGTGGATGATGTCCTTGATAACGAGGAAGCGGAGATGGATACCTCTGCATCCAACCTTGTGAGAATGGGGTCTTTCATGCTGTCATGCCTGTTGAAGGACCCCCGTATCAAGAGGCTTAAGGAGAAGGACCTGTACTGGGTCGCAACGCTACTAGACCCTCGGTACAAGCATAAAGTGGCAGAAATGTTACCAACGTACCACAAGTCCGAAAGGATGCTGCATTTACAAACCAGCCTGCAAAACATGTTGTACAATGCTTTTAAGGGTGATGTCACTTCAGGAACTCATCAACATTCCAGGGGCAGAGGTGCCAGTTAATCCTGCCACGCGCACCGGGAAGGACAATGCACCTTTGGCCACTCTGTAACCTCAGACATGCAAAGGTTTTTCAGTCAAGGCAGCGCCAAAACCCCTTCTGATCCACCCTCAGAGAACGTCTCGACCGGCAGGTAGCGGACTACCTTGGCTTTAACTGCAGATATCGACACTCTAAAGGAGCGATGAACCCCTGGACTACTGGGTGAGGGGCTTGTTTCTGTGGTCAGAGCTGTCACAATTTGCCATGAACCCTTTGTCTTGCCCCGCCTCAAGGGTCCTTTCAGAAAGGACCTTCAGTGCAGCAGGAGGATTGTAATGAGAAGAAAAAACTTCGCCTAAGGTCACAAAAGTGGTGGATTACCTGACCTTTATTAAAAATGAATGAGGCATGGATCTCGGAGGGTTACTGCACGCCGGAAGACTTGTTCTGACTCCCATGCAGCTGTCCTTCTCTGCACGCCGCATGACTCCACACAACAGCTGTCCTTTAGCGTCCTCCTCCCTCCGCCACCGTTACAAACAGGGTGCAAACCCTACTGGGTTCATTTTAAGCAAAACTTTTTGGACAGGTAAATCCTGAGTTTTTCTGGCCTCTGTGCTTCAGTGGCTGCAACCAAAAAAAATAATATATTTTCAGCATTTATATGGCAATTTTTTCTGGCCTCTGTGCTTCAGTGGTTGCGACAAACTTTTTTTTATTATTTTTAGCATTTATATGGCATATTTTTTTTCTGGCCTCTGTGCTTCAGTGGCTGCCGACAAAAAAAAAAAATTAATATTTTCAGCATTTATATGGCATATTTTTTCTGGCCTCTGTGCTTCAGTGGCTGCGACCAAAAAAATTTATATTTTTAGCATTTATATGGCATATTTTTTCTGGCCTCTGTGCTTCAGTGGCTGCGACAAAAAAACATAATTTTTCAGGAAAGTACACATGCCTAATTTTTCAGGTTCTCAACAGTGGCAAAATCGCAATCTTTTATGGTCACCGCAGGTGATCAATAAAGTAGACCAAAACTGGGCCCACACTGCAGAATCAGTGTTTTTTGGTTCACTTCACTGTACATTGAATTACCTCTGCCTGACCGTGCACGTGCGCACAAGCACGGTGACTGCTAAACACACCCTACAGAAATATTGCACCAACAGTACGAACATCCTGGAGGTGACAAGCAACTAGTAATAAAAAACTATTATTTGCTCACTTGACGGTATCATTCATTAAAGCTCTTTGCGTTTTTTGCGTTGCAGTAAGCGCCGCGTTTTGTCTTTGCGTGTGAACAGGCTGTAACCTTTACACGACTTGAATTGGCATGTAGACGCCGGAACGTTTAAAGCAGTTTATTACACAAGTTTAGAAATGTAGTGTGATTTCTGCCCTTTACAGAACTCTGCAAGGATTTGATGGACATTTTAGGTTTGGTAGCTTTGCTGGCTAGTAATCTACCTTCTACTGCAGTGCTCTGTATGTAGCTGCTGTGGGCAGCTGTCCTGCTGCTGATCTCTCATCTGCTGACTGCTGCCTGTAACCCAATAGTCCTTGTAAGGACTGCTTTTATTTTCTTTTTGTTTTTTTTACTTTGCTACTGTAAGAGCCCAGTGCTATTAGTCTAGCTGTGTTGGGGAGTGGGACTGGTGTGCTGCTCCTCCTAGTAGTTCACCACTACCAGCACCAACCAGAGTCAAAAATTGTTACAAAGTATCTTATTTGCACCTGTTAGCTGTTCTGAGCTCTCTGCCAAAAGCCAATTAAGTTAAAACTGTTTTTTTTCTGGCTGTTCAGTGCAGAGAAAGAGGGACTTTCCAGTACAAAAGAGGGACAGGGGGTTGAGTGGTCAAAAGAGGGACAGTTGGGAGTTATGCAAGTGCCACCTAGCTGTGTGAGCTTTTTCACATTCTGTCTAAATAACAATAATAATTCCGTGTCCGTAAACATCACCTGAGTGATGTTTTTACAGCAGCAATAATATATTTCGTATCCACTACTGTATACGTTGCCCTTGCAGGCATTGTTTGCCCAGTCTTTAACCAAGTGCCACCTAGCTGTGTGAGCTTTTTCACATTCCGTGTCCAGAAACATCACCTGAGTGACGTAGTGTGGATTTCTGCCCTTTACAGCACAAAACGCAGCGCTGTGTCAACAATGTATTTTTCAGATACATTTTTGCCCTTGATCCCCTTCTGGCATGCACTGTCCAGGTCGTTGCACCTTTAAACAACTTTAAAATCATTTTTCTGGCCAGAAATGTCTTTTTTAAGCTTTTAAAATTCGCCTTCCCATTGAAGTCTATGGGGTTCGCGAACCGTTCGCATTTTTGGACGCATGTTCGCAAACATTTTTTCCGCCGTTCGCTACATCCCTATTCATTACCATCTATCTTGTTGCAGCCCCAAAGGCAGTTTGAAATCAACATTATATTACATATAAATGGTGTGGGAGAGTCAGGTGACCAAGGAGTTCAAGCCGAGTCTTTCTCCATGTTAAGAAGAGTCCTTCTCCATGGAGAAGGAAAGGCTAAAATTAAGTAAGCTTTATTAGAAAGGTCTATATAAATACACCAGTAAACCCTCAAAGTAATGCTGCTCTGAGCCCTCTGTCAAAAGAAACACTGTATTTCTTTCCTTCTATTGTGTACACATGGGGCTTCTGTATCAGACTTCCTGTTTTCATCTTAAATCTCCAGGGCACGGATTTGAGCATGCTCAGTTTGCTTTTCTCCCCCTCCCTCCTGCTGTAATCTGAGTCCAGAGCTATGAGCGAGCATGGAGAGACTCAGGCAGGAAGTGATGTCACACCAAGCCAATATGGCAGCTGCTATCCTAAACAAACAGATAACACTTCAAGAGCTGTTTACTCAAGTATGTTAAAGCATTCTGCAGAATAAATAAAGTGTTATAGTTTGCACTATTGTGGCTAATCTATTGGCAATAAACTGCTTCAGTAGCTTTCCTTCTCCTTTAAGTAATTAATATAGCCTTCCACTCCCAGGATAAGGTAGCATTTGACCACAGAGCCGGGCCAGGCGGCAGGTTGCCTAGGGCCTGGCTGGATTTGCGCATGCATGAATTACCACTGGAATCAAGTCAGTGAGAGGGGGACCAGACATGGGGTAGGCGGCAGAGAGGTACGTGCCTGGCGCCCCCCCAGCTTTGCACCCTAGGCACGTGCCTACTCTGCCTACCCCTAGTTCTGGCATGCGCACGCAAATTCACACATGCGCACAAATTCGCGCATGCGCTCACTAAATAGGCGATGCGACTGCCGGGCCTGCCCAGCACTGGTCCAGTCCCACAATACAATTAATTTATAATCCTACTGCAAAATGCCAAACTGGGTTGTAATTTGGCACTTTTCAAAGCAGGGATAAGCCTTCACACAGCCTGTAATTAGATATGACATAGATCTATACCATAATAATTTTGATCCTGTACTGTTTAAAATTCTGGCCTGGGCCATAGCAGCTATTTGGTACACATTACACATTAACAGGTAGAAATGATACCTTTTTCTCGAACCCATGCTCATGTGATATTACTGATGCAACCAATCTCAGATCATGCGGTCATCACCATTTTGGTAAAATACCATTTATACCTAGGCCCTAGAAATAACTGGTGCCTGAGTGAGGCACTACTCTCCCCCCCTACAGTGACCACCTTGTGAATGACCTAGAAGAATTTTTCCTAAGAAATTTAGACAAAGACTTATTGATAAGCCTTGTTTGGTCATCCCATAAAGCTGTAATAAGAGGATTGAAAAGAAAACATTGATATTTCAACCACCCCTATATAATAATTATTATTATAATAATCTCACATTTTGATAAATCTGCCCCATATTGTATTTACCGTCTTTATTAACGGATAACATAGACAAACAATGAAATATAGACTCCATGGAATGCCTATTGTAAAGATACACAATTAGGGGCAGAGTTATCAAAATGTGAGATTAGAGTTTACTAGGGATGCACCGAATCGAGAATTTGGTTTGGGATTCAGCCTTTTTCAGATAATCCTTCTGCAAGGCGTACTGAATCTGAATCCTAATTAGCATATGCAAATTAGGGGTGGAGCGGGGAAGGGAAATCACGTGACTTTTTATCACAAAACAAGGAAGTAAAAAATGTTTCCCTGTCCCACCCCTAATTAGCATATTCAAATTAGGATTCGGTTTCGGTATACAGTAGGTCCGAATCTTTCAGAAACGATTCGGGGGTTCGGCAGAATCCAAAATAGTGAGTTGATGCATCCCTAGAGTTTACACAGATAAACATGCCCACTTTCTATTCAATCCTATGGGATTTTTAGAATCAAATTTACCAATGAGTGAAAGTGAAGAGTTTACCATTCGATAAATACAATGCAAAAAATCTCATTAGAATGATTAGAAACTGACTTTTTCTGTGGTGAGCTATAATCTCACATTTTGTTAAATCTGCCACTAAGTTTTAGAAAAGTTTAAACAAAGCAGTACCAGTTTTTCCTAGAGTTTCCACCCATCCGGTTTTGACCCAGACAGTCTGGTTTTCAGAAGGGCTGCCTGGATCAAAACAATCTGCCCGGTTTTTCTTATTTCCTTATTTCAATCCCCATTAGTTGACATTGTGATCGACTAATCACCGATCTCCGTGTTATAGCCCCTCCCCATGATGTATCTCGTCCCCTTGAAGTCACCAATCCGCCCCATGCGTCACTGTCCAGCCCCCTCCACGGATCGTAAACCACCGAAAGGTGGCAACAATAGCTTTTCCTCATTACCAACACACCCCTCTCCCAAACTAAGATAAACAGATTATAATACAGACTGATTGTGCATAATGCTATATTGCCTTAATATCTTTAAATAGCCGACTGTTCAAGTTGTATGCTTGAAAACAAAAGAGGGGGGAGTTAACGTTTGCACCGGTCTGACAGCCTGCAATGGATTATTAGACCTGATGCAAACACCAATAGGGCCTTATAAAGAGAAACCCTTGCTTCCCAAGCTACAGCAGAAACTGGATATTTTTCCATAATGGGCAGTTTTTGCAACTGATTTTAGCCTAAATAGCTGAATTCTCTACATACCCATCCCCCATTTTTACCCTTACAAGCAAACCTTTGCAGCCACACCTTGCCCTCCCATAATCTATCCCCAATCCTCCTTAAACTCTTAAATGCAACTTTCATCCACATGAGCCCTATGACTTAAAAAGGAGCAATCTGCTCCCCTGCAAACATATTTCTAAATTTTTGGGAGCATGTTTATTTTTACACATAAAGAAATTTACTACAATCCCTCTGTAGATTTCAGTTTCTATATCCAACTAGGTGAATGAGTGCAATTAGTCCACCTATATGTTTTGTCAGCCAGGAAATTCTTCATGACACCAACTATTATGGACATGGTTTACCAACATTGAACTATGGACAGTCCAATCAAGGGAAAGTACATTCAACTTGCAATACATACATTATACAAATACAAGGAAAAATACATTTGAATACAGGCAAAGAAATACAATAAAGAGCGGAATTTGTGGGTCTGTTACCTAAAGCACCACCCCCTTTCCTAACACGTGCTGAGGCAATGAATTGCAGCTACGCTCACTATGTGCTACACTGAGGAAGCCTGCTACATAGACTTAAATTTAAGATCTACTTAGGGATTTATCATTTATTCCCTTTAAGGACCAGTAACATCAAAAATCTTTACTATAAAATTCATTAGAATACAACGGAAAAAAAACACCAAAACAAATTAAAATTTAAAATAGCAAAGCCTTTATTAAGAAATAACTTACAGAAACTCCGCTTCCCCTCCTCTTCAGAAAAGGCGACGGGGCGACCATCCATCCTGCGGCGCTTGATTTCTCCTCCCTGGCTATTCACTGACAGCATGTCAATCTCCTTCTCTTCAGAGGGCCGCCGCGGTGTCATCATTCCTGTCCCTAATGTAAGATAGCAGGCCGGCAGCGTACCTTCCATGCACAAGGGAAACCCAGAACTCCCTGCCCCTGCATTATTTTAAGGCTCTCTCTAATAGTAAATGCATTGTTTCCAGATCAGAGAAACATGGCTAACCTGGCACTGAGAAGATTCCTTCTGCCTGCTGCTGAGGGCTGCTGGGGAGACACGCAATCACACTATATGGAGCAGTAAAGGGAGCCGTGTTTCTCTGCAGAGCCTGCCTTCAGGAAGTGAACCTGCTGGACAGCGTGTTTGTGAATGGCAGGCCCCTGCCCAATGCCATCTGGCTGCGGATGTGAGCTGCAGACGCTGTCAGTAGAGAGCTCTCTCCGCACATGCCCCAGGCGAACTGCCGCCTTCCAGCCTAGTCCCCTGCACTGAGCCTCCGCCAATCCCGCCTCTTGTTTCCCCAATTTCCCCGGAGCATAGGTTATACCATCCTCAGCCTTTTGTCCCGCTCGGACTGCCTTATTCTGTGCAAGGCTCTCCTCCTTTCGGTGCCTGAATCACTCCGGTTCTCTGTATCCGTTTGGCGATGTGCGCAGCTGTCCTCTCCTAGTTCCCCGCTCTCTCCCATTGGGCAGGAGCCTGCCATTCACAAACACGCCACCCAGCTGGTTCACTTCCCGAATTCAGGCTCTGCAGAGAAACACAGCTCCCTTTACTGCTCCATACAGCGTGATTGCGCGTCTCCCCAGCAGCCTGCAGCAGCAGGCAGAAGGAACCTTCTCGGTGCCAGGATAGCCATGTTTCTCTGATCTGGAAATGATGCATTTACTATTAGAGAGAGCCTAAAAATAATGCTGGGGCAGGGGGTTACACTTGTGCATTGAAGGTACGCTGCCGGCCTGCTATCTCACAGTGGGGACAGGAAAAATGTAATGACAACACGGCGGCCATCTGAAGAGCTGGAGAAGGAGATTGACACTCTGTCAGTGAATAGCCAGGGAAGAGAAATTGAGTGCTGCAGGATGAATGGTTGCCCTGTCGCCTTTTCTGAAGAGGAGGGGAAGCAGAGTTTCTGTAAGTTATTTCTTAATAAAGGCTTTGCTATTTTAAATTTTCATTTGTCATGGTGTTTTTTTCTCTTTGTATCTTAACTCATTTTTTTGTAAAAAAATTACTGGTCCTTTAAGGAGTAAATATAGAAGCACTAAGAACCACCCTATGTGGCTTAATATAGAGGTAAAAAAGTTAATAGGAAAGAAGAGAAAGGCATTTAATCACTACAAGCATATTGTGACAGAAGCTGCATTTAATGAATATAAACACCATAATAAATGTTGTAAATCAGCAATCTAGAAGGCAAAGAAAGGAAATGAAGAGTTCATTGCGGCTGAGGCTAAGACTAATCTCAAAAAGTTTTTTAAGTATATTAATAGTAAATTTAAAGTTAATTTCTTCAGTGTATACAAGAGAGGAGTCAGATGACTCAACTCAATCTGGTCAGTAGCTGACTAGATTTGATTCATAAAGCTTTAAAAAAATTAATATAAACAAGGCTCAAGGGCCTGATGGGATACACCCCCGGGTTCTAAGAGAACTTAGTTCAGTTTTAGACCAGCCCCTATTTCTGATTTTTTCAAGATTCGATTTCATCTGGTATGGTACCTATGGATTGGAGAAAAGCATATCTCAGCCTGGCAATCGTAGGTCAGTAAGTTTGACATCTGTGGTGGGCAAATTATTTAAAGGCTCTCTAAAGGATCACATTCAAAATGTTGTCCTAGTGAATGGCATTATGAGCAGTATAGGTCATGTCAGACAAATTTGATTAGCTGCAATAGTGCAAGTTGAATGCTATATTTATTCTGTAGAATGTTTTACCACACCTGAGTAAAAAGCTGTAGAAGCTCTCTGTTTGTTTAGGATAGGAGCTGCAGGATTAGCTTGGTATAACATCACTTCCTGTCTGAGTCTCTCCTTGCTCACTTATAGCTCTTGGCTCAGATTACAGCAGAAAAGGAGGGGGGGAGGAACAAACTGAGCATGCTCACGCCCGAGGCAAGGAGATTTACGCTGAAGGCAGGAAGTCTGATACAAAAGCCCATGTGTACACAATAAAAGAAAAGAAATGCAATGTTTGTTTTGACAGAGGACTCAGAGCAGCACTACTTTGAGGGTTTACTGGTATATTTAAGTGGGCCTTTCTGATAAGGCTTACTTAGTTTTAACCTTTCCTTCTCCTTTAATGCACATGGATAAGAAACTGGCTACAGGATAGGGTACAGAGGGTGGTTGTTAATGGTACATTTTCTGCTTAGAGTAAGGTTCTTAGTGGGGTTCCTTTAGGGCTCAGTATTGGGTCCACTTTTATTTGACTCATTAATGACTTAGGGGAGGGTATTTATTGTAAGTAATGTATCAGTGTTTGCAGATGACACAAAACTATCCAGCCTAATTAATTCCATCCAGGATGTGGCATCCTTGCAACAGGATCTTGACAAAGTGGCAATCTGGACAGCTAAGTGGCAAATGAGATTCAATGTTGATAAATGTAAAGTCATGCACCTGGGATGTAAAAATATCCAAGCCACATATACCCTTAATGGGACTGCATTAGGCAAATCCATAATGGAAAAGGACATTGGAGTCCTTGAAGATGGTAAACTTGGCTGCAGCAAGCAATGCCATTCAGCAGCATCAAGGGCAAATAACGTTTTGAGCTGTATTAAAAGGGGCATTGATTCACCGCACGAAGGGGTCATTCTTCCAATGTATAGAGCACTAGAAAAGTCCCATCTAGAATATGCTGTACAGTTTCGGTCTCCTGTGCTCAAACAGGCCAACTAAGCTGGTAATGGTATGGAAAATCTTAGCTATGAGGAAAGACTGGGCAAATTGGGGATGTTCATGCTGGAGAAGGAAGTGCGTAAGGGGTGATATGATAACTATGTATAAATATATTAAGGGATCATATAAAAATATCTGTAATGCTTTATTTACCAGTAGGTCTTTCCAGCTGACACAAGGTCACCCATTCCGATTACAAGAAAAGAGGTTCCGCCTAAATATTCAGAAGGGGTTTTTTTACAGTGAGGAAATATTTAAATTGATATTGGTAAAACCTGTTGTGGTGCAATCTGCCATGCTTTAAACATGACTAGGTGCCACGTAGCATGCAGAATGAGAAATTCTAAAGGCTAAACATGTAATAGGCATACATTATTTGTGATGAATTGGGAAACTGACATTTTCTTAGGGTGTAGTTGACTTTGCTACTACTGTCATTGTTTACTTGTACAGTCAGGCCATGAAAAAGCTGTACATAAAAGTTTTTAACATTATTTTCTTTCTTCAATCAATATGAGATGTGGAAGAAATATGGCTCATATGACATTGGGCTCAAACTAATTAGAGTTACTTTGATGCCACTGATATGCTTATTATAAATAAGATAAATGATGGAGCCAGCATGCTACCATAAAAATCAAAGCATTCTGTAGTCATTTAAAGGGGTGGTTCATGTGGTGTTTATACAAATGGCCTGTAGATGTCACTGTGCTCACATATACTGTGCATACTTCCTGGTAGCTTAAAAGTGAAAGCTTAATGTGTAATGCCTGCATGACTCTGCTAATAAAAGTCATACTCTACTCATCCTCGACTACCCAAAACATAACATTTCTCCTTTAAGTTAACGTTTAATTTGTTCTAGAATAGCCATTTCTATGCATCGTTTCAGTTAGTTTACATTATTTATTTTCTAGAGTTTCTAAATTATTTGCCTTCTTCTAACTCTTTCCAGCTTTCAAATGGGGTCACTGGACCCATCTGAAAAGCAAATGCTCTGTAAGGCTGCAAATGTATTGTTATTACTACCTTATTTCAGTGAAATGTTTGCAGTTTAGCATTTATCTAATCATTCACCTTGACGGAGTCAGCATCAAAAATTAAAGAGCACTACAAAACACGTTCGAACAGCAGAAACAGGTTTGTTAACTCACTGCATATTTTGCAGGCTTTTTAATTTTATTTACTAACAATATTGAACAGGAGGGGGTGATGCAATGGTATAAGTTCGGGAGAGTTAAGGGCAAGAAATATCAATGAGGATAAAAAACTATGGAGATTATATAAAGGTGAAGTAGTTTAGTGATGGGTGTTACAGCATCCAGATTACTGGATCACTTGTGAAATAATTTGTTTTAGAAGTCACAAAAAGTATCCCGTAAGCTGCATGGTACCTTTCTAAAGATGGAAAAAGAAGGCACCTTTAATTCCAAAGAAACATTGGTGCTTTGGCTCCCAAAAAGTGAGTAACTAAAAGTGATGGGGAGAAAGATGTTAGCAGAGAGTTGATCTGAACTGCATGTGCAGCTTCTCTGTAAATAAGGACAGACACCAACTTCTGTGAGAACAGTAACTTGGTTGCTTTATAGAACTCAGCATAAACACTTCAGCAAAACATGTCTGCAACAGGAACTTTTCATAGAGAGCATACACAGGAAGAGGAAGAAGAAAATCACTCAGGGTTACAGGTTAAACATGACATCACATTGATAGGCAACAATAGACCCTCTCTGCATTAAAGGACCAGTAACATCAAAAACATTTTTTTAAAAGTTCGTTAGTATAGAGCGAAATAAAAACACCAAGAAAATTAAACTTTAAAACAGCAAAGCATTTATTAAAGGGATACTGTCATGGGAAATATAATTTTTTCCAAAATGAATCAGTTAATAGTGCTGCTCCAGCAGAATTCTGCACTGAAATCCATTTCTCAAAAGAGCAAACAGATTTTTTTATATTCAATTTTGAAATCTGACATGGGGCTAGACATTTTGTCAATTTCCCAGCTGCCCCAAGTCATGTGACTAGCTCTGATAAACTTCAATCACTCTTTACTGCTGTACTGCAAGTTGGAGTGATATCACCCCCTCCCTTTTCCCCCCCAGCAGCCAAACAAAAGAACAATGGGAAGGTAACCAGATAACAGCTCCCTAATACAAGATAACAGCTGCCTGGTAGATCTAAGAACACACTCAATAGTAAAAACCCATGTCTCACTGAGATACATTCAGTTACATTGTGAAGGAAAAACAGCAGCCTGCCAGAAAGCATTTCTCTCCTAAAGTGCAGGCACAAGTCACATGACCAGGGGCAGCTGGGAAATTGAGAATATGTCTAGCCCCATGTCAGATTTCAAAATTGAATAAAAAAAAATTCTGTTTGCTCTTTTGAGAAATGGATTTCAGTGCAGAATTCTGCTGGAGTAGCACTATTAACTGATGCGTTTTGAAAAAAAACAGGTTTTCCGATGACAGGACCCCTTTAACAAATAACTTACAGAAACTCTGCTTCCTGTCCTCTACAGAAAAGGCGAAAGGGCGACAATGATCCATTGTATGGTGCTCGATTTCTTCTCCCATATTCTACTGACAGCGTGAGTGTTCATGGAAGGCGATTTTAGCTGGCTCATTATCTTCCAGGTTTCCAACAGCGGCAGTGCAGGAGGAAGTATCGCACCCTTTCGGCCTCAGGTCCCCCAGCCCAGTGTGGAACTGTATCAGTGTTGCTCTCTCTCTTCTTGCTGTCACAGTAAAGCAGCACACGGGTAGCACATTGGGATCAGTCCTTGAGCCGAGAGTAGATCTCTTACTGCTGCTCCTGTGCACTGGCACCTCCTGGCCCAGTCTCTCCTCTTGCTGGCTATCCCCGGAACTGCTGCTGTCGAGCTCCCTCGGGGTCCCCAGGTGCCCCAGGCAGCAGTAAGAGATCTACTCTTGAATGTGGCTAAAAATGTAATGTTTTATACACTGAACCTATTGTACCAGCCTAAAGTTTCAGCTTGTCAATAGCAGCAATGATCCAGGACTTCAAACTTGTCACAGGGGGTCACCATCTTGGAAAGTTTCTGTGACACTCACATGCTCAGTGGGCTCTGAGCAGCTGTTGAGAAGCTAAGCTTATCAAAAATTATCAAGCAGAAAATGAGGTTGGCTTATAATATAAGCTGATGCTACAGGGCCGATTATTAAATTCTGATGCTAATTGCACTGGTTTCTGTAATTATCTGTATTAATTACTTATCAGCCTTATATTGTGACATTTCTATTCTATGTGTACTGTGAGTGGGTCCCTAAGCTCAGTAAGTGACAGCAGCACAGAGCATGTGCAGTGAATCAGCAGAAAAGAAGAGGCGGAGCTACTGGGGCATCATTGCAGACACAGATCTTTACTGCTAAAGGACTGTGGTTGCCTAGGGCTGGTACAGAAGCAAAAAACATAAATGTAAAACATTTCTAGCTACTTATTTAGTTAAGCTTTAGTTCTCCTTTAAGATGGCATATAATGGTTATTTGAAAATATATAAGGGGACTGAACAGAAAAAAAAAAAATGAGAAACGAGAAACTAGAGAGAGCAGAGGAGGCCGTGTTTGGTGTAGGAAATCTATCTGAAATAAATTGTGAAGAGGAAGGAACATTTTGGCAATGTTCAATCAGTTTGGAAACCACTGATTAAAGTTTATTGTAGATTTTTGCACCCAAACTGTATGGTTAGCAGCCCTGTGGAGGGTTTTAGATGGAAGGTCAGTTAGGGTATAATTTGGACAGAGATGCTTTGCTTTCCTAGACACTCCTAAAGGCCCATCTTGAGATTCAAATAAAGGTGAATGCTAATTTGTAGTCCTAGAAACTGAAATATGGCTGAAATATTATATCTGTAATTTTTCAAGTTGGTCTAGAATAACCATTACCCTATTGGCAAGAATGTCATCATAGAAAACACCACTACAGAGTTTAAAATCTTCTATAGCTGTATGGGTTTTTACCAGACTTGGTTTATCAAATAGTTTTCTTCATGTGACTGTAATACAATATGTGGAAAATAAATGTATGACCCATCAGACAGTCAGTCTAATGAAGTCTAATAAAGGCCTTGCTAGAGTGGAAATTTCTTGACATTCGTTTTTGTTGAGAGTGCTATGGCAATACCATGCATTGATATTCTTTATTTATAGACTGGAACACTGCTTTTGTGTACGGTCTACAATCAGGAGTCACCTTGAGGTAGCTTTAATATATAATCCAGGATTCGGTTCGGGATTCGGCCTTTTTCAGCAGGATTTGGATTCGGCCAAATCCTTATGCCAGGCTGAACCGAATCCAAATCCTAATTTGCATAAGCAAATTAGGGGCGGGAGAGAAATCGCGTAACTTTTTGTCAGAAAACAACGAAGGTAAAAATGTTTTCCCCTTCCCACCCCTAATTTGCATATGCAAATTAGGGTTTGGATTCGGTTCGGTATTCGGCCAAATCTTTCGCAAAGGATTCGGGGGTTCGGCTGAATCCAAAATAGTGGATTCGGTGCATCCCTAATAAAAACATTTCAGAATTACTAGTCAGGCAGAACCCCAACTTTCTTCTTTTAACAACATTTCATTTAAGCAGACTCAAGCCCAAATGTACTCAACACTCTGTACCATTGTATCTCAAGCTTAAGTTGCCAGAAGTTTGAACAGCTGATTGTAAATCCCACTGGGCTGGGGGTAGTACAATTGTTCAAATAGTTCAATATGCACTATGCATAAGTAGCACTATATAAGTAAAAATATACAAATGGTTAGAGTACTCCAGCCTCAAGAATAAGCGCAACGCCCCTCTGCCCAGTGTGACCTACAGTAGCATCTCTCGACAGTGCTGCCTCAGAAGACTAACTTAGAAAGCTTAGAAAAGAAAATCCTGAAAGTCTTGAAGATGAAAACAAAAATCTATGTATCTGATTTCTCTTAACCATCAGGTTCCTTTATTGTACTCCCTAATGGAAGCTTTCTCAGCAACCTACTAAAATTAATGCTGGGAACACTAGATGCAAGTCCTTGTTAAGACTTTGTAGATTACATTTGCAATTAATTTAAGTATATTTAAAGACTTATAAAAAAATAATAATAAAGGATAAAATCCACGCATATTTCAGCCATTAAGATCTTCTAGACTCTTTTTGCAGGCAATGGTTAATGCTTGTTGCAAAAAAACTATGCAAACCAAAGTTATTTTTTTCCAAGAATATAGGCTTAGGGGGTTCCAGCAATGAAAAATCATACCATTGGAACTATGAAATTGCTTAGGCACTGCAATTTTCCCAGGATTAACCAGAGATTTAGCTGCTGTGACAAAATGTTCTTAAAGGAGAAGGAAAGTGTTCTTGCACTTGGGGGTGCCAAATGTGATTGTATTGACTAACCTGAAACCCCGGGCCGGTGCTCCTATCAGCAAAAAAATGCATTGGCTTCTTCTTGTGGTTGCGCATGCGCAGTAGAGAGAAAAGCCAAACTTTAACTAAAAAGTTGGCTATTTCATTCTACTGCGCATGTGTCTGCCCCGGGAAATTTGAAGAAAAAAAATCAAAGAAGTCTGTTTTTTTTTTGTTTTTTTTAAGCAAGTGCATAAAAAGCACCATTTGTTCTAAAATTCAGATCAATCATACCCTCAACTATCCCACTGGTACTCCAGAGCCCTGAAAGGGAAAGTAGTTACATCCAATATGAGGCCTTTATACAATAGACTCAGGGGCACTGTGCAAATGAAGCAACAGGAGTAACTCGCCTCAGGCAGCAGCGCCCCGCTAGTTACTTTAAAAAATGGAAATTAATCTCTTCTAGCGCAGAGAGCTCAATTGCCCTCTCTGTGCTAGCGATCACATCCAGCACAAAAAAGGTGAGCTTCCTCAGGTGGTGGAGGGGCCAGGATTGCCCCTGAAGAGACTAGCCCTCCAATACACACACATCTTCTCATTTGGGGTTAAATTAATCAATGACCTGAAGTTTAAGTTTAAGCACATTTAGTCTGTAAATTGTGGGGGAAAAAAAAAAACTAGGGTGTGCATTTCCTGATGCAGTTAGGCCTAAGGCCTATACACTCACCCATAAGATAAATATAGAAACCTAATAGCAGGAGACAAATTTTAAAAATGCATACAAGATGGTACCTCTACCCATTTGTGCTAAAATTAATATACCCTACTACTAAAGACATTTTGGAGGTGTGTGAAAGATAAGGGCAGTCTAGTGATGAGCAAAATTCTTTACCAAGTTTCGCCGCAAAATTTATGCCAATAGACTCCAATGGGTGAACCCAACCCATAGCACGTGGCAATATCAGACTGGCTTAGATTTTGGGCTCGGATTGTGCGCTCCAGTTTTGAGAGCTCTGGTTTTGTGCACTCCCAACAGTTTTATGGGCCATCCCAGTGGACCTAGTGGGCCGTGCTGTCACTGCTCCACCTGGGCTGGCACCTGCTAGCAATGCTGCTCTTCTTCCGGACTCCCTGCTGTGCTCTGGATCAATCGTGCGCATGCTTTCAGTTTTGCCTGATGATGTCACTACCAGCCAGGCATCCTTCACGTGAGGGGAATCAGTGAGTGGCGTGTCAGTGAGGGAGCAGCTGCCCAATCAGCTTAGAATCCAAGGTCCCTATCACATTTACATCAGTTTCTGCACCATTGTATTGAATGTTAAACAAAGGTGGCAATTTGAATAATCTATTGTAAATCCATGCATACAAGCATAAACATAACCAAGCATACGATGCAGGTGCAAGGTCCTTGTTAACTAAAGGTCCCCATAGACACAAAGATCTTTCGTTGGTGAACGATCGTTTTCAGTGAAATCCGACCAATTATCATGAAGTTAGTGGGAATCGAACGATTGTGCATCTTACGATTTTTCGTAACATCTGTCAGAAAATTGATCGGCCAGGTTAAAAAAATGTTATCGGTCCCAGTGCAATCTATCTATGTTTGCAGGGCCTAGCAGGCAGCTACCCTCAGTTTTCCTGTCAATATCGCCTGAAATGGTCTTTTTAGTTGATGGACAAATCATACTTTTAAACAATTTTTTCGAGATAATCCTGGTCTCACGATAATGAAAATATCTTTTAAAAATCTATGGTCAGCTTTAGTCTGATCGGAAAGTTAGTATTTTCTAGGGATGCACCGAATCCAGGATTCGGCCTTTCAGCAGGATTCGGATTCGGCCGAATCATTATGCCAGGCCGAACTGAATCCAAATCCTAATTTGCATATGCAAATTAGGGGCGGGAGAGAAAAATGTTTTCCCCTTCCCACGCCTAATTTGCATATGCAAATTAGGGTTTCGATTCGGTTCGGTATTCAGCCGAATCTTTCGCAAAGGATTCGGGGGTTCGGCCGAATTCAAAACAGTGGATTCGGTGCATCCCTAGTATTTTCCTCACTAAATACCAAACTGACCCATCAGAATTTTTCACCTGCAGCAGTGCATATGGTTCTTCACAGTGAGGACAGTAAGGATATGGAATGCACTGCCGGAATATGATGTGATTCTGTGCCGATTGTGTTAATGCCTTTAAGACTGGCTTGGATGATTTCATGTACAAGCATAATATCCAAGGATATAGTGATCTACAGTTAGTTGCAGGGCCTGAACTAGGGGTAGGCAGAAAAGGCACGTGCCTAGGGCGCAATGAAGTGGGGGCGCCAAACATGTACCTCTTCTTTCGCCTACCCCTGGTCCGGACCCTTTTTCTCCCACCGGCATGCTCCAGCAAGCTTTTCTGTGCGTGCTCTCGCTCTCTCCCCTCCACGAATTGTAATATCTGGCGCACATACACGTGGACACACACTAGCAGACACGCGCTCGGTTGTGGATGCATGCGCGCACACACACGCGAGGCTGTCCTGGCAAGGGGGTGAAAGGGCGGTCTGATTGCCTTTGGGCCCCCTGACTGGCTTGGCCCAGGCCTGGTTAGTTGTATGTATATGTATTTATGCAAACCCTTTATGCAGAAACTTCAAATATATTATCTATTTGGTCAATTGCATGAACGCTTTATACTGATTTTGCTTAAGGATGAAGTTACGGTTCTGTGTTGTTAAATATAACATATTCTTGTTGCAGAATTCTGAAATCATTGAGTTTCTCTGTGTAAGTAAGACTGATTGGTGTAAAAAAAAGTTATTCAATGACAGGCAGGCAGATTATACCCTGACATTATCAGGGAAAGAAAGATAATATTTGTTATGGCTTGTCATTTGTTGGTATGAAGCAAAATACATGCTATGATACCTTCTTTTTTTGGCATGTTTTTAAGCATGTTGCTGCCGCATGATGGCATGGCTTTTTTGTGCATGGTGTGTCAGTTTGAAACGCAGTGTTCTCTTGCCTGTATCGCAGTTTGGTATGCATTTCCTTTATTTTCCCTTATGGGCTTTGTGGGTGGAGAGGCTCTTCAGATCAGATTCTCTGGTGGGCCCCAGGTGCCCCAGTCCGACACTAGCTGGTGGCCATTTGCTGGCATCAAACCATTTAAAATGGCTGGAGTTGATCTACTAGGAGACCAAGAAGTGTTATTATGATCAATGATACAAGGCCAAAAAAAAAAATAAAAAAACGAAACTTCATTTAGCACATCATGTTGGACAGAAGTATGCCAATTTGTAACAGGTCTTAATGTTTATGGTTTTTTTTCTATTATTTAGCTGGTCTATTTTGACTACATCAAGTCTGGAATGTCATGATTAAAATATAATGAATACAAGGGGCCTGTAAAGATAAGTCATGACAAATACGAATAATAAAAATCAAGGTTCATAACAAGTCATTTTTCTGTTTTAGAATGTAAAAGGAAGCGCACACATAGAGTAGTATTGTCTCAATTAAGATAAGCAATTAAGCCCCTAGAGCCACAGAGTGTTTAAAAATGGTGCCTGGAGAGCTAAATTGCAGAAGATCCACCAGTGTGATATTCTTCAAGGTTCCCCCTTTCGGGTATATACTCACAAGATTTCTTGGATTTTTGATGCATGTAGTAATGTTCGTTCTTCACCTTATAAGTTTTCTCCAGTCATCCACCAAGTAATATAATGAAGATATAAGCAAAATATAGTATAATATTGCTTTAATAAATATTAAAAATCACCATAAAACAAACGATTTTCTACTCACAAGGATCACCAGATCATAAAGCACGTAGTACCCAAAGCAAAATAAAAGTCCAGAGTTCTCTGGGTTCAGGAAGGTTTCTCCTGTTGCGTCTGTGATCGATGAATAAATCAAACTGCTCCAATATCCGTGACCAATGAATAAATCAAACTGCTCCAATATCCAACGCGTTTCGCAGTCTCTCTTGACCGCTTCCTCAGGGAAGGTGTGATGATCACACAAGTCCTTGTAAATCATGTCGGTGCTGCTTCCTCCCTGTTGCAGGCTTACCCGTTTATATTTATTGTGACATAATTACCCGCAACTTGATGTTCAAATTTTAACATTAGCAGCAAATACCCAATAAACATATAAACACATTCCAAGAAATTCACAGTGTATTGTGGATTATTTGCTGCTAATGTTAAAATTTGAACATCAAGTTGCGGGTAATTATGTCACAATAAATATAAACGGGTAAGCCTGCAACAGGGAGGAAGCAGCACCGACATGATTTACAAGGACTTGTGTGATCATCACACCTTCCCTGAGGAAGCGGTCAAGAGAGACTGCGAAACGCGTTGGATATTGGAGCAGTTTGATTTATTCATTGATCACGGATATTGGAGCAGTTTGATTTATTCATCGATCACAGACGCAACAGGAGAAACCTTCCTGAACCCAGAGAACTCTGGACTTTTATTTTGCTTTGGGTACTACGTGCTTTATGATCTGGTGATCCTTGTGAGTAGAAAATCGTTTGTTTTATGGTGATTTTTAATATTTATTAAAGCAATATTATACTATATTTTGCTTATATCTTCATTATATTACTTGGTGGATGACTGGAGAAAACTTATAAGGTGAAGAACGAACATTACTACATGCATCAAAAATCCAAGAAATCTTGTGAGTATATACCCGAAAGGGGGAACCTTGAAGAATATCACACTGGTGGATCTTCTGCAATTTAGCTCTCCAGGCACCATTTTTAAACACTCTGTGGCTCTAGGGGCTTAATTGCTTATCTTAATTGAGACAATACTACTCTATGTGTGCGCTTCCTTTTACATTCTATTTCAGATTTCCTGTGTCGTTTTAACCTGGTGTGAACGGTGATATTCAAGGAAGCAGCCCCCCCCCCCTTTTTTGTCAATAGTGCAGTGGCGCGGTATTGGTATAAATTAATTATACCTCTTTCTATCAAAAAAAAAAAATCATTTTTCTGTTTACTGGGAACAGTGGCCAGGGTAACTGTATAGCACTTTACATTTTTGGTTGAAAAAAGGCAAAATAATTATACAAGTAAACAATAAAGAAAGAATGGTACCATTTTAGACTTTTATACAATATGCTATCAAATCTAAGGCTTTCAAATCAAAGGCAAGATGTCCCCTTTAATTGTCTTGCTATTTAGTCACTATCTAAACTGCAGACTTTGCTTATGAGTTCTATCATCATCTCTGCAAGGCTGCTTCCCAGTCACATCTGAGCACTTATTTGCTTTGTCCACAAGTTACGCCCTTACAAATAACAAAGGCATGTAGGTGTGTTTGGCACATTTGCATGTAAGCTGGCAGAGAGAAAAAACACTAAATGTGCATGTTTCTTATGTTGGAAATTAACATAGAACTAATTCTATGCATTATAAAACTTTGCATTATGAATAGGAGCTCTGCTGAACCTCTTTGCTCCAGTCTAAAGGTAGTAGACATGGCCTCATATCCAAGATATTAGTCAGGTTCTCTCTGAATTGTAGCATTTTTTGCACAATTTCAACTAGCTCATCAATCTGCTACGTTTTGGTTTGGGATTTAGCAAAGTCCAAAAATAGTGGATTTGGTGACTACCTAGACCAAATAAATTTTAAAAGTACCAAATGATTACTGCCCTGTTGCAGCATTATCTACTCAATAGCAATAACACTGAATTCTATTGGAAATGCTGTTCAGAACAACGAATTGAGCTGGTATGGGCTTAACTTTCAGCTACAGCTCTTTTGGAAAAGGCAAATGTCAGCTTCACACATTTGTCAATACATTTGTATTTTTTAGAAACAACAAATGTGTTTATCCATTTGTATAGAAACCTAGACAAGAGAAAGAAGAAAACCTCTGTGCCCACTTTTCTCTAGATTGCACATGTATTCCTGGAGTGCAGAACTCTCCAGCACAGTGTTTTTTCATTTAATTAATTACAATTTTTTGTGGTTTAGAGTAATTAGTATAATCCAAATTTTTTAGCACTAAAAAAATATACTATTAGTAAACTGGCTCTAGTGTGAAAATAACATATACGGTATATATTGGGTATGCACACTTAAAAGAATATAATAAAAAAATCTCATATATATATATATATATATATATATATATATATATTATAGCAATGAAGTAATTCGCCGTTTTGGCTGAAGATGCTGGGGAGGAAAACTCAGAACTGGCGTGTATGGAGCAGGCTGACTCTCGGAGCACCCCGGGAGGCAGTGGCTCTAATACGGGTGGTGGGGGGAGTGCAAGGAAGGAAAGGCAGGTTCTAGTTATAGGGGATTCAATTATTAGAAAGGTGGATAGGGTAATCTGTCGCAAGGCCCCTACATGCCGAACAGTCTGCTGCTTGCCTGGTGCTAGGGTTCGGCATGTGGTGGAACGAGTTGACAGATTATTGGGAGGGGCTGGGGAAGACCCAGCGGTCTTGGTACACATAGGTACCAATGACAAAGTTAGAGGAGGTGGTGAAGTCCTCAAAAATGATTTTAAAAAACTAGGTTCAAAGCTGAGGGCGAGGACTTCCAAAGTAATTTTCTCAGAGATATTACCTGAGCCACGAGCAACGCTAAGGAGACAGCGGGAGCGTAGGGAGATTAATGCGTGGCTAAAAGATTGGTGTAGGGAGGAGGGTTTTGGGTTTTTGGAGAACTGGGCTGATTTTTCAGTCGGCTACAGGCTCTTTGCTAGGGATGGGCTGCACCTCAATGATGATGGGGCAGCTGTTTTGGGAGAGAAGATGGCTAGAGGGTTGGAGGAGATTTTAAACTAGGTGTGGGGGGGGGGAGGGTTCAGTAAAAGATTCAGTGGTAGACAGGTTAGATGAGATAGTGGGCAAAGAAAGGGAAAATGGGGGAGGAGATTTGGCTAGGGATACTGTTAAGGATAGGGAGGACCACATGTCATATGTTCAATATGGTGCCAGTATTAAATGTATGTTTACAAATGCAAGAAGTCTGACTGGTAAAATGGGAGAGCTGGAGCTGCTGGTGATGGAAGGAAAATATGATGTGATTGTGTGGCCGAAACATGGCTGAATGAGTCGCATGACTGGGCAGTAAATATCAGTGGCTATACTTTGTTTCGGAGGGACAGAGGCAATAGAAAAGGAGGAGGGGTATGTCTGTATGTTAGGCAGGATTTAAAAGCTCATATAAAGGAGGAGGTTGTGTTAGAAAATGAGGGGCCAGAAGTCGTATGGGTGGAGTTCTTCACCAATTGTAAAGAATACAGCAAATTAATTGTAGGAGTATGCTATAGACCCCCTAATGTAAGTGAGGAGGAAGAGACAAAGCTCCTAATGCAAATAGAAAAGGCTGCTAGTTTAGGTAAAGTAATGATAATGGGGGATTTTAATTACCCAGATATTGACTGGAGCAACGGTACTGCTAGATCAGTTAATGGGAACAAGTTTATAAACTTATTGCACGACAATTTTTTAGCACAGGTTGTTGAGGAGCCTACCAGAAAAAATGCTATTCTTGATTTAGTGATCTCAAATGACCCAGAACTTATAGCAAATGTGCAAGTCATTGAACCCCTGGGTAATAGTGACCATAATGTTATATCTTTTAATGTCTGGTGCAAAAAACAAAAATATACTGGGGCAACAAAAACCATGAATTTTGCCAAAGCTAATTTTAGTGCCTTGAGGGCTGCCCTACAGAGCATTGATTGGGGCATTAGGTTTACAGCTAAAAACACAGAACAGAAATGGTTGTCCTTTAAAATGATATTAAATCATTACTGTTCTCAATTTATTCCCTTAAGGACTAAACGTAGAAGCTCTAAGAATCATCCTGTGTGGCTTAATACAGAGGTAAAGATGTTAATGGGAAAGAAGAGAAAGGCATTTAAAAACTACAAATCTGTAGGGACAGAAGCTGCATTTAATGAATATAAACACTGTAATAAATGTTGTAAATCAGCAATCCGGAAGGCTAAGAAAAGAAATGAAGAGTTAATTGCGGTGGAGGTGAAAACTAACCCTAAAAAGTTTTTTAAATATTTTAATAGTAAAAAGATGCAGGTTGAGAGTGTTGCTCCATTAAATAATGGTACCAGTATGGTTGTAACAGATACAGATAAGTCAAATGTGTTAAATCAGTTCTTTTCTTCAGTGTATACAATAGAGGAGTCTGGGTTCACAGGCTCACTTAATAACTGCACGAATGGTTCAGCTCAATCTAGTCAGTGGCTGACTCAGGATATGATTCAAAAAGCTTTAATACAAATTAATGTAAACAAGGCTCCAGGGCCTGATGGCATACACCCCCAGGTTCTAAGAGAGCTTAGTTCAGTTTTAGACCAGCCCTTAATTCTGATTTTCTCAGATTCACTGTCATCTGGTATGGTGCCTATGGATTGGAGAAAAGCTGATGTTATTCCAATATTTAAAAAGGGATTACGATCTCAGCCTGGCAATTATAGGCCAGTAAGCTTGACATCTGTGGTGGGCAAATTATTTGAAGGCTTGTTAAGGGATCACATTCAAAATTTTGTCCTAATGAATGGCATTATGAGCAACAATCAGCATGGCTTTATGAAGGATAGGTCATGTCAGACGAATTTGATTGCATTTTATGATGTGGTAAGTAAGATTCTGGATAGTGGGGGGGCAGTAGATGTGATCTATTTGGATTTTGCCAAAGCGTTTGATACTGTGCCCCACAAACGACTGCTTTCTAAACTAAGGTCTGTTGGGCTTAATGAAGTCGTTTGCACATGGATAGGAAACTGGCTACAGGATCGGGTACAGAGGGTGGTTGTTAATGGGACATTCTCTACTTGGAGTAAGGTTCTTAGTGGGGTCCCCCAGGGCTCAGTATTGGGTCCACTTTTATTTAACTTGTTCATTAATGACTTAGGGGAGGGTGTTGTAAGTAATGTATCAGTGTTTGCAGATGACACAAAATTATCCAGCCCAATTCATTCCATCCAGGATGTGGCATCCTTGCAACAGGATCTTGACAAACTGGCAATCTGGGCAGCTAAGTGGCAAATGAGATTCAATGTTGATAAATGTAAAGTCATGCACCTGGGATGTAAAAATATCCAAGCCACTTATACCCTTAATGGGACTGCACTAGGCAAATCCATTATGGAAAAGGACCTTGGAGTCCTTGTAGATGATAAACTTGGCTGTAGCCAGTCAGCAGCATCAAGGGCAAATAAGGTCTTGAGCTGTATTAAAAGGGGCATAGAGTCACAGGAGGAGGGGGTCATTCTTCCACTGTATAGAGCACTTGTAAGGCCCCATCTAGAATATGCCGTACAGTTTTGGTCTCCATCACTAAAACAGGACATTATTGTATTAGAGAGGGTACAGAGAAGGGCAACTAAGCTGGTAAAAGGTATTGAAAATCTTAGCTATGAGGAAAGACTGGCCAAATTGGGGATGTTCACGCTGGAGAAGAGGCGCTTAAGGGGTGATATGATGACTATGTATAAATATATAAGGGGATCATATAACAATCTCTCTAATGCTTTATTTACCAGTAGGTCTTTCCAGCTGACACGAGGTCACCCATTCCGATTAGAAGAAAAGAGGTTCCGCCTAAATATTCGGAAGGGGTTTTTTACAGTGAGAGCTGTGAAGATGTGGAATTCTCTCCCTGAATCAGTTGTACTGGCTGCTACATTAGATAGCTTTAAGAAGGGGTTGGATGGCTTTTTAGCAAGTAAGGGAATACAGGGTTATGGGAAATAGCTCATAGTCCAAGTTGATCCAGGGACTAGTCCGATTGCCATTTTGGAGTCAGGAAGGAATTTTTCCCCCTCTAAGGCAAATTGGAGAGGCTTCAGATGGGTTTTTTGCCTTCCTCTGGATCAACTGGCAGATAGGTAGTTAATAAAAAAAAAAAAAAAAAAAAAGGTTGAACTCGATGGACATGTGTCTTTTTTCAACCTTACTTACTATGTTACTATGTATACATCAAACAAATCAGTATATTATCAAAGCAGTTTATACACGGCAATATTGACGAACATATACATACCACCTAGTTATACGTTCAAGGCAAAAAGAGACAACCACAGGAGACGGACACACTTGCCAGTGATGAGAATACCCCAACATTTCAGCACTATAGCCTTTGTCAAGGCTGCTGTGTTTGGAGTGCCCTCTGTTGATCTGTGAAAATAACATTAGCTATACTTTGTGTTTGGGGGTTATCCAGTTAAAATGCTGCAGCATCAACTTTGGCACTTTTAAAGTCAAATGCACAGTGTGCTCCAATAGTGGATCATCTTTTACGGAGTAGTCGATGAGGCAACTATGGAATTTCTACCTAACATTGTGCTGTTGTACAATCAGAGACTATGCACGCACCAATAGCAACTAAACTACATGGTTGCTATGGTGATGCGCAAACCAAGCAGGGATTATATACTACAGTCGCCTGCATCTTACAATTCAGTTTTAGGCTCCGACGACCGGTGTGTGTTCTCCTCTGTCTGCTTCATTATTTTGGCTGTATTGCAGAGATCAAGCCGTACTAGCGCTCAAGCTTTTTAGACTTGCTCAAGGAAGGGTTTTGGCGCATGTGCATTTAGTCACCTGGTGCCCAGTTGTCGCAAACCGCCAAATTTCTCCAACTGCACATTCACCGACATGTCGGCCTCCCACTCAGGTTGCCGAAGACCCGGAAGATGGCTGCGTGGAACTCCGATGCCAGAATCTGTGCCGAGTGGCAAGTATAAAGTATGGGGCACTTTCCCCGGGGATGGGGGGGCAGTTAGGCTTTTTTTTTGTTAAAGCGTTGAATTCTCCTTTAACAAGTACCAGTAAGGACAGAAATAGGAGGCATTCAGTAGGCAGGCTGGCCCATACTTGCAAGACTTCAAAGGCTGTATGGAGGAAATGGAGTACTCTACTCCTTGACATAAAGGCACATTGATGCCCCCCTCCTGCAAATCAAACATGTGGCTTGAAACAATGGAATATACAAGTGGCCAACTCCATGATTAGAGAAAAAATTTGAGAAAATAACATAGTAACATAGTAAGTTACTTTGAAAAAAAAGACCCCCCCAAGTTCAATCTTTTAAGTCTATATATAACCTGCCTAATGTATATTTGATACAGTTGAAGGAAAAAAAATTGCCTCAGAGGGGAAAAAATTTCTGAATCCAAGATGGAAATTGGACCAGTCCCTGGATCAACTTGTACTATGAGCCATCTTCCATAACCATGTATTATCAGAACTTACTAAAAGCCATCTAATGACACCTCTATGGTTCACATCCTAAAGCCCTGTACTGTTCACACCGGAGACCCAGACTGAAACTGCCCACATTTTTCACCTGTTCACACTTAATTCAGGTGAATTTTATTCAGGTGTGTCACTGTATGTAGTACATCTGTATGTAGAGTGGTTCTGATGGGGTTCCGTCTCCTGCTCTCTTCTGTCATCGGCAGTAATTATGACTGCACCGGAAAGCTATGACTGGAGGCCGACCACATGCCTCCCAAGGAACACATAACCCACATTTCAGTTGTTCCTGACATCCAGGGCCGGAACTAGGGGTAGGTAGAGTAGGCAACCGCCTAGGGCACAATCATGGGGGGGGGCGCACTTTTAAGGGGATATTTTTTTTTTAAACCCTGGTTTGCTTGCCTTTAATAGTTTTTCACTTTTTTAAACCACCTCCCTCTAGGCTCCTGCTTGCAAAAGTACATATTTGGGGGAAATATTGTAGATTGTGTGGCTGCTGCTGGAACAGGTACAAATTGGGAGCAAAATGAGGGATTGGATTTGCTGATGGCTCAGGTATATGGGGCAATATGGTGGCTGCTGGTCCAGGTACAAAGATGTTTGGGGCAATATGATGGATTTTTTTAGCTGCTGCTGACATAGGTACTGATTAGGGGCTTGGGAGCAATCTAAGGGATTGACTGGTATTGGAACAATATAATAGGTGCTGGCACAGGTACATGGGAAAACACGATGGCTGCTGGCACAGGTACCAGGTGCAATATGAATGGTAAGGTCGGAAATGGTAATGCAGGACCGGGTGGGGGGTCACTGAATGAAGCCCTTGCCTAGGGTGCCAAAATACCTTGGCCTGGCCCTGCTGACATAAGATACTAGAATGATTCTGAGCACTGGATCTGGAAGGGAAAGCAATGAATCTAGTGAAGATTAGTTAAGTGATTTCCTACACAACTGTGGAACAACAATCAGGTAGGTGGTTGTGTAGCCTTCATTTGCCAGTGGGGTATTAATAGCCAAAAACCGTGTAAGGCTACAAATTTATTGTTCTTGCTACTTTTTATTACTTATCTTTCTATTCAGGCCTCTCCTGTTCATATTCCAGGCTCTTATTCAAATCAGTGCATGGTTGCTAGGACCCAACCAAATTGCAGAAACTGCAAAGCTCCTAAATAAAAAGATAAATAACTAAAAAACAACAAATAAAAAATGAAAACTAATTGTAAATGGTCTATGAATATAACTTTCTACATCATACTAAAAGTTAATTTGAAAGTGAACAATCCCTCTCTCTCTCTAATGCTTTATTTACCAATAGGACCTTTACACGTGGGCACCTGTTCCAATTAAAAGAAAGGAGGTTACATCTAAAATATTCAGGCCCGGATTTGTGGCGAGACCGCAAAGGCCTGGGCCTAGGGCGGCATAGATTAAGGGGCGGCATGCCTAGGCGCTAGTGCTCTGGGAAGAAGAAAGGATGCAACTATCCTTTACGAGGGAGTGGGCGATGCAGGACGCCGGCCTCCGGGTGCCCTCGGGGCAAATCTGGCCCTGTAAATATTCTGAAGATTTTTTTTACAGTGACATCTGTGAAGATGTGGAATTCTCTCCCGGAATCAGTCGTACAGGCTGGTACATTAGATATCTTTAAGAAGGGGTTGGATGGCTTTTTGGCAAGTGAGGGAATACAGGATTATGAAAGATAATTTATAGTACAAGTTGATCCAGGGCCATCTTGGAGTCAGGAAGGATTTTTCCCCCTCTGAGGCAAATAGGAGAAGCTTGAAATGGGGTGTTTTGCCTGCCTCTGGATCAATTAGCAGTTGGGTAGGTTATTTATAGACTTAAGGTTGAACTTTATGGACCCCTGTGTCATTTTCCAACCTAACCTACTGTTACATTCCACGACTGCTTGAGGGATACATATCAGAGATGAAAATCCATGAACACTATAATCTTTAACCATATAATTGGAAACTTCTCTAGTGATTAAGATGGTCAGTGAAAGGCAGATCCTGTCATTTGACTAAACAAGTAGGTCTGGACTAAACTGCACAAGGAAGTCTTCTGGCAGCCAACCAAACCACTTAACCCTGAACGAACAAATGCATCTAACTGAAAAAGCAATTTTAATCACTGGCCAAATATATGTCAATCCCAACAGTGGAGTGCTGCTCTAGGTCTGTAACACCAGATTGGTGTCAGGTGCCGTCAGGTTTCGGGCCCAAAGCTGCCCAAAGCCCAAAAACTGTATATAGCAAAACAAGAGACCTGTGGCACAACTGATGTGGTTGATTCAGTGATCGGTGTTTTATTCAGCTCACAAAACAAAGCGGCAACGTTTCGGGCCTCTGCTGGGCCCTTTGTCAAGGCTTGACAAAGGGCCCAGCAGAGGCCCGAAACGTTGCGGCTTTGTTTTGTGAGCTGAATAAAACACTGATCACTGAATCAACCACATCAGTTGTGCCACAGGTCTCTTGTTTTGCTATGGCCAAATATATGTGTCAACATATAAATAAATAACTATTAATATATCCAATTTGAATAGGCCCAGATCACACACAGTTTTGGTTGAAATTATGTTCCTCTAAGGCTGCCACCTATAACAGGTCTGAATGAACCTTATGCTAGATATACACAAGATACTCACAGCTGACATACTATATTATGCACTAATATATACAGTACATAGTACATTCTACCATTTCATTCATTTGCAGAGAGGTTTCAGAATTCTATTCATGCTTGAAAAAAGAAATAAAAAAGCACAGTGTTGTACGTACACTCCACGCTGGTCTTTGATGAGAACTATAAGCCAGGATCAAACCATTATATAAAAGAGACTCCATGGAATCTGGGACAGATGCAATAGCTTGCATTGTGCGGTAAAGTTACAGTGGAATATTGCAAAAGACAAAATAAACAAACCATATCATAAGACAAAGAAAAATATTAACTCTTGTAATTGAGATTCCTTAGAGATATCTGCCCCCCGCCCCAAAAAAAAAAACTACAGAACAGGCTGGAGACATTTTTTAATGGAGACATATAAACAAAACTTTTTTGTTCCTAAATCTTCACTGGGGCTGATTTTATGGTTGGGCACAGAAGGTACCTTTCCTGGGACCCAGCAACTGATGACCCATTGTATGAAAAATTTAGTCAATTATATCTAAATCATTATAAATAACTAATATAATTAGAATACATATTGTAATGTGCAATATACCGTTTGACTATTCTTGAACTACAATTTCCAGCACCCAGAAACAGCCATAAGCCCAGTTCTCTTCGGAATACAGAAAACAATATGCGATTAATCTAAATCTAAACTACATGTACTTCTTTCTGTCAAATATAGGACTATAGATGTGTTTTATAATAAAGTTTCTGCACAGGCACAATTCATATGCCAAGAGCAAAATCTCCATTAATAAAGTCCACCCATTCATCTTTTGACACTGTTAAGGTCATATAGGCATCATGTCACTGTAACATAACCATACTGAAATCACTACCTTTGGCAAGCAGCAGAAATTATGCTCTGGTTACCCACAACATGTCTGCAAAGGCCAGTTAAACGGCACAAGAAAACCCCTTGGGATGCCACTACTGCCTTACAAAACCCAATAGTGTAAATACCTAGCAAGATATTTCACTGCATGACTAACGGTCATAAAACAACATCTATAATGTTTGGAGAATGTTCTAGAGTACTAGGATTCCCTTTAGGTGTCAGTAGGCACTGACTCACTGGATTATCTCTGTAGAGTGCTATTAAATATGTTACTGATGTATTAATGGTTTTGAGAGTAGTGCCACCATTTGTATTTGTTTGTGCTTTTTCTATTCAGATTTTTTAATAAATTGCTCGCCATTTGTGGTTTTAGAGATTTTTTTTGTGGTTTCTAAGAAATATTAAAATCAGAATGTTGATAAATGGGCCTCCCCATTTATTTAGAAGAAGAGAGAGAAATAATGTTGTTACCCACGTATTACTCATTTGCTTAAAAAAATAAAAAGATACACTGGATAGCTTCAGGCAAGGATTGAGTATATGCAAATACAACTGCTTCTGCTTCAGGGACAGAATTCCACAACTTCGCTCTCTGTAAATGATCGATTTAGCACCTTAAAATGTAAGCTCCTTCTGTAGTCTCAATGAAAAGCCCTTGTTCCCTCTTTCTTCTAGTGAATAAAGCACCAGAGGGTTTATTGTATGAGCTCTAGTCCTTACACATTTATAGATAGGTTCATGTGCGCATCTTCTCGTCTGTTAACAGTCCCAATTTGACTAGCCTTTCCTAGATATGTGCTGTTAACTTAACTTTTTTGTAAATCTATACCCCTTTTAATATAGAACAATAACTTTTTGCTGGCACTTGCTGACTGACATTGATTTCAACTATTTCTCTGAGACTCTTCTCCATCAAGCATTGCATATCCAATTATGGGTATAATAGTTTCATATATTTAAATTAGAAATTAATAGCCTCAATTTAGCAGCACGGAATCTTGTGTATTACTAAAACTCCCAGATTGCAGATGATAGATCCCAGAATCCTGTGCAAGAATGACTCGTGTGTGTCATCTGCACACACACTGCTTTCAACTTCATCTCCCAAGGCATTAACAAATAGATTAAATAATAATGGACCTAGTAGAGACCACTGCCATCCCAGGAGCTTCAGCGTGTCAGTGTACATAAGAGAAATTGCATTGGGCATGCGCTGAGCTGGTAGCACAAATGCTCTGCAAGGTGCATTATAACCCACCCCCTCCAAACTTGACACTGGATCTTGGACAGGAGTGAAATCTTTACCTCTGGCACAATACATCACTCTCCTAAACCTACCCTAGGCACTGGCCCTTGCATGCCAGTAGAGCAAATATGGAACTGTGCAGTAAACCCCATAGAACTATTAGTATATGTACCATTGATAACTACTCTTTGTATATAATCCTTTAGCCAGTTCTCTATCCATGTACAAACAGCATCACTAATACCAAAAGATCTTATTTTAGAAAGCTAATGTTTCTGTGGCACTTTATGTGTATCAATAAAAAAAAATGTCACTAAAATAGATTAATATTTTTTCCAACCCAGCAGAATATTCTGTGTATTTGCATAACACTGCATGATTCAGAGCTGCAGTGCATTAGCAGTTACATAATTGTATGCTATATCATTAAATATTTTCTGTAGTCACAAACATAACAAATCATACAAGTCAGGGCTTGTTATTATGTATGCTTTTCAAGTAAGACAAATACAATGTTATCCTTCCATGCTGCTTGCTATGCAGAATGATAATCTCAGCACATATAGACATACATATATAAATCAGGTACTGTGTTGGGCAGGGAGACTTTTCTGTAACAGATGGGCAATTCAGGGGTGTTACAGGTGCATTGCACTTCAAAGTCACAGCTGGACCTTCAAGTAACAAAGCAACAGGTCTGTCCCTCCCTCCTTCTCCACTGTAATTATACACTCAACGTCAAAGCTCACTGATACGGCTTTCTTTTATAACTGCAACCAATTCATTTTCCACTTTGACAAGCTGTTAATGAAAAATAACCTATATGTCCTGATACAGTGTAAAGTACACCAACCCAAGCAATGTACATAATATGTTCAATTAGTTAGCCTTAGTGAAACATCAGTGACTAAGTGGCGTTCTGTAAATGACGCCGACACACACAGCACAATGCAGTATGAAGATGTCAGGGAACGATTCAGTGCCAGAATGCTTCTGAAATTGTTAAAGGGAAACTGACTGCCAATTAAAGTGATCATTTACCCTCTGTTCCATAATTCCAGAAAACACATAACATAAGCTTGTTTTAGATTTTTTTTTCAGTTTTAATATTAACAGTATTCATCTTAAAATACATTTTCTGGTTAATCGGAGCAGAAGACTCTGAACAAATGTTAATGAGTACGGGAAGCCTGCACACATGCCTAGGGCATGCTTGTTCTGTGAATGTGTAGGTAGGGGCATCCATGTTTGACAGCGTAGTATTTGGTGTTACACTGAAGGTATTTTACAGGACACTAATAGGGGTGATCTCAGATTAGATGGTTTTAGTGATTAAGATAGAGAGTTGCTTGGTTGTTGGAATATTGTGAATCACTAAAATTCCATACACCAACTTTTCAGCCTTAAGCATTGTGACACAGCAGAAACACAAGCGACAGAACAATGAAAAGAAGTGTACTCCATAAACGACTATGGGTAAAACAAGACCAGGCTTGTATCTTCTCAAAAACATGATATTGTTCCAAAATGAAACAACCAGTGCATCCTCCTCTCTTATTTTAAAGAAAAACAACAACAAATATCAGGGAGAAAGGAAACAAAGCTGAACTCAATAGCAGAGAAAACAAAATTGATATAGTGCCAAGTCTGCGTTTGTACTTGTGTATCATTGTGTGAACAGAACGTACCTCTGGCTATGCCCAACCCTGATTTGTCATAATTGAGAGCTTTTGCACCAGAGGAGGTCACTATATATAAAAGTTGCTTGTTCTTAGGCATCCAGAGATGTAGGGTAGATTATATCTGTATACTCTCTGGGGATCTGTGGGCCCCCATGCTTCAAAACACAGATCAGAACAATCAGCACTGCACCCTGGACAGCACCTCTAACTGAAGAAAATAAAATGAAGAAAATTGTGCAGTCCCTGCCTAGAACATATCTTATAAACAGACATGAACCCTAAAGAGACTGGAGACCTTCTTAGCCTTCCCAGTGCTCTGTTGATCTCTTTAAAATATACAGCTCCATATTTGCCTCTTTTTTTGGACACAGGTAACAAGAAAGGCAAGCTGGCAAGCTGACAGACAGACAGACAAAGCCAACATATTTTGAAGTCTGATAGAAAAGTTATTTTCCTGTTCCACAATTATGACAGAAAAGGGAGAAATCACTGATGAGAATGATAGATTATCTATGGTATATACTGTATTCTATATGGTGCAACAACATAAAAACATATCAGTATCACACAGACATTTAGACACTGCATTAGCTGGCCAAGTACCATATGCTATGTATAAACTTGCATTTGGCTCATGAGCAAAGCGAATGGTACGGGTTACTAAGGGTTACTGAACGGGTGCGCTTTTGCTCCTAAGTAAATAATCGGATTTGACGGATGTATAGTTTTTCTAGTAATGACTGTCAGAGAGAGAAAAAGATGCTGGGAGCACTAGGTAAAACAACAGGTGTTGGAAAATCCGTAGAGATTTAGTAAATGTGGAATGATAAGCGGGTTCGCTATAGCTTTTACCTTGTAGACATTTTCGGTGAGCCGGTTCACTTCTTCCGATCGGGACATCCTGACTCCTGTCAGTGCTGTACACCGAGGGTGGCTAAACAAGCCGATAATCCCACAGCCGGCTGGAACAAATTGACTGAATATCAGTGTTGTGCAACTCCTTAAATACGGAGACAAGTGTAGCTTCCAAATAGCCCCGCCTCCATCGCCCCTAAAACCCCGCCTGCATTCAGGTTAGGTTCCTCCTCCAAAACAACCTCGACCGTGTCCAAGCAACCAGCTCTTTGCAATGATAGCTCAATGGCTACGTTCGCTGTTTTGATTGGCTTCCTTGGCGTCAGTCAGTGTTTGTTGGCATACGTCGCACATGCAGGAAATGGATAAATCAGCAGCTGGTTTGTGACTTTGAGTTGGTGTGTAAATCTCTAGAACCATGGAACGTTGTTTGCGCATATCTGTTCGTTCAACAGGAAAGAGATGCATAAAGGCAAGGCCATCTGTGCTAGTGTCATTGAATGTTGGCTTTATAAATGACCTGGCAGGTCGCGGCACCGGCTGTTCTAGCACATGCGGCGAAATGCCGCTCTTCTACACGTGCGTGAAATGCCGCTCTTCTGCGCGAAACGAAGCGCACATGCGAGGAAGTGTAAATAGACGGGTCAATAGCACAGACGGGGAGAAAGAGGAACAGACATGGGGTAGGCGACATAGAGGCTGGGTGTGGAAAGGCCACCTAGGCCCGGGCCTAGGGTGGCATGATTTTAGGGGGGTGGCATGCTGCCCAACCACACCTACATTGGTTAAAAAACACTGGGGATGCGCTGGAGATACAATCATTTTTCAAATCCCCATTGTTCCGGTCCAGATGATGAAAATTTGTACGAATAAAGGGGAGGGGACAGGGGTGACAAACGGCAGTGGGCCTAGGGGCGCCCTGTATGTAAATCCGGCCCTGGCAACAGAGGAGGTACATACCTGGTGCCCCCCAGCTTTTGCGCCCTAGGCACGTGCCTACCCCTAGTTCTGCAATGGTTTTGGGGTCCGGTTTTTGTGTTATAAGAGTTTTGCCAATGAAGGTTAATTACCCTTTAAGCTGCAAGTCACAGTTCCCCAAGATACTTTCTTATCTTAAATAGTAGTTACAATCAGGGGCGATTCTTGGTATAATGCCGCCTGAGGCGGCCTTCTTTCGCCGCCCCCTTCCCTCCTCCCGGCACTAACCTTTATAGCGCTGGAGAGGGCAGGGGCGGTCCGCGACGATACGTGCAGAGAAGAGCCGAATAGCCGAATTTCCAGTTTGAAAACCGGAAATTCGGCTCTTAGTTACCAGGAGCGGCATTTTTGCCGCCCCTGGCAACCAGGGGGGCGCTGCCGCCTGAGGCGAGTGCCCCTGGTTACAATTGTATCTTTGCTTATCTTAAATTGTTAGAAATATATCTGCACCTGCCAAGTATTCTGAGCTCTCTGCCAAAAACCTCTGATTTGATTAAGTTTTAGAAACTTTGTATCTTTATCTGGCTGTTCAGTGCAAGAGATCTAAGAGAAAGTATATACACACTATGAGCCAGATTTATCAAGGGTCGAAGTGAATTAGAGGGAATTTTCGAAGTAAAAAAATTCTAAATTCAAAGTTATTTTTTGGATACTTCGACCATCGAATAGGATACTACGAATTCGATTCGAAGTAAAATTGTTCAACTATTCGACCATTCGATAATCAAAGTACTGTCTCTTTGAAAAAACTTCGACTTCAATACTTTGCCAAATTAAACCTGCCGAAATGCTATGTTAGCCTATGGGGACCTTCTAGAGCAAGTTTTTGGAAGTCGAAGTAAAATCGTTCGATCGATCGCTGAAATCCTTCGAATCGTTCGATTCGAAGGATTTCATTGTTCAAACGATTTTACTTCGACCCCAGGATACCCAAATTTGATGAAAAAAACCTTCAGCTTCAATATTTGAAGTCGAAGTATTTCAATTCGATGGTCGAATTTCAGAGTATTTTTAACTTCGAAATTCGACCCTTGATAAATCTGCCCCTATGTGTAGTCACACTCACAGGTCTTTTAATGTAGAAAAAAGTGACGTTTCAGCTGTGTCCACAGCCTTTCTCAAAGTGAAATTAAGTTTGGCAAACACCACTGAATTAATATACAGGGCGGGAACCCGAGATGATGTGCACTAATCACGTGTAACACTTGTGCAAAAAGCAATAATTAAAAATAAGTGTAAAAACATCCGGTGCTAAATATAAAAATATGTGTATCAAAAACATTATAAAAATCTCTATACTAAAATAACAATGTATAGTTAATGAATACATCAACAAAAAATAATGTATTGTTCTATTTTGCTTCCTCCTGGTAGTTAGCAATATAACTACTCTCTACACCAAAAAAGAAACATTTTTTTTAAAAAAATAGAAATAAATGCAAAAATAAAAAACCTCTAAAGAAGAAACAAAGAAAATAAAGGGGATTGCTGCCCATTAATAAGTGCTAATTAACGTAGGTGGCTACTGCCGAGTAACCGTCTGTAGCATACAAAAAACAACCATATTACAAACTAATGCCATAACTGTAGTACATTATTATAGTTCTAAAGGGTAGTGTCCAATCATCAGCACAACTTGTTACCTTTAAATCGTCCACTGCCGGTACATGTACGCAGTGCAGCAGAGGCGCATCTAGTCATTTTACATTTTATTTCATAACCTACACACAGCTCACTAGTTAGATACTGATATTAAAATAAAATACAATACTTCAGGTGCCATATGGAAATGTCAGGGGCATCTAAAGCACATTGACAAGATACGTGGCCATATCACACTACGTTTGTGAATGCACGTTAAAGATGTAAAGCGCACTTAACTAAAATGTATGTGGCCAGACAACACTGCAATTCATGGAACCCTACTTGTATCGTACTGATCAGTACTCTACTGGAATATTCAGCAGCCTGTGGAATCATGCAGCACTCCATTCAAATAATCATATTGATTAAAATATTAATATACTTATAAACCAGATAAAACTTGCTATCAGTGAAACCCCTAACCTAAGGAAAATGTGATGACATTTTTATCAAAACCATTATATACAAAAAAGGGAAGTAAAAAATAAAAAAAGGGCAAAAAAAGGAAAGAAAGTGAATTTTAAATGAAACACATAAAAATGTGAGGAACTTGTCACGGTCGGCACCCTAAATCCAAAACCTTTGCTAAGCACCTTGTTCTCGGCTCTTGCCGAGGGCTCCTTCTTCTTCACATCAGGAGGAGCCCTCGGCTAATTGGATAATAAAGATGCCAAGCGAACTGGGCCTTCTTCTTCACATCAGGAGGAGCCCTCGGCTAATTGGATAATAAAGATGCCAAGCGAACTGGGCCGGATTTACATTGTGGGTGCCCCTAGGCCCACTGCCGTTTGTCAACCCCTGTCCCCTTCAGGGGGACAGGAGCAATGGGGATTGGTGCATGGGAAATTTAAAAAATGGTTGTATCTCCAGCGCATCCCCAGTGTTTTCGATGTGGGTGTGGTTGGGAAGCATGCTGCACCCCTAAAATCCTGCCGCCCTAGGCCCAGGCCTAGGTGGCCTTTCCACAAATCCAGGCCAGCAAGCGAAGGGTTCTTGACGAGCAAAGGGGCACGACGGTAAAGCAAAAGTCTTTTGGGCAGAAGGTCACAGTATGTCAGGGACTTACCTCAATAGCTGGCGCTGGGTCCGGTCAGCGCTCTGCGTTCCGGCGCTGTGCGTTCCAGCATGGTGCAGGTTAGTGACGTCACTATGGGGGTGTCATGGCGCTGATTACAGGGAGCAAGGCGGTGCAGCGTGATGATGCAGGCATCTCCATTTAAGTCTGCACAGAGGGGATTTCCAGTGCTCGGACATCGTATTTCCTGGCTACATTTTGAGTAAGTTACTCTCTTATATATTGAACTCGGTTTTGACTTGTTTCTGCATCTTGACTATTCTCCTGTATTAACCCCTGGAACTCTACTTGGATTTGAACCACGTTTGCCAACTCTGCTTGCTGTTCGACCATTCCATTGTATTAACCCTTGATACTTCAATTGGACTTTATTTATTGTTGCCGACCCTGCTTGCCTGATTTTCCACAACTGATTAACCTTGATATCCAGCCTTGTGTGCTTCTATTTTGTCGATTGGGACGCCTGCCTGATCTCTCGGCACTGTGAGGTTTGTGACCAAACTTGAACATTTGGGCGGATCTTCAACTCCTGCTGGTCTCCACACCAGAGCCTGTTTCACTTGATGCCAAGGTGCTTCCTCCACCGTTAATCTTGTGTTTCTCTGTACTCCTGCAGTCACGTTATCCAGCGCTGAAGTCGCACTACAGATTGGTGTATCCAGCTAGATTTACAGGTTCCCATACGTCACCTTCACTGGCCTCCCTCCGTACCTATTTGGGGGTAGAACTGGTGAGGGAGCTGTAAGGGTTGTCTTCCTCAACGTCAGTGGTTTCACTTGGATCGGTAAGTCTGACACAGTATAAGGCGTAGGCAGAAAGCGTAGTCAAATCAGGCCGGGTCGGGGCAGGCAGAGTACAAGTGGAGTCAGACAGGCAAGGGTCAAAACAGGAGATCAATCAGGAGGGATACAGATATAGAAGAGTTGGTTACCAGGCAGGGTCAGGATTTTAAAGATCAGAATCGTCAAAACAGGCAGGGGTCACAACAGGTATCAGATAACAGACAGAATAATAGCTCAGGAGCACCAGGAACTCACAATATATGATCCTATAACGGGCAATGAAAATGATGCCAAGTCCCCTTTAAAGAGTTTGAATTTGGCGCCATTGTGTGCTGACATCAATACACCATTGCGCCTATATAAACAGCAGATGCGCACGCACTAGGAAACCGGCACAGAAGAGGGAGACCAGCGTGGCGGGCGTCCCCGCCGAGAGCACGGCAGATGTCCCTGCCGGCCCACTAGGCCACCAGGGTGAGTAGCCCTCACAGAACTAAAGCCTTTTTTTAACACAATCAGTTCATTTCAGGGGCTCAAAGGTAATTGGACAATTGACTCAAAGGCTATTTCATGGGCAGGTGTGGGCAATTCCTTTGTTATGTCATTATCAATTAATCATATAAAAACCCTGGAGTTGATTTGAGGGGGGGTGCTTGTATCTGGAAGATTTTGCTGTGAACAGACAACATGGGGTCAAATGAGCTCTCCATGCAGTTGAAACAAGCCATCCTTAAGCTGCAAAAACAGAAAAAAACCATCCGAGAAATTGCTACAATATTAGAAGTGGCAAAATCTACAGTTTGGTACATCCTGAGAAAGAAAGAAAGCACTGGTGAACTCAGCAATGCAAAAAGACCTGGACATCCATGGAAGACAACAGTGGTGGATGATCGCAGAATCATTTCCATGGTGAAGAGAAACCACTTCACAACAGCCAAACAAGTGAACAACACTCTCCAGGAGGTAGACGTATTGATATCCAAGTCTACCATAATGAGAAGATGCATGAAAGTAAATACAGAGGGCGCACTGCAAGATGCAAGCCACTCATAAGCCTCAAGAATAGAAAGGCTAGATTAGACTTTGCCAAGAAAAAAATCTAAAAAAGCCAGCACAGTTCTGGAAAAACATTCTTTGGACAGATGAAACCAAGATCAACCTTTACCAGGATGATGGCAAAAAAAAAGTATGGAGAAGGCGTGGAACAGCTCATGATCCAAAGCATACCACATCATCTGTAAAACATGGCGGAGGCAGTGTGATGGCTTGTGCATCCATGGCTGCTGTTGGCACTGGGAGACTAGTGTTTATTGATGATGTGACACAGGACAGAATCAGCCGAATGAATTATGAGGTGTTCAGAGACACTGTCTGCTCAAATCCAGCTAAATGCAGTCAAATTCATTGGGAGGCATTTCATAATGACCCAAAACATACAGCCAACACAACCCAGGAGTTTATTAAAGCAAAGAAGTGGAATATTTTTGAATGGCCAAGTCAGTCACCTGATCTGAACCCAATTGGGCATGCATTTCACTTGTTGAAGACTAAACTTCGGACAGAAAGGCCCACAAATAAACAGCAACTGAAAACAGCTGCAGTAAAGGCCTGGCAGAGCATTAAAAAGGAGGAAACACAGAATCTGGTGATGTCCTGGTTCAAGACTTCAGGCTGTCATTGCAAGCAAAGGGTTTTCAACCAAGTATTAGAAATGAACATTAAATGAAGTGATTGTGTTAAAAAAAGGCTTTAGTCCATCACATTTTTATGCAATCTTTTTGTTCAAACCACTGAATTAAAGAAATTCTGTAGTTCAACTGCATCTGAGTTGTTTAATTTAAAATTCATTGTGGTAATGTACAGAACCAAAATTAGGAAAAAAGTTGTCTCTGTCCTCTGGCAACCCTACACACAGTGGCATAACTAGTTATTGGGCCCCACAGCAAATTTAATTTAGAGCCCCAATTGACCCATTCTACAAATATATTAAAATTGCTTGTTATTAAGGGACTTATTGGCCCGTTACATTTCTGCGCCCCCCCCCCCGCAATCACAGGGTTTGCTTCCTTTGTAGTTATAAACAGGGAAAGCCTTCAAAAACTGGGCCATCCGCTTTGGTTATATGTTTATACCTGTTTTTCAACATCATGAAAACCAGGTAGAAAATCAACCCAATTGTGTCTGAGTGATGCAAAAGCCCTGCCTTCCCTCAATGTCATTGACCTGTCCCTTTGTCGTTTTTAACTGCAAGACGGCAACATTAAGCAAAAGATACATGAAAATAAAGCACAGGCACTTACCTAATACTACTCGAAGGGAGGTCCTGACCAATTTGAAACTTTATTTTTGGTGTGGTTAAACTAACTCATTAAAACACTTCAATCAGTACTAGGTTTGTGCTTCATTTTCACATATATTTGGTTTGCAAATATTTTGCATTTGTATTATAACAAGATAGTATAGGCTCCAATTCAGGAATAATTTGGAACCTTTTTGAGAGAAAATCACTGCAATTTCAATATTTCCACTTTTAAGATGCAATCCACCAATATGTTCGCCCAGGTGCAGCAGCCTATAGCAACCAATACAATCTTTGCTTTTAAAAAGGTGACCAATAAAACAATACCTGCTGATATGGGCTAACATAATATTTTACATAACCCCAAAAGTATCTTACTCAATGAAGTCCCTTTTACAAGAATATATCAGAATATGAGAGCTCATTGCCAGAATACCTGTTAAACTCCCTGACCAGATGTAGTTAGCAGGCCCTCATTTTGGCCCTATAAAAAAGTTGCCAAATAGGTCTAACTTGGCAACAAATATCAGCCCATGTGTAGCTATGCATGAAAGTTGAGTCGAAAAAGTCTCTTGTGATGTTCCAGCAATAAAACCGTTAATGACAGTTAACTTTGCAGTGCTGGGATCCAGGGTTTTATTCGAGCCAGGGCATTTCTTTGCAAGAAGTTTATATGTTTTCCACTGTGCTTTTGTCGGTTACCTCCAGGTACTTCTCCTTTCCCAAACCCTAAAATAGGGAGCCGATTTTGGTATTGATAACATTGGCCATTGTGTTTGTGAATGTGATGGGAATCTTAGACTATAAATTCCATTGGACAATGACCAATGTGAATGCTTTCGGCAATGAGTTGCAGAATATTTTGATGCTGTATAAATAAATGATAAATATTATGTTTTTAAGATTAGTCAGATTAGTAAAGTACATGTGTATCAGTGTAGCAACCCTTCCTCCAATTCTAAAGAAAGGGCATATGATCTGAAAAAAAAAGAGGTGTGTGTAACCCATGCTATTGAGAATTGAAATTAAAGTGACGAGTTATCGGCAGGAAAAAGGCTACTGTCCTTATTCGTATAAGTACTCTATTTGCAATATAAAGTTGCTACAGAAAGGTTAAAACATTTAGTTTTTGTCTATTATTTTCATTAGAAGAATATGCAAGTGGCAATGTTTTATCTAGAATTCTCAAGAATCTTTTGCTTTTGAAGGTCTCTGGTGGTCACTGCCTTTCTGTTCATATTTCATGGTCTGAGCTGAAGGGAGTATAGAAAATAATCACATACTTTTCTTCACATATGGGGATATTGATGTCTCTGAACCTTTCAGACTAAAATTGAAAAAAAGTTTAAATTGGCAGAAGATAAAATAATTGATGTGTGAATTGGAGAGGCAGTAGCCTAGGGAGTCTCAGTGAATCTCAACAAGGCTCAGTTAAAAGTGAGTTGACCCCAGATGGGGGGGGGGGTCATTCGTCAAGCAGCTTGTTATTACTTTTGCCTTACAACAATAGTTTATAAAAGGTTAAAGCAGATCTATGTTGTATAAACAGAAGTGCTGTTCTAGTATTTCAAGGACATGGATGTAGTTTCAAAGGCCAATATGTGATATGACAAATGTTGTACCCTCTACCCACAAATCCCTATCCCTCATTAAAAAAAAGTTTTAAAGCTATTTGTAAATGTAATTGCTTCTGAAAGCAGTATCTGGCTGACTGGCAAACATGCCTTGGTTAATTTCATTAGCTGTAAGGTAGGGTAGGGTAAGGCATTAGCACAAAAGTACCAGTTCACCAACTCTGGCTTACTCTTTGATCTATGCCACGTAGCTTGTTAACTTGCAACAGTCAGCATTTTTTTAAATCTGTCTTAAAGGGTACTTATGGTCTATACACTAGTGTATAGCCAAATGTTTTAATTATTTTATAGAGCTGGAAAGACAGGCTGCTGGTGGCTAAAAAGTACAGATAGGAAATATGGGTGAGGCTAAAATAAACTTTACTGTGGGTACCACTGAGCAAAAGAAATATGTACCTTTCATTCCACCACACAGGCACGCTGCCTAGGAATTATCCTAGACTCGCATCTGTCTTTTTCACCACACATCCAAACACTTGAAAAATCTTGTCGTATTCAACTACGCAACATTGCCCAAATACGACCAGATCTCAGTCCAGACTCAACCAAAACACTTATTCAGTCTCTTATCATCTCCCGCCTTGATTACTGCAACCTACTCCCCGCAGGTATTCCGACAAGTCGCCTTTCACAACTCCAATCTGTTCTAAATGCGGCTGCTAGACTCATCCATCTATCTCACCGTTCAACATCAGCTGCTCCCATATGCATGTCCCTTCACTGGCTCACAATCTCCTCTAGAATCAAATTCAAACTACTCACACTTACATTCAAGGCCCTTAACAATGAAACCCCTCCCTATATTTCATCTCTGATCTCCAAATACTCTCCTTCACGCAACCTTCGCTCTGCTTCTGATCTTCCCTCACTTCTCCTCTCATCACTTCTGCATATTCTAGACTACAAGACTTTTCTCGGGCTTCTGCTTTTCTCTGGAACTCTCTGCCTCGAGCTGTCAGACTTTCAAGCGCTCCTTAAAGACCCACCTGTTTAAAGTAGCTTATTCAATGTACCTTAATTAATCAATCATTGCTGTATCATAAATCACAAAATTGTTTCTAAAATCCTAATGTCTCAATTGTACCCTAACCTTTAGTTTGTAAAGGCCCTCTAATCCTATTGTATCTGTAACCCTTGTTTGTTATCCTCCATTTATTCCATTTGTTATAACTAAGGTAAAGCACTGCGTATCTTGTCGGCGCTATTTAAATAAATGATGATGATGTACAGGTCCAAACTGGGATTCAAAGTAGGTCCTGGAATTTTAAGTACACAGATGCCCAAAAAAGCCCCCCACAGCCTACTATTTAGTGACTCTGTAAGGCATCTTACAGCATTACCCTTTTACATTTGCCAGAATCCACATATTGCTGAGACAATGAAGTATCATATTTAGTAGGAGGTACAGTTATAAAACACACCCAAACGTGAAAGCCAGATCATACATCCAGTTTAATTTCACAGCACACATCATTTGGATGCTGTTCACACAAAAGACAAATTTGCTGTGATAGATGATAAAGACATTAGCAACACTGATGTGAGCAGCAAGCAGCAAGGGAGACATTTATTCCTACTTTTGGCCTCAGAGAGCTCAGGCATACAAATGTCAGAATAACACAATAATCTGGGGGGGGGGGCTGGTGCTAATAGTGCAGTATATATAGTGTTAACCCTTGCACTATTGAGGCTCTGATGTTCATATAATACTTGAAAACACAACTAGTGCATATTCCAGAGTTGCCTGTGGAAGGTTATCAAAATCACTTCTGCATGAAACGGAACTTTAAGTGGTCGTCATATGAGTAATAATTACTGTGACAACCTCTGGAGCCATGTACCTGCCTATGGCAGAAAAAATGTAAAAAAAAAAATACATGTACTCCTTATAAAGATGTAATTCAGTGCTCACCGAATTAAGGTGCTTTGTATGCTCAAAGATTCCATGATCGCACATAAATTCAGGGCCCATCTGTACTACCCAAAGATATAGAATCTGGTACAATGCAGAGATTTAGGGCACTCCTGTATTCTTCTTAAAGAAACATCACACACATTTACCTTCTCATTCAACGCAAATAATATATAATTGTCATCATGTTATACCCTTTGTTACAGTTGTATATATTGCCCACCCTATTTATTATAACCTCATGTGCATAGATCTGCCCACAGCAGCCTTAAGCCACATGGTTCTTCCTGATCTAATGTAATTAAAAGGATACAATACAGATTTGCTGACCAGTGCAGCTAATATAAATACTACAATATGGGGATGATCTGGGAATTCTGCTCCCATACTGCTGTCTGGAAATTACAAGAGTACCGAATATTTATGCTTCACTAACTTGGCCTTTGCCTTTAAATATGACAAAGCTTCTGTCATGAAATATGTTCCACACTGTGTATATATACCTCTAGCAGGGCTGTTTTAAGGCCTTGGTGGGCTGTGGGCAAAGAGGCAAATGGTGGGCCCTCACCACCCTGGTGTGCGTAGCGTGGCAAATAATTTTTGTGAAGCCATGCCTACTTTTTGGCCACAACCCCTAAATACCACAACCATTTTAAAGGAACAGTAACATCAAAACATTAAATTGTTTTCGTTTTAAAGTAATAACAATATAATGCAGTGTTGCCCTGCACTGGAAAAACTGATGTGTTTGCTTCTCACACACATATTGTTTATATAAATAAGCTGCTTTGTAGCCATGGGGGCAGCCATTCAAGCACAGGATGCACAGCAGATAACAGATAAGTACTACTATAGTTTATATAAACAAGCTGCTGTGTAGCCATGAGGGCAGCCATTCAAGCACAGCATACACAGTAGATAACAGATAAGTACTACTATTGTTTATATAAATAAGCTGCTGTGTAGCAATGGGGCAGCCATTCAAAGGAAAAAAGGTGCAGGTTACACAGTAGATAGCAGATAAGCTCTGTAGAACATAATCATGTTATCTGTTATCCACTATTTAACCTGTGCCATATAGCCTTTTACAATTTTCACCATTGCTTCACAGCAGCTTGTTTATATGAACTATAGTAGTGTTTCTGAAGCAAACAGATCAGTTGTACCAGTGGAGGGTAATAGTATGTGATATTTTCATTACTTTAAAACACTTAAATATTTTAACCGACGTTGCCAGTGAGGGGATCAGGAGCGATCAGGTAGGGTACAGACATTCCTTTGCTATCCTAAATGCCTCAACTGAGTTCCCTGCTCTAAAGACAAACAGACCTTGTGGGAAAGCTAATTCCTTCTACAAATCCTTGTTGGAGCGACAACTGCTCTTACTGCTAAACCTCTCTGTTTCACTCTCCTAGAGAGTCTATTACAGGAGCTTACTAGCTAGCTGTTCTTCATTCACAGGTTTACCTGGTCCCCGACTTCAGCACCAAAGGTGTCAGGTCCCTTTGGGGTAACTGTCTTACTGGGGCCTATGGTGATCCCAGGCTCAATGGGGTATCACCTAGTAGCAGCACAAGGGGCCAAAGAGGAAGAGGCCACTCCCTACACAGCACTATATAGCAGTGTGGCAGGGGAGTGTCATTACACTCTTTGTCCAATAGGTGAGGTGGTTACACTTAAACTGTTGCAAGGGCTTTGCCCAATAACAAAGGATAAGAGAACTAAATAAAGAAGGTAGGGGATTAACTCTATAGGAATAGAATATCCTATAGGTCCCTACATAATGTTATGTTGTAGGCAGTGTAGGCTGCTGCTGTGACAATTAACACACTGGCACAGCACTTTGTATTAAATTTATTAAGGTCTAAAAAGAAGTGTGATTAGCTTTTAACCCCTGCCACCCATCTGACATCTTTATTTCACCCCATCCTGGTCCAGAAGTGAGTGCACCATTAAATGAAAGACTTGCAAAATGTACACATACCTGGCACTGGCAGACAAATTTTGCAAGAAGGACAAGGTTCTCCTAAGCAGCTGTTAGGATGGCCCATGGCTGGCAGCAGCCTGGCTTCTTAGCCATAGCTACTCCTTCATGGAAACTGCATAGGCTCTTTTGTGCCCTGACCTCTAGCTGTTCCCACTTTATGCACATTACTTCCTTATTAGTTTGGTGAGTGTTGTGCAGCTGCAAGGACACTCAAGGACTCTTTTACAAATGCAAGAGCAAAGTGCAAATTTGTGCCTTTTCCCTTACATCAGCACATGCTTCGCTAAGGGGCAGATTTATTAAGGCTTGCATTTGAAATAAGAATTTTCGAGTTTTCGATTTTTGGTCAAAATTCACAAATTCAAGTTGGGATAACTCCAGACTCGAATTCGATTTCAAATTCAAGATTTATCATAACTGGACCCTGGGAACAATTCATATTTGACTATTCCCACCTACAACCTCTCGAGTTTATGTAGAAGTCAATGGCAGAGGTCCAGTGACCCATTTGAATATGTTATTCTCGATTTGAGTTTAGTCAAATTCGATTAGAAAGTTCTTTATCGAGGGGGCCCCTGAAAGTTCCTCTGCAGGGGGGGCCCGCAAACTCTAGTTATGCCACTGCTATTATTGCTTAATATGCTACATTTTACATATATTTTAGTAGAAATTTTGACCTTTGGTTGGTGATGTTTAATTGTTATAGAAAGCAAATGGATAATCAACACTGCTTAGCAGAGAATGTTTTCTATTTGTATCATAAACAAGGCAAGTATGTGTGTGCGCAGCTGACACCAGAAATCATGTTGAAACAACTGCCTGTGTCAAATAATCCTACTGCGAGTGGCTATTGTCTGTAACTCTGCATTATGATTTAGATATTCTTGCATCTGTCCCTCTCATAAAGAACTGCTTCGCCATTTCAGAACCGTTTCCTATTTCGATCCTACAGCAATTCTAATTTTATGTTTCTGAGAAAAAAAAACAACCCTTACTTGATTTTAACAAACAAGTTGGGTGGGATTTTTTTTCTCCTTCATGAAAGGAGAAATAAATGAAAATCCTACCACTCACCAGATCTAAGTCTTTGATAAAATTCCACCCACGGGCTTGAATAGAATGTATCTTTAGTGCCACGACTTGGGAAAGCATACATTAGTGCAGAAATACAGCAGAATTGTTCTGATGGAAATGGTTCTCCGGGGAAACAAAAACAGTCAACAAGTGTCAGTAACACCAGCGTTGTGTCACCCAAGCAGCAAATGTACTAGGCTTCTCATACATGTTCACAAGAAATGGGGACTGAATGGGTGATGTTTGGATATTAGATTGTCTTAAATATATAATAGTTCAACGAAGGAGCCCTCCTAGGGATTCATTTAAGTAATAAAATGTATATTGTTATTGATTTCTATCCCACTCTTTCTCAAGAAAATAAAACACACGAGCATTCCCACAACATATAATCCCAGTGAAGAGAAAAACTGGAACCAATAAGACAAGCTAAAATAAACAATATATTATGATTAATTAAACTCTGATTCCTGTGTATGTATAATACTGAATATCACATATACAGCCCATGTACAAATGTCAATGTGAACTGCACAATTTGCTCTGTAATAAAACTGTACCAGAGGCAGTTTGCATTTAGTATGACATAAAAAAAACTCAGATGGTAGCACCCTGCAAGTTACCAGGGGTGGCATCAATGAAACCCAAAAAGAGACAAAATGCCAATTTTTAAATTGGAATTTTAGTTCTTCTAGTATAGAGAGCACTCTCTCTACACTAGCAATGTGGCCCATGTTGAAGTGCTAACATCCTGTCCCAGCTTTATAAGTGCCATTGAACTCCTCTATCCTTCCCATAAAGCAATACATGACTTCTGGTATTTACCAGAAAGGAAAAAGAAATAGTCCCATGAGTACCAGCAAATGAATACCTCCACACCAACATAAACACTGGCAAATCTGTCAGCAGTATAGGTAAACATTTCAGCTCATATAGATACACAGTCATATGAAAAAGTCTCAGCCTGCATAATAATTTACTCCACTTTCAACAAAAAAACATAATGTTGTTCATTTCCCAGGAACATCTGATTACTGGGGTGTTTTCTGAACAAAGATTTTTAGTGAAGCAGTATTCAGTTGTATGAGATTAAATCAAATGTGAAAAACTTGCTGTCCAAAAATTTGGGTACCCTTGTAATTATGCTAATTTGAATGCATGTAACTGCTTAATACGAAATACTGGCAATATCACATTGGATTAGCTCGTTAATCCTTGAACTTGATAGGCAGATGTGTCCAATCATGGGAAAAGGAACTGTACAGTATTTAAGGTGGGCAATTGCAAGGTGTGATTCTATTTGACTCTCCTCTGAAGAGTGACAGCATGGGATCCTCAAAGCAACTCTCAAAAGATCTGAAAACAAAGATTGTTCAGTATCATGGTTTAGTGGAAAGCTACAAAAAGCTATCTGAGAGGTTTAAACTGTCAGTTTCAATTGTAAGGAATGTAATCAAAAATTGAAAGGTCACATGAACAGTTGCATTAAAACCCATGTCTGGCAGGCCAAGAAAAATACAGCAGAATATGCAGCGGATTGTGAGAATGGTTACAGACAACCCAAAGATCATCTCCAAAGACCTGCAAGAACATTTTGCTGCAGATGGTGTATCTGTACATCGCTCTACAATTCAGTACAATTAAAAAGAACATCTGTATGGCAGGGTGATGAGAAAGAAGCCCTTTCTGCACTCACGCCACAAACATCGCATGTTGTATGCAAAAGCTCATTTAGACAAGTCACAGTCATTTTGGAACAAAATGCTTTGGACTGATGAGACAAAAATGTAGTTATTTAGTCATAACAAAAAGCGCTTTGCATGGCAGAAGAAAAACACTAAATTCTAAGAAATACACCTGCTACCTACTGTCAAATTTGGTGGTGGTTCCATCATGCTGTGGGGCTGTGTGGCTTGTTCAGGGACTTGGGCCCTTGTTAAAGTTGAGGTTCGGGTGAGTTCAACCCAATATCAACAAATTCTTCAGGATAATGTTGAAGCATCAGTCACAAAGTTGAAGTTACACAGGGGTTGGATATTCCAACAAGACAATGACCCTAAAGACACTGGGAAATCTATAAAGGCATTTATGCAGAGGAGAAGTACAATATTCTGGAATGGCCATCATAGTCCCCCGACTTGAATATCATCGAAAATCTGTGGGATGATTTGAAGCAGACTGCTCATGCTCAGCAGCCATCAAATTTAACTGAACTGGAAAGATTTTATATGGACAGATGGTCAAAAATCCCGCCATCCAGAATCCAGACACTCATCAAAGGCTATAGGAGGCATCTAGAGGCTGTTACATTTGCAAAAGGAGGCTCAGCTAAGTATTGCTGTAAAATCTCTGTTGGGGTGCCCAAATTTATGCACCGGTCTAATTTTGTTATCATGCATATTGCATATTTTCTGTTAATCCAATAAACTGTATGTCACTGCTGAAATAAGGCATGTTATATATTAAAAGGAAGTTGCTACTTTGAAAGTTCAGCCAATGATAAACAAAACTCCAAAGAATTTTTGATTTTTTTTGTAAATTCTTTAATTAAACATTTCTCGGGGAGTCAAGGGGTACAGAAAGGAAGAAGGGAATAGGAGGAGAGATAAGGGGGGGGAGGGTTAATGCATAAGCACAAAATTGCATCAGTACATTATGTAGGTAGTAATATTTACAGAGCATACACTTATTTAGAGTACTGTAGTATATTCCTTCGAAAGAGAGAGAGCCCATTGGTTTCTGATATCTATTCTATTCATAATGAGTCTATCCCAATTTAATAGATTATTTCGCTTGGTGAGATGGTTTGAGAAAATATTTGCAAATATTTGGTATTTTTGGATAATTGCTGTAATCTCTTCCAGTTTCCTGGTTTCTTCCATCAAATGTATACAGTCATGCCACGTTGGTGCAAAACCCCAAAGAATTAAGAGGGGTTCCCAAACTTTTTCATATGACTGTAATTATACTGAGCACTCAGAATTGAGGGGTTTTTTTTTTTTACCAATCTACATATTGGGAAGCCTGCCAAGTGGGGTTGTACCTTTAACAAACATCTCCGTTCAGCATAGATCAGCTATGTAATTTAAAGGGGTGGTTCACTTTAAGTTAAATTTAGTATGTGGCTAATTCCAAGCAACTTTGTCTTGCAATTGTCTTTATTTTTTTCTTTTATAGTTTTTGAATCTCATCTCTCTGTTTCCAGCTTTCAAACAAGGGGTCACTGACCCCATCTAAAAACAAATGCTTTACTTTGCAGTCAGTTTGAGGGGGTGGGGTTTGATTAGTTGCACTTGAACAGACTGTATAAATAGAACCCCTGGGACCCTGGAGCTTGCTCTAGTGTTTAGCTGCTCTAAAGTGTATGTTCTTTAAGTGGGGGATCTGTAAGTGGAATTACAAACACCAGAGTTAAGTGGGGGATCTGTAAGTGGAGTTTCAAACTGAAGGAAGTTCAAACTAGGTCAAAAGTTTGTTCTAAACCCTAATTATTTTTTTATTCCTGATTTGATCTATAACTGGGATAATGAGCGCTAGCAAGATTGAAGGTCTTACCCAGTGATTGAAGGTCTTACCCAGATTTTGAAAAAACTGCTTACTTCTGTGGTGGTTGTGAGCAAATTGCCACTTTGGAGGCTTGAGTTACAACTAGGGTTGCCACCTGGCCGGTAAAGATGATGGTTGATCCCAATGTTATTAATAGGGAAAAAAGATAAACATATAGGAAGGCCAATATTTCTCTCCAGAAAAGGTGGCAACCCTAATTGCAACACTGCGGTCGATTGACAAATTTTAAAAGGAGTCTCTTGCTCACTGAGCAGCGGGGTCAGATAGTTTTGGGGGAACAGAACAGCAGTAGGATGTTGCGGCAGCTAGCTGGGTGACAGTTAGAAATCAAAGGTGGGCAAAAGGAAAATGTAGGCTGATTCAGGGTTTATGCATCCCATCAGATTTGCCAGGTTGTGTGAAGAAGATGGGAGTGTGAACTCTGGATTGGCAATTCTAGATGGGGCTGGTCTCTCTTAACAGCAGGGAGACCAGTTTCTCTAGTAGTGGTGGGGAGAGCAGAGTCAGGCCTAAACAGATTGTAGTTGTAGGGGATCCAAGGAAAGTGGATAGGGTAATCTGTCGTCCGGATCGCTACAACCAAACAGTTTGCTGTCTTCCTGGTGCCAGGGTTTGGCATGTGGTTGATCAGGCAGACAAATTATTGGGTGGCGCTGGGCATGACCCAACTGTCTTAGTACATATCGGTACTAATGACAAAATAAATGGTAGATGGAAGACCCTAAAGAGTGATTTCAGGGATCTAGGCTCTAAGATTAAGGGAAAGTCTTCCAATGTAATTTTTTCTGAAATTTTCCCTGTGTCACGTGCAAGTTTAGGAAGACAGCAGGAGTTTAGGGAGCTAAATGTGTGGCTCAAGTCTTGGTGTAGGAAGGAAGGGTTTGGGTTCCTAGAGCACTGGGCTGATTTTTCCTTGGGGTACAACCTATGCAGTCTTGATGAATTGCACCTCAATGGAATGGGGTTCACTGCGCTAGGGGAAAGAATAGGCAAGAGGTTGGAGGAGTATTTAAACTAGGTAAGGGGGGGTGGATGAGATAAAGAATTATGTAGAAGCTAGTGTAGATGGGGCAATGGGATTAGTAAAGGATCATGGGGGAGGAGTGAGGGGGCATACAGTTTACTAGCTAAGGAGGTCCCTCTGTTACAAGGAAAACAGACTAATACTCACTTAACATATAATTCTCCACTAAGTAATGCAAATTTAAATAGTAAAAGTAGTAACCTCCGCTGTATGCTGGCAAATGCACAGAGTTTTGTCAGGTAAAATGGGAGACCTAGAATTAATTGCATGCTCTAAAAATTATGAAATAATTGGTATCACTGAGACATAGTGGGATGAAACATGTGACTGGACTGTGAATTTAAATGGTTACACCATTTTAGGAGGGACAGAGGAATTAAAAAGGGTGGAGGAGTGTGTTTGTATGTAAAGCCTATATTAAAGCCATGTACTAAAGAAATAACCATAACTGGCACCGGTGAGGGTGTAGAGACCCTCTGGGTAGAGATTTTGACTGGGCAAAAGGTTACAAAGCAAATTATCATTGGTGTATGATATAAACCACGTCATAGGTCAAGTTATTACTACGGGTGACTTCAATTATCCAGAAATTGACTGGGGTAATGGGGTTGCCAAGACAGAAAAAGCTAGTAGGTTTGTAAATATGCTGAATGACAACTTTTTATTCCAGCTCATTCGAGAACCTACTAGGAATAACTCTTTTGGATCTTGTAATAACTATTAATACTGAACTTAATTCTGTTGCAGAGGCAATTCTATAAGGGAGTAACTAAAACACTAAATTTCAGACATGCAAACTTTGTCAGTATAAGGGCATCTCTGCAACATATTAAAGGAGAACTAAACCCTAAAAATTAACGTGACTAAAAATGCCATATTTTATATAGTGACCTTATTGCACCTGCCTAAAGTTTCAGCTTGTCAATAGCAGCAATGATCCAGGACTTCAAACTTGTCACAGGGGTCACCATCTTGGATCTTGCAAAGTGTCTGTGACACTCACATGCTCAGTGGGCTCCGAGCAGCCGTTGAGAAGCTAAGTTTAGGGGTTGTCACTAATTATCCAGCAGAAAATGAGGTTGGTCTGTAATAAAAGCTGATGTTACAGCGCTGATTATTACATCCTGATGCTAATTGCACTGGATTCTGTGCTGCCATGTAGTAATTATCTGTATTAATTTCTAATCAGCCTTATATTGTGACATTTCTATTCTATGTGTACTGTATATTGTGTGGGTCCCTAAGCTCAGTAAGTGGCAGCATGTGCGGTGAATCAGCAGAAAAGAAGATGGGGAGCTGCTGGGGCATCTTTGGAGACACAGATCTTTACTGCTAAAGGGCTGTTATTGCCTTGGGCTGGTACAGAAGTTCAAAACATAATACACAACATTTCTAGCTACTTCTATAGTTATGCTTTAGTTCTCCTTTAAGTGGGAAATGCTTTTCACAGGGTTAAACACAGAACAAAAATGTGAAGTCTTTAAAATGCTGCTTTATAAATATACGGTACACGTCAGTATATTCCCCTTGTAAGCAAGGAACAGCGTTGCAAAGCAAAACCTTTTTGGTTTAATAGAAGTGTTGGTGTTAAGGTGGGTAAGAAAATATGTGCTTTTAAGGATTTCAAGTTAGCTGGGACAGCCAAATCATTTATAAGGTACACGGAGGCCAATAAATCATGCAAAAAAGGGCAAGCTAAAATCGATACAGAAAAAGAAATTGCAGCAAGCAGTAAAAATAATCCAAAATTATTTTTTTAAATATGTTAATATAATAATATGACTCAGGATATGATTCATAAAGCTTTAATAAAAATTAATGTAAACAAGGCTCCAAGGCCTGATGGCATACACCCGGGTTCTACGAGAGCTTAGTTCAGTTTTAGACCAGCCCCTATTTCTGATTTTCTCAGATTCACTTTCATCTGGTATGGTGCCTATGGATTGAAGAAAAGCTGATTCCAATATTTAAAAAGGGATTACGATCTCAGCCTGGCAATTATAGGCCAGTAAGTTTGACATATGTGGTGGGCAAACTATTTGAAGGCTTGTTAAGGGATCACATTCAAAATTTTGTCCTAGTCAATGGCATTACGAGCAGCAATCAGCATGGCTTTATGAAGGATAGGTCAGACAAATTTGATTGCTTTTTATGATGAGGTAAGTAAGATGCTGGACAGTGGGGGGGCAATAGATGAGATTTATTTGGATTTTGCCAAAGCGTTTGATACTGTGCCCCACAAACTACTGATTTCTAAACCAAGGTCTGTTGGGCTTAAAGAAGTCGTTTGCACATGGATAGGAAACTGGCTACAGGATCGGGTACAGTGGGTGGTTGTTAATGGTACATTCTCTACTTGGAGTAAGGTTCTTAGTGGAGTCCCTCAGGGCTCGATATTGGGTCCACTTTTATTTAACGTGTTCATTAATGACTTAGGGGAGGGTATTGTAAGTAATATATCAGTGTTTGCAGATGACACAAAACTATCCAGCCCAATTAATTCCATCCAGGATGTGGCATCCTTGCAACATGATCTTGACAAACTGGCAATCTGGGCAGCTAAGTGGCAAATGAGATTCAATGTTGATAAATGTAAAGTCATGCACCTGGGATGTAAGAATATCCAAGCCACTTATACCCTTAATGGGACTGCACTAGGCAAATCCATTATGGAAAAGGACCTTGGAGTCCTCATAGATGATAAACTTGGCTGTGGCAAGCAATGCCAGTCAGCAGCATCAAGGGCATATAAGGTCTTGAGCTGTATTAAAAGGGGCATAGAGTCATGGGAGGAGGGGGTCATTCTGTATAGTGTATAGAGCACTTGTAAGGCCCCATCTAGAATATGCCGTACAGTTTTGGTCTCCATCACTCAAACAGGACATTATTGTATTAGAGAGGGTACAGAGAAGGGCAACTAAGCTGGTGAAAGGTATGGAAAATCTTAGCTATGAGGAAAGACTGGCCAAATTGGGGATGTTTACGCTGGAGAAGAGGCACTTAAGGGGTGATATGATAACTATGTATAAATATATAAGGGGATCATATAATAATCTCTCTAATGCTTTATTTACCAGTAGGTCTTTCCAGCTGACACAAGGTCACCCATACCGATTAGAAGAAAAGAGGTTCCACCTAAATATTCGGAAGGGGTTTTTTACAGTGAGAGCTGTGAAGATGTGGAATTCTCTCCCTGAATCAGTTGTACAGGCTGATACATTAAATAGCTTTAAGAAGGGGTTGGATTGCTTTTTAGCAAGTGAGGGAATACAGGGTTATGGGAGATAGCTCATAGTACAAGTTGATCCAGGGACTAGTCCGATTGCCATTTTGGAGTCAGGAAGCATTTTCCCCCCCTCTGAGGCAAATTAGAGAGGCTTCAGATGGGTTTTTTGCCTTCCTCTGGATCAACTAGCACAGTGATCCCCAACCAGTAGCTCGTGAGCAACATGTTGCTCTCCAACCCCTTGGATGTTGCTCCCAGTGGCCTCAAAGCAGCTACTTATTTTTGAATGCCAGGCTTGGAGGCAAGTTTTGGTTGTAAAAAAAACAGGTACAATGCCAAACAGAGCCTCAACGTAGGTTGACAATCCACATAGGGGCTACCAAATGGCCAATCACAGCAGTTATTTGGCACCCAAGAACATTTTTCATGCAAGTGTTGCTCCCCAACTCCTTTTACTTCTGAATGTTGCTCACAGGTTCAAAGGGTTGGGGATCCCTGACTAGCAGTTAGGCAGACTAAAATAAATAAATAAATAAAAGGTTGAACTTGATGGATGTGTGTCTTTTTTCAACCTTACTTACTATGTAACTAATATTAAAAAAAAATGAAGAAGGAAGGGTGGGACCTTTAATATCAGAGGGGGGTCAGCTGGTTGATGAGAACAAAAAGTCTGTCTACACAAATGAGGAACCGTTAATGAAGGTTTCCTTATTAATAGTCCCAATTCTAGTAATAATGATGCATGGTTAACACAGATTCAAAAGAGACCAAAACATGTTAAGATAAACAAAGGTCTGGGGCCAGATGGTATTCATCCCAGTGTACTTAGCGAGCTTAGCTCTGTGATTGCCAAACCTCTTTACTTAATTTTTCAGGATTTATTGAGGTCTGGCATAGTGCCGAGAGACTGGCGCTCTTCAGAAAAACATCCCATTCTCAGCCTCAAAACTATAGACCAGTTAGTCTTATGTCAGTGGTAGGAAAGCTTTTCAAAGGTTTAATAAAGGATTAGATACTGGACTTCATAGCAAAGACTATGAGTGTGTGCCAGCATGGTTTTATGTGTAATAGATCTTGCCAGACTAACTTAATTTCTTTTTATGAGAAGGTAATCAGGGACCTCGATTCTGGGATGGCAGTGGATGCGATTTACTAAGACTTTGCTAAAGCATTTGATACAGTGCCACACAGAAGATTACTGGTTAAATTAAGGAATGTTGGCCTGGAACATAGTATTTGTACCTGGATAGAGAACTGGCTAAAAGATAGACTACAAAGAGTGGTGGTAAATTCTTTTATGTCATGGTTGGGGTTGTTTTATCTGGAAAAAAGGCACTTGCGAGGGCACATGATTACACTTTACTCTTTACATTAGAGGACATTATAGACAAATAGCAGGGGACCTTTTTACCTCATTTTCTAAAATCACCTCCTCCTTTATATTAGCTTTTATATCCTCCCTAACAAACAGACATACCCCTCCCCCTTTTCAATTGCCTCTGACCCTCCAAAACAAATTATAACTGCCCAATCATGCCGCTCATTCAGTCATGTTTCAGCCACGCCAATCACATCATATTTTCCTTCCATCACCAGCACCTCCAGCTCTCCCATTTTACCAGTAAGTGTGTTGTTTGTTTTGGGTAGAGCAGGAGCTAAAAGCATTTTTGTGTGATTTAGCTAGAGTAGGTGTATGTGGAGCTATTTGAGTCAGTGCAAAAGGAAGTTGTGGATTTCAGTTTGTTTTCCTTTTTCTGCTTGCCTGCTTACCAAGAGCCCTTGTTAGGGCTATGTTTGTCTTTGTCTGTCAATTTCTTAAAAAAAAATCCTATTGAAAAAGCAGTTGTAGCATAGTGGATAGGAGGTCTTTTAACAATGTAGGATATGTGTGTAGTAGTAAAGTGATGGGCAAATTTGTCCCATGTTGCTCAGCTCAATTTTGACGCCGGCATTAAAGCCAACGGGCGTCCGAATAATGTTGATGCAAAACGGTTTTGACACAAGTGAATTTTTTGAAATACCGCAGATTTATTTGCTGGAGGTACAACGCGGAAATTTGTCGCCAGTTCGTGCCTGCCGAATTTATTCCCCCATAACTAGTAAAATAGTAGTAAGAGCAAAAAATGCATGTAATTTCACCTTCCCCTTAACTTCAATGCAATTCAGCAAATTTTTTTTTTTTAACTCTTTATTTAAATTTGAGTTTTCATTTTTATATTACAACATCTACTCATTGACATTATGCGTGACATATCAATATATTGTTACATTTTGAAAATGATGGAAGAACATGTTACTTTTTATATAAACAAGCTATGCACATTGTGATTTGCCTACCTCCAACAAAGGGGTGACCCATCATGTGAATCCTCTTCTTTATAAGCATTCAGTAGATGTACAGGGAGGAAAGGGGAGACAGACAAAGAGAGTAAGGAAAAGAAAGAGAGGGAAAGAAAAAAAAAGGTGTGGGAAGTGAGACGGGGGAAGCTAGAAAACATAAATAAAAGGAACAATTAAACATATCAGAACTATCCGAGCCCAGTGGGCTTTGTAGGGGAGGTTCACTATCTGGGAACAAATTACTATGGGTGCAGTATGTCCCAAGGAGACCAGACATCTCGAAATTTGGTAGACAAGAGCTGTGTAAGGCTGCTAGATATTCCATTCGTCGTATGTCCTGGATTACCAGCTGTAATTCAGTAACTGTAGAAGGTTGCGAATTTTTTCCAGTTGCGAGCTATCACCCGTTTGGAGGCTGTCAATATCAGGTTGACCAATTTCTGGCTATGCTTATGCTTTTTAAGCTTTGGAATCAGACACCCTAGCAAGAAGGTATGTGGGTTAAGCTGCAAGTTTAGTAGGGGTTCTAGTAGAGCTAGCACTGCTTACCAATAGTCTTCCAGGAGAGATCACGTCCAGAAGATGTGGTATAGAGTCCCCATTTCCCCACATTGTCTCCAGCAGTCTGATGATACTGCTGGATAAATTAAGTGGAGCTTACTCGGTGTCATGTACCATTGCATAAGGATCTTATAATTTGTTTCTTTATGGGTAACACATATTGAGGCCTTCTTGAGATTCTCCCATAGAGAGGACCATTTGGTGAGGGGTATATCATCCCCAAGAGCTTGTTCACATACCAACATGTACCCATGCTTAATGAAAGATGATTCAGAGTGGGTGTTGAGCATACCATAAATATCAGATATAAGTCCTTTCCTTGACCCTCTGGTTGCCATAATCGTATCCATTGGTTTGAGCTCTGTGGGTGCCTGGGGTCCTACCATTTCAAGAGCAAAATGCTTGATTTAGATGTATTGGTAGTACAGTGAATTGCTTCGCTCATATTTGACCTGAAGTTCCTAGAAAGAGTACATTTTGCAAGTTAGCAGATGGTAGAAGTCCTTTAGCTGGATTAAGTTTGCCTGTCTCCATGGCTGTGCATATGAGCCTACGAGTTATGTTAAACTGCACCTTAGCATAGTTCCATAATGACAAAGTTATTTTTACTGAGTTTAATGGATTATCCTTAGTTTTCAGTAGTTTTCTTGAGTCCCATAAGAGAGAGGATATAGTGTATGGAGAAACTGTATCATTTTCCAGAGTTACCCATTTTCCACAATGCACCCTGTCCAACCATGCCACTGCCTGTCTCAGATGTGCTGCTAGGTAGTACTTAATTATGTCTGGGGCACCTAAACACCCCCCCACAGAGTTGGAGATGTTAGTACCCTCTTAGAGATTCCATGTGATTGGTAGCCCATATAAATTTAACTATTTTGGCCTGGGTTGCTTTCAATACTTTGAATGGGATTCAGACTGGCAGAGTCTCAAAGTGATACAGCAATCTGGGGAGAGTTACCATTTTCACCGTGGCAATTCTGCCCAGCCAGGAAAGTGTATGACAATTCCATTTATCTAGGTCTTTATGGGTCTGTGCAAGGAGTGGAGCATAGTTTTCCTTGTATAATGTTGCATAACTTGGGGTCAGGCGGATCCCCAAATATTTGACATTGTCCATTTTCCAATTATAATTAAAGGGATACTGTCATGGGAAAAAAAAGATTTTTCAAAATGAATCAGTTCATAGTGCTGCTCCAGCAGAATTCTGCACTGAAATCCATTTCTCAAAAGAGCAAACAGATTTTTTTATATTAAATTTTGAAATCTGACATGGGGCTAGACATATTGTCAATTTCCCAGCTGCCCAAGTCATGTGACTTGTGCTCTGATAAACTTCAATCACTCTTTACTGCTGTACTGCAAGTTGGAGTGATATCACCACCCTCCCCAGCAGCCAAACAAAAGAACAATGGGAAGGTAACCAGATAGCAGCTCCCTAACACAATATAACAGCTGCCTGGTAGATTTAAGAACAGCACTCAATAGTAAAAACCCATATCCCACTGAGACATATTCAGTTACATTGAGAAGGAAAAACAGCAGCCTGCCAGAAAGCATTTCTCTCCTAAAGTGCAGGCACAAGTCACATGACCAGGGGCAGCTGGGAAATTGACAAAATATCTAGCTACATGTCAGATTTCAAAATTGAATATAAAAAAGTCTGTTTGCTCTTTTGAGAAATGGATTTCAGTGCAGAATTCTGCTGGAGCAGCATTATTAACTGATTCATTTTGGAAAAACATATTTTCCCATGACAGTATCCCTTTAAAGTTCAACTTTAAGACCTTTAGTTGTATGTGAGGAATATTTATAGGAAGAGCTTCAGATTTGTCTTGATTAACCTTATGATTAGAGAGTTTACCATAGGTATCTAATATAGCATGCAGGTTGGAGAGGGATGTCATCGGTCGGGTGAGGGTAAGAAGTATATCGTCCGCAAATAGTGATATTTTGTGTACCCTGCTCTTATAGGTGATTCCCATAATGTTTGGGGAGTATGGAAAGTGCGTAGATCAAGAGCGAGAGAAGGCATCCCTGTCTTGTCCCATTGGAAATCCCTATGGTAGAAGACAGGTAGCCCTCTATCTTAACTGCTGCTGACGGACAGGAGTATAAAGCTGATACAGCGTTTCGGAAAGAACCCTCAAATCCCATCATGTCTAACACCTTGTTCATGAATGCCCAATTCAGGTGATCGAAAGCCTTCTCCATGTCTAATCCCAGGACCAGGAGGGGGATCTTTGTTGAATTAGCTATATCTATAAAATCTATTGTTTTCCTAGTGTTATCCCCCTCTTGTCTACCCATGATAAACCCCACCTGGTCCTGGTTGATCAGGGACGGCATTAAGAGAGTCAGACGGTTTGAGAGAATTTTGCTGAAGATTTTAATGTCTGTGTTCAATAAGGCTATTGAGATCGTACAAATGGCCTGAATTGTTTAGAACATCTTTCCCTCTCCCCTCCCACTGGTCTTCCCGATTGATCCATTATTGGGGAGTAAAGTAAATTATAGTCTCCGCCAATGACCGATATTGTATCAGGTGAAACTGGGATTTAAAGAGTAGAGTTTAAAAAAGATATCTGACTTTTATTAGGGGCATAGATGCAAGATAGGACGATTTTTCTGTTGTTGAGAAGGCCTTGCAAAATTATATACCTCCCTTTAGGGTCTACGTGTGTCTTAGTGACCTGTAGTGGGCAATTTTTGTGAATTAAAATTGACACTCCCGCTTTTTTGACGGGAGCAGAAGTTAGATATACAGTTGGATAATGTACGGAATGCAATCTAGGGGAATCTAAGAGACGCAAATTAGTCTCTTGAATTAGTAGTATGTCAGCTTTGAGCTTACGTGCCTCCTTAAAAAGCAGATCTTTTCAGCATACTATTCAGACCCTTTACATTCAAAGTGACTGAGAATCAAAATGCTTATAACACACAATATTCCTCTTAAGTGATTTGCTTAGGACCCCTGAGCTCGGATCAAGAATAATATATATAACTTGCATTTTGGTAACTAATGATTCAAACAATAAAGTTAACATAGAAAAAAATGATTTAGGTGGAAGGAAAAGTGGAGCTGTAAAAATCAAATTGCGTTGCTCCAAGTGAAGGGTAAACTGGCCCTTCAGTGGGGGGGTCATGGGTTTGCAGCCCGGCCTGGGTGAAAACTGCCACACTGCTCTCCATAAAAATACTCACTACTAAGCTGGCAGTATAACTTACAGTGAGCAAAGGCATAGTTACATCTACGTTGTCACCATTAGCTGCTGCTGCAGTTGCGGGGAGGAAGGTAGTCCTGGGGAGCCAGAAGAAGACCTTGGTGGTGGGGAGCCGTGTTGTCTCTCCGATGTATGTGCCTGTGACGGTGCATCTTAAGCAGAAGCCTGTGGTGAATTGCTCCTTTTCAGGCCCAATCTTCGCAGCAGGCTTGGGCACTCCCCCGGATCACGAATTACAAATTGAGAGCCGTTGTGGGTCGCCACCAATCTAAACGGAAAGCCCCATTGGTAAGGGATATGGTGCTCCCTCAGTGCTGTTGCTGTCGATTTGAGGGCCTGTCTTTTGGCTAGGGTGGCGGTTGAGAGATCACTGAAAATCTGTAACGTATCAGTTTTAAAGAGAAAGTCTCGCTTATTTCGAGTTGCCAGGATTATCTTTTCTTTAGAGGTATAATAATGTAGCCTCAAAATAACATCCCGGGGTTGCTTGGGTTGTTGGGGCTTACCGGTTAAGGCCTGGTGCGCTCTGTCTAAGCGTCAGTCCTCCAGCGGGAGGTCAGGGACCAGATATTGGAAGAGAGCCATTTAGTACTAACTCAGTTTCTATTGACCTACATCCTCTGGAATCCCTCTAATTCTGAGGTTTTGCCTCCAATCTCTATTTTCAGCATCTTCTTGCTGATATTGAGTAGAGTCCTTCTGCTGCAGATTTCGCAGCCTGCTCATGTCCAGCCGAGTATTAGCTACTGTTGGAAGTCCCCAGTGTGTTTCTTGTATGTTTGAAATATTTTATTTGATTTTCACATTAAACAAATAGAATCAATAGACAGCAAATATTATGCAGAAGAAGAGAGAACGGTACAGTCGACTAAATAGTATGTTATTGTCAAAAAGTATACCATATTAGAAAATTATGTGTTTCTTGTAAAGCTAATAATGGGGAATGCTGCTAGAGATGTGCGGAGCTAACACATTAGGCGGCCATCTTGGTTGCATGCGCACCAATTCAGCGAATTTTGATGCCAGTTTGCAAATTATGACACACAGAAAACCGCTTCAGATTTGCTCATCACCGCAGTGTCTTGTTCACTGTGGTGATTAGAAATAAGGAAAACATTTTTTATTGGTAGCTAGCTGAGAGTTCTACAGTCCCTGCAGAACAGAAGAACACAGGGATATGGGGATGAGACAGACTCCTAAATAACAGATCGCTGAAGCAGTAGAATAGAGAGCAGGCAAGATAGAAACAGTATTGTAAATAGAATTTTACATAAAATAATCAAGGCCTTATAATCTCCTGTTGTTTCCTAAATTCCCCAGTTGCCATGGTGTTTGCAAATCCTTTTTTTCACACGCTGCAGTCAGTGAAAGGCTGCTAAAGTAAGGGGGAAGGAGAGATAGGGAAATTGCTACAGGTAATAATGCAGGTTGAAGTCCCCAAGTCTCTGAGGAGGGGCAATCATGACTAACTTTTGCTGTATCACCCCACCCCCCGGAACTGTGAAGTATGACTAAAGCATGACTGCACATATCAGCATGACTGCGCACCTTTATGAACATACAGTATGAACATGTGCTGTTGCGAGTAACAACCAATCAGCAAGTGATTTTGAACGTTGGTTAGAAAATGAAATTAAGGATGTGACTGATTGCTGTTGTATTTTTGTTGCTTTTTTAAAGCTGGCCACACAGGTTGGGTTGCCATATTTTTTTCACTCCAATACCAGCCTTTGGGTGGCAGGGGCCTGGGAGTTGCGAAGAAATGGGTAGTCTGTGTTAGCAGAGAGCTGATCTGAACTGCATGTGCAGCTTCTCTGTAAGTGAGGACAGACACACCAACTTCTGTGTGAACAGTAACTTGGTTGCTTTATAGAACTCAGCATAAACACTTCAGCATAACATGTCTGCAACAGGAACTTTTCATAGAGAGCATACACAGGAAGAGGAAGAATAATATCACACAGGATTACAGGTCAAACATGACACATTGCTAAGCAAAAATAGACCCTCCCTGCATTTAGTAACATGCTCTGGAACAAGCTCTGTCTGTTGTTTTCCAACACCCCTTCTCAACAGTATGGAGATTATTCCACAAAATTCATTCTCAAAATGATCCTTGGGTAATGGTTTGGATAATGTGTCTGCCACCATAGTCTCTGTTGGGCAGTACTGCAATTCAATGATGCCCTGATCTTGAGAGTCCCTCAAAAAGGTGATATTTCACATCAATGTGTTTAGTACTCTGGTTCACCTTTTCTGTTTGTGACAACTTAATACATGCTTGGTTGTCTTCCAAGAGTAGTGTTGATTCATGTATGTCCATACCCAAGAGTTGATGTAACCAGATAACTTCTTGACAAGCTTGTGCTGCGGCAATATATTCAGCTTATGTTGATGATAAGGCTTGTTTTCTACTGGTCCAACATATGGTGCCTTTTCCAAGTTGAAACAAAAATCCTGTAGTTGACTTGTGATCTTTTACATCACCTGCCCGGTCTGTGTCTACATAACCAGTTAACTTTGCTATGTGTACTGCTGCCAATTTCAACTAATTACTGATAGTCCCTTTCAGGTATTTTATGATACGCTTTACCGCATTCCAATCACGATGTGATTGTCAGGGAGCCGGGAGCTCCCTCCAGGGAGGTAGTCAGGATCGAGGAGGAAGCCCTCTTGAGGGTGCAAGGTCGCGGTGTCCGAAGGGTTAATCAAAGGGGTAGTCAGGATCCAGGCAAGAGTTCACAGGCAGTCAGATAACAACAAAGTCCAAAGTCCAGGCAAAGGGTCAAAATAACAATCAGGAACAGGATATAGCTATAGAAGCTCACAGGGAACCCAGGATTCTCACAGGAATTGATTCCTATACTTGGGCGCCATTCTGGCGTCTTAGTAAGGCTTTTATATTTGAATTTGGCGCAATTCTGACGTCATCGGCGTCCTTGTGCCGACATCGATGCGCTGACGTCATCGCGCCGGCGCCGCTACCCACGTGGCGGCCATGGGCGCCGCCATTTTGGGAGCGACGCCGGCAGGGAGGGACGCGCCGCCCTCCAGGACCTGCTCCGGGCGGCGATCGTGACAGTACCCCCTCCCTCACGGGGGGCCTCCGGACCACCAGGACTGGGCTTCTGGGGAAATTTAGAGTGGAACTCCCTCACCAGACGAGGAGCATGGACATCAGAGCGTCCTTCCCAGGAGCATTCTTCAGGGTCAAAGCCTTTCCACTTGATGAGGTACTGAAGAGAACCCCTGGAGACTCTGGAGTCAAGGATCTTCTCCACCTCATATTCTTGTTGACCATCCACAGAGATAGTAGGAGGGGAGGCTGGACAACGGAAAAGCGGTTGGAGGTAGCGGGTTTCACCAAGGAGACATGAAACACGTTGGGAATTCGCATCTCAGGGGGAAGCTGAAGTCTGACAGCCACAGGATTGATCACCTCCGAGATGGAAAATGGACCTACGAACCTCGGACCCAACTTAGGAGATGGTACCTTCAACCGAATGTTCCTGGAAGACAACCAGACTTTATCACCGACCTTGTAGGGAGGAGAGGGTCTACGTCTACGATCTGCAAACGTCTTATGAACCAGAGCACTCTTCTCCAGGTTTGACTTGGTTGCAGCCCAAACAGCAGACATGTGGGCTGCATGGTCATCCGCGGCCGGAACATCAGACAACACAAAGTCTTGTGGGAAGGCTTGAGGGTGTTGACCATACACCGACATAAATGGAGACCTTCCAGTGGAAGTGTGGCAGGCATTGTTATGAGCAAATTCCGCCCATGGGAGGAGATCAGACCAATCATCTTGACAAAGGGAAACGTGGTTCCTAAAGAACTGTTCCAAGGCTTGGTTCACTCGCTCAGCCGCTCCATTAGTCTGGGGATGATAAGCTGAGGAGAACTGAAGATTAATACCTAGATCTTTGCACAGGGAACGCCAGAACTTAGCCGTGAATTGAGACCCTCTGTCAGAAACGATCTCAGTTGGGAAGCCATGCAGGCGAAAAATGAACTGGATGAACAACTGTGACAACTCCACTGCAGATGGAAGCTTCCGTAGAGGGATGAAGTGGGCCATCTTGCTGAAGCGGTCAATGACAACCCAAATCACGGTGTTCCCACAGGAGGGAGGAAGTTCAACAATGAAGTCCATTGCCAAATGCGTCCAAGGACGAGAGGGAACAGGCAACGGCTGTAGTAACCCACTGGGGCGAGAATGGCTGGACTTGGAAGTGGCACAAACAGTACAGGCAGAAACAAAGTCTTTGACATCTTTACGGATTGTCGGCCACCAGACAAGACGCCGTAAAAGTTCAAGAGTTTTAACAGGACCAGGATGTCCCGCTTGTTTGGAACTATGAGTCTGTTGCAGAATAGGCAGACGAAGCTCAGGAGGTACAAAAGCCAATCCGATGGGGGTATCAGGAGGGGCAGAAGATTGACCAGCCAGGATTTGATCAGCAAACTGAGGGTACAGTGAAGCGATGATCTTGACAGGAGGAATAATAGGCTCTTGTCTTTCAGGAGTACGATCCACCGGAGTGAAACTTCGAGACAGAGCGTCGGCTTTCCGATTTTTGGAGCCAGGACGAAAGGTCAAGACAAAGTTGAAGCGGGAGAAGAACAGAGCCCACCTGGCCTGACGAGGATTCAGTCTCTTGAGAGAATGTTTGAACTCCAAGTTCTTATGATCAGTGTAAATCGTGACCGGAATTGAAGAACCCTCTAGGAGGTGACGCCACTCTTCGAGAGCAAGTTTGACAGCCAGGAGTTCTCGATTTCCTACATCGTAATTCTGTTCTGCAGGAGAAAACTTTCTGTAGAAAAAGGCACAGGGGTGCAATTTCCCATCGGTAGAATGTCTCTGGGATAGGATAGCCCCTGCACCTACCTCAGATGCATCCACCTCAATGCAAAAGGGCAACTTAGGATCCGGATGACGGAGGACTGGGGCAGAAGAAAATGCGTCTTTTAGGGACTGAAAAGCTTCTACGGCAACTGGAAGCCAGGACCTGGGATTGCCCCCTTTTCGGATGAGAGTAAGGATAGGTGCAATGCGGGAAGAAAACCCCCTGATGAATTGCCGGTAGTAGTTGGCAAATCCGATGAACCTTTGTATAGCCTTGGTGCTCAAGGGAAGAGGCCATTCTTGGATTGCTGACACCTTAACGGGATCCATCTCGAAACCTTCTGGGGAGATGATATAACCCAAAAAAGGAATCTTAGACACTTCAAAGACACATTTCTCCAACTTGGCGAAGAGAGAGTTCTTCCTCAAACGAGAGAGTACTTCTTTCACCTGGGAGCGGTGAGATTCGAGGTCTTTCGAGAAGATTAGGATGTCATCCAGGTACACGACCACAGACTTTCCCAAGAGATCCCGGAAAATGTCATTCACGAGCTCCTGAAAGACAGCGGGGGCATTACAGAGGCCAAAGGGCATAACGAGATATTCATAGTGCCCATCCCGAGTGTTGAATGCCGTCTTCCATTCATCCCCTTCACGGATGCGGATGAGGTTGTACGCCCCACGGAGATCTAACTTAGTGAAAATTTTAGCCCCTTTCAATTGGTCAAAGAGTTCAGCAATCAAAGGTAAGGGGTACCGGTTTTTAACAGTGATTTTATTAAGGCCCCGGTAGTCAATGCAAGGATGTAGGCCTCCATCCTTCTTTTCCACGAAGAAGAAACCTGCCCCGGCAGGAGAAGTAGAGGGACGGATAAACCCCCGCTGGAGATTTTCCTGAATATAATCTTTCATGGCAGAAGTCTCAACCGGAGAAAGAGGATAGGTGCGACCCCTAGGGGGCATGGTTCCTGGCAGGAGATTGACAGGACAATCGTATGGTCGATGTGGAGGAAGGAATTCTGCGGATTTCTTACAGAATACATCAGAGAATTCCCTGTAGAAGGAGGGTAGAGTCTTCAGATCAGACATAGAGATATTCACCCTCTGGAGGGGTTCAGCAGGAAGACAGTGCTGCTGGCAAAATGGGCTCCAACGGGAAATCTGTCCTGCGGACCAATCAATGGTGGGATTATGCAGGCGCAGCCAAGGGAGACCCAAAACAACAGGAACGGACGGGCAGGAAATAATAAGGAAGTCTTTCTTTATGCAGCGTCCCAACCTGCACAGGCAATTCCCCCGTTGTTTTAGAGATAAATTCAGCCTCCAGGGGTCTGTCGTCAATGGCAGTGACTCGAAGCAGAGTAGACAACGGAAATAAGGGAACTTCCATGTGTTTGGCGAAAAGAGCGTCCATGAAGTTCCCAGCAGCTCCAGAATCAATGAAAGCTGAGCCGACAATGGTCTTAGTGGCTAGGCGAATCTGTAAAGGAAGGAGAAACCTGTGAGTGTTCTCTTGAGACTTCGGAGTAGTGCCCCCTACATGAGTTACCCTAGATATACCTCGGGGAACAGAACTCGTGGGCTTCACCGGACAAGAGTTCGCAAAATGAGACTGTCCGCCACAATACAGACATAAGCCAGCCATTCGTCTACGGAGTCTTTCTTGTTCGGAGAGGCGAGCCCTTCCAACCTGCATCGGTTCCTCCGGAGGAGAAGGAGAAGCTTGAGCAGCTGGAGTTTGCAAGAGAGGTCTCTGGAAGCGAGGTGCCAACAAGGGTTGAAATCGTTTACAACGCTCCCTCTCTACTTGATGCTCTCTGAGACGAGTGTCCACCTTAATGGATAGTGCAATCAAATCTTCCAGCAGATCAGGGAACTCCCTGGAGACAAGATCATCTTTAATGCGAATAGACAGACCTTGATAGAATACGGCCTTATAGGCATCGTCATTCCAGGAAGTTTCAGCCATCAAAGTTCTAAAGTCAATAGCATAGTCACTGACACTGCGGTTTCCCTGTCGGAGTTGCAGAAGACGAGAAGAGGCATTAGTGACCCGACCCGGGGCATCAAACACAGTACGAAATGCTTGAAGAAAAGCCTTGGCATCAAAAGTCAGTGGAGAATTCTTCTCCCAAAGAGATGTTGCCCACTCAAGCGGTTTGCCCACCAAACGAGACATCACATACCCCACCTTGGAAAGTTCATTGGGGAAGTGCGAGGGTTGAAACTCGAACTGGATCTGGCACTGTGTAGCGAAACCTCTGCAGGCCTGTGGGTCCCCACTGAAGCGAGGAGGAGGCGGAATACGAGGCTCACCAGACGAGAAACCTGTGCTAGACGAGACGTCCGCCATGGGAGGATTTGCAGCCGCTTGGGAAGCAGGAGGCGCTGGAGGCACTCGGGAGAGAAGGGTATCGAGTGCCTGTCCTATGTGGTACTGCTGGGCTTCATATTCCTGCATGGGGGATGCCAGTCCGCGGAGCGCTCGTCAGACATCAGGCGTAGCTTCCTCAGTAGGATCCATGGCCCAAGTATAATGTCAGGGAGCCGGGAGCTCCCTCCAGGGAGGTAGTCAGGATCGAGGAGGAAGCCCTCTTGAGGGTGCAAGGTCGCGGTGTCCGAAGGGTTAATCAAAGGGGTAGTCAGGATCCAGGCAAGAGTTCACAGGCAGTCAGATAACAACAAAGTCCAAAGTCCAGGCAAAGGGTCAAAATAACAATCAGGAACAGGATATAGCTATAGAAGCTCACAGGGAACCCAGGATTCTCACAGGAATTGATTCCTATACTTGGGCGCCATTCTGGCGTCTTAGTAAGGCTTTTATATTTGAATTTGGCGCCATTCTGACGTCATCGGCGTCCTTGCGCCGACGTCGACGCGCTGACGTCATCGCGCCGGCGCCGCTACCCACGTGGCGGCCATGGGCGCCGCCATTTTGGGAGCGACGCCGGCAGGGAGGGACGTGCCGCCCGGAGCTCCAGGACCTGCTCCGGGCAGCGATCGTGACAGTGATGGAGCTGAAACTTTTCTGTAAAGTATTCCTACTGCTGCTGCAATGTCTGGTCTTGTCACTGTCGCTATCAACAACAATTTGCCAATAACCTTTTGATATTGGTGGATGTCTGTCAACAATTGTGTAAGAAAACCTTACCATGGTGGTCTAGTGGACGGCGGGTTCCCCCACCATGTCTCCGGTGGGGACGCCCACCACATGTGTCTCTTCTCTCCAGTGCTGGCTTCCTCTAAGGCGCAAGTGGCGCGCATTTCCGTTTCTTAAAGGCATAGTGACGCTGGCGTGTGACGTCAGCGCGCAATGGCTCCAAATTCAAACTGTATATAAGGGGAAGTCTGGTTTTATAGCATGCCCCGTTGTTAGGTTCTATTAGTGAGTTCCTGGGTGTATATTCTTCGTGAATTCTGATTGATCTACTGTGTATTGACCCTTGCCTGCCTGTGACTTCTCTGATTTCTCCATTCCTGATCCTTGCCTGCCTGTTAACTCTGAATTCTCCAGTCCTGACCATTTGTCTGTCCACTGACTATTCTACGCTCTGTATCCTGATTCTGGTCTGTCTGATGATTCTCTGCTTGTGCTGGCCTGGCCTGCCTGTTCCTGGTGGTGTTCTTCCTTCCAGTATCCTTTGCTCGTCCAGAACCGTTAGCTTTGCTCCTCTCTCAATTAAGACCTGGCAGCATCCGATTAGCTGAGGGCTCCTCCCGAGGTGAAAGGCAACGGTTAGAGGCAGAAGTGAGAGCCGAGACCAGGGAGCTTAGCTTGGGTTCTAGATATAGGGTGCGGAAAGTGACAAATTTCTCACCATTCTCGCCTTTCAGATATTCAAATTCCATAGACGTTTTCACTTCCTTTGCTTCCTCCATTCCACAGTAGGTTATCAGTTCTTGAATTTTATTTTTCTGATTAAGTAGGAAACTTCCATCCTCATCTCACTCACTTTGTATTCCAAGGTAATATGTGACATTTCCCAAATCCTTCATTTCAAAGTTTGCCTTTAGTCTTTGAACAATATCATCACTGTCCCCTTCTTGCTCATAACAGACTAGCACATCATCCACATAGATCAATACTTATATCCATCTGTTGGTTTCTTTCTTACTGTAAAGACATGGATCTGCCTTGCTTCTGGACTTGATTTATTTTCTCATTCCAGGCTCTGGCAGCTAAAGTCCATATATGCCCCTATGAAGCTTGCATACCAAATCTATGGTTTCTGGATTCACAAAACCACGTGGTTGTTCCATGTATAGGTCTTCATCAATTTCACCATAAAAAAATGCAGTTTTCACATCTAGGTGTCTTACGTGCATACCTGGCTGCCATACATAAACACACAGTTGTATGTTTCACTATTGGAGCAAAAGTTTCATCATAGTCCTGACCAAATTTTTGTGTGTACCCTTTGGCGACTAATCTTGCCTTGTAACGCTCAACTTCTCCATTTGCATTGTACTTCACTTTAAAGGGATACTGCAATGGGGAAAAAAATTTTTTTCAAAATGTATCAGTTAATAGTGCTGCTCCAGCAGAATTCTGCACTGAAATCCATTTCTCAAAAGAGCAAACTGATTTTTTTATATTCAATTTTGAAATCTGACATGGGGCTAGACATATTCTCAATTTCCCTGCTGCCCCAAGTCATGTGACTTGTGCTCTGATAAACTTCAATCACTCTTTACTGCTGTACTGCAAGTTGGAGTGATATAACCCCCCTTCCTGTTCAGCTCCCTAACACAAGATAACAGCTGCCTGGTAGATCTAAGAACAACACTCAATAGTAAAAACCAGGGACAGCTGGGAAATTGACAAAATGTCTAGCCCCATGTCAGATTTCAAAATTGAATATAAAAAATTGCTTTGCAACCCTGAGGTAACTGAATGAAAGTCCATGTTTGATTTTTGTTCAAGGAATCAATTTCCACTTGTGTTGAAACTGGCCATTTTTTGGCTTCACTTTGTGGTAGCTGATTGATCTCTTCCCAGGAGTTTGGTTAAAATATTTCTTGTGTTTAAGCTTTGTAAGAGTATCTGGGAGCTGGTATCCATTTTTTGGTGCGGGTTGATCTTCGCAGTTCAGTTTCCTCATTTGGTTGACATTTGGTTGTTGAGGTGTACTTTGTGAATTTTTCATCATGTGCTTCATAGAGTCACCTGTTTTGGCAAATGGTTCTACCCCTCCTGTCACAGACACTGTTGTTGTCTCTTCAGAGGATTCAGGTATCAGGGTTTTTGATAAGGGAGTAAAGCACTGCGTATCTTGACAGCTCTATATAATATATAATATTATTATATATATATTATAATATATATATAATATATAATATAAATAAATGATGATGATAAGGAAGACTCGTCAAAATATACGCTGTGGCTTACTGTCACTTTGCAGGTTTTAGGATTTAGAACTCTGTAAGCTTTACTTTGCTCAATGTATCCAACCAATACACCTTCTGTTGCTCTGTCTCCCAGTTTGTGGTATTTTTCACTTGGAATGTGTACATATGTCTTGCAACCAAATGTTCTCAAGTTATTTCCACTAGGTTTCTTACCATTCCACAGCTCATAAGGAGTAGCTGCTATAGATTTTGTTGGTAGACGGTTTTGTAGGTATGTTTCTGTGGTTATTGCTTCTCCCCAGAATTTGTTTGGGAGGTTGGCATCATTTAGCGAGTGTGTGATTCTTTCTGCTACACCGTTCTGCTACACCGTTCTGTTCTGGAGTGTATGGAGCACTTGTTTGATGTTGAATGCCTTGTTCCATTAGATACAGTATGATTTAACTTTAATGATTGTGTACTCCCCTTCATTGTCAGATCTCAGTGTCACAGGATTGTGCTGGAGCTTGTTTGCGGGATCTACTCGCGGCGCATTGTTTTCCGAAGTTGCCCGAAGTTTCCTCTTGAGCGAGTGCGAGTGCCATGACGCAGGCGATTTCTCATTCTAGCAGGCTGAACACAGGGGGAAGCCGTTCAGGGAGATTAGTCGCCCCAAAGAAGAGGAGATTAGTCGCCGGGCGACTAAATCTCCCCGAATCTCCAGGTGTGACCTTACCCTTATAGTTTAACCTGCAACTAAGTTTCTGTATATTTGAAATACCGGTGCCGGCCCTAACTGGTGATTTACTGGCTGGGGCGGTCAAATACCTGGCAGGTGGTAATTGTATACACAATGAGATTAACACTGCTGACTTGGCTCCTTCAGACTGCCTCAACAGTTTATTAGTTCATGTATGGAGCCCCTGGGAAAATTAGATATCTATCAGCAGGCTTGAAAATTCCTCCAGACAAGGACCAGATCAGTCTTTGTAGTAACACAGCATGATCTAATTGTTATCCCCTGGACCAATAATTAGTTCAGCCGGATTTGGCAAATTCATGACCTTGCCAGCTGAGCGGATCTTTATAGTTATGACCCACTTTACTTGTAGCGATACAGTTTAGCACTTTTATTAATAAATGAGTCATTGTGTTCAGAAATTAGCCCTTCTGTCTTTTAGGAGAAAATTTGCATTTATGTTACAGATGCGAAGGCTTGCACTAATCATATTTTGCAAACTATAGTAACTAGCAAATATCTATAATCAGTTACCTGTGGAGAGACTAATGAAACTACCTTGGAATAATATTTACTTCTCTTTTGTGAATCCCCCCCCCCAGGTTTCTGCCCTCGGGGAAAGATGTGCTATTGCTGAACAGAGAAAATAGGCCAAGAGCTATTTTGCAGTTTATAAGTTGATCCTATATTATTCTGGTATTGTAACCCATAGCAACCAAATAGACTTGCTTTTATTCTTAAATATTCCTTTTTAGTCTTCTTAATGCAGATAACCAATCAGAGCTTATTGCTGAATGGTTGCTATAGGTTACCCCCGAGGAGTAAAATTGCCCTTCCTTCCAGGAATTCCCCATTTTTTTGGACATCTAATGGGAAAATTCTCTAATAAAGTGCAACTGTGCAATAGCCCATATCAACCAGTATCTATTGGATTTCATAAGTCTATGTGCCCTGCAGTAGGGTCACTACATATTAGCACCTTTGCCTGCAGTTGGGAGTGGAAGAACTTGACTGATCTGCACAATGCCTGGAACTCTACCAAACTGAAACCTGTGAAAAGAATTGGAACACAAATGTGAGCCAGGCCTGATCCTCTAACATTAGTCCCCAACTTTACTAATGCTCTTGTGGCTGAATCCTAACAAGAATGTTCCAATTTCTAGAGAAAACCTTCAGAGAGAAGAGCAGAGGCTGTTATAGAAGTCAAAGGAGGACCAACTTTGGTCTTGGAAGTCTCTCTTCTTTAAAAGCTAATGGCTGGGGGACCATGGGACTTTTAGAGCAGTCCCTTGGTCAGGAGACCAAGGAATGCAGGCAGGTGCCAGCCTATGAAAAATGACAAGCAGTAAATAGTTAGGGACCACCATATGGGGTTTACCATGACGTGGTATGGTGGCTTAACAATTTTATCATCATAACTGAATGCAGGCAAGTGCCAGCCTATGAAACCTTTTAATGTCTAGTTGCCTTTGACTTAATTCTTCTAGATATTGCTGGTTGTTGCATTGGAACAGTGGCATAATTAATGTAACCCCCTTCCCCTCCATTCTCATTCCCCTCGCACTGTGTCTGCTTTTTTCACAGCTAAAGTGGGCCACAATGGGGTACAGGCCCAGGTGTGATTGTACCCCTTGTTTTCAATCAGCTTTGATATTAATGCTACAATGCAGTGGCGTAACTACGCCACTGCATTGTAGCATTAATATCAAAGCTGTTATTTGAACTCACACATTAACAGCCCAATAATGCCCCCATCCTGCTCATAAAGCTGGCCAGCATGTGCACAGAGTGTGCTTGAGATGCAAAGCTTTCACGGCCACCCACGGACATACAGTCTGGGTAGGGAGGGCGGCTGAGGGGAGGAGGTTGTCATGGTAACTGCATAAGGCTCCTTTACATCAGAAAACCTTCCCGGGTGAGAGCGGATTGTGCATAGGTGTATGAGTGTTAGGCAGTGGGGGGATTGGAGAGGCTGGTACTGCCACTTGTCCAGAACGGAAGTCAGAATAAGGAGAAGGGAGGCAGGTCCCTTGCTTGAGAGGAATTGTCTGCAAGGCAGTGAGAAATCTATCAGTCCAATTATGAGAAGTGATTAAGCTGTAACTGTTCCATACTTTATTCTGTTGAAGGAGACTTAGGATGCGTCACAACCTTTCTACCACTTGACCACTTCCTCATTTCAGGTGTTTCCATCTTGCACAGTAAAATTGCATGCAGTTGCAGATGTAATTTTTGTATTAGACAACATACAATACAATAAATACAAGAGAAATAGTAGCAAGAGAGAAAATGTTATCTTATAGTTAAGCACACATATTTCAACATAGGCTCATCATATAATATATGCACCATAGGTAACATTATAGTACAGTGTTACAGTCGCACAGGAAAGGAGTTTATCCCTCATCTCCAAGGGCAGAGACACACGCAACTTCAGGCGACTTCGGAAAACTAAGCTTTCCGAGTGCCATCTCGCCAGCAATTTATATTCTAGCTGGCGGGAAGGCAGTTCGGGAGATTAGCCCGAAAAAGAACCGATTTGTCGCTGGGCGACTTATCTCCAGAAATAGCAGCATGTGCCTTTGCCCTAAGGAGGTGAAAATTGGGTTCAGTGATTCACCTTATCTGACCTACTGATAGTCTAACCTGAGTAATTTGGGACGCAATATGTATGCCTGAGCTCTTAAAAGGCTACACAAATTATTTTATTCTGATTTAATAAATATGGCCACCCATTTCAATATGCAGCTATGGGACCTGTTATTCAGAATGTCTGGGACCTGGTGTTTTCCAGATAAGGGATCTTTCTGTAATTTGGATCTCGACACCTTAAAGTTAGTCACCCCAAAGAGAGCCGGTGCTCCTATCAGGAGAAAACTGCATCGGCCGGGGTTCTCCAAGCGAGTACATCATATTAAATGTTAACTTAAAGGTGAACAACCCCTGTAAGGTTCCTAGATTGGGACATCTTATCTTGGCTATTTAATTGAAAATATAATTTCATAGGCCTACATGGCATGCATGGTTCTGGATGCCAAGCTTTCTGGTGGGCCCTAGAACACTCTGTGTTTTGCAACCTTGGCTATCAGTGGTTATAAAGACAACATCTTAGCACATAGGGGAAGCCAAATAGTTGTACACCTGGATGAATGGGGTAAGAAGGCTTGTTTGCTGCAGAGACCAGGAGCTGTATGTGTGCAGCTTTGCATTCCCTTTAATGATTTGGGAAGTGCATCACTTGGGAGACAACAGATACAATAAATGCCTCATAGTCACCTCCTACACATATACCGACTCATCACAGCTGCGATCTTGGCAGGAAAGAAACACCCCCCATGATACTGTGTTTTAATCAGTGTAGCATTCATGTAGGCTTCAGCGCCTCTGTTCCCATCTCACGTTGTTTAATTCAGACTGCAAACACTGATGGTGCAATGTATTTTGCAGGAATATCCAAGCGTAACTACAGAGGAAGCAGAGCCTGCCCAGGAGTTTTACCTGGTAATATTGGTAAAACAGGTCAACCTATAGACATTTGGGGGGCTTGAAAAATAATTTGCTGTGGGCCCCAGCAGCATCTAGTTACGCCACTGCAACATGCAGAACATGAATTCTTACTGACACCAGCTTTAATAGCACTAACATATACCAGTGAGGTTAACAGTCTAATTCCCTACACATGTAAACACACATAGACACTAGGGTTGTTTAGTTGCATTAGTTTATAGTACATTGCTGCCATTTAAAATGCTAAAATGGTAACTTGCTTAGTGACAATGGATGTGGATCCATCCAGTCAGTAGCCATTTTCCTTAAATTTCTTCAGCGACTTATGATTTCATTATTTCTGCATTTTTTGGCAGCCCACATTATTGCTGTGTGATTGTTCTGCCCTCTAGAGGAACTGGGATTTGTTCTCTGTTGTTAAAAGGGGCTATGCTGCTTCTGCTCAGCAGCAGGAGATTGTAACTATTGACAAATGATGAGTATTTTTTGTCAGGCACAATAAACACAAGAGTGCAGATTTCCTGGCACAGACATTGGTTTTAGTCAGATGCTTTCATTGCGTTATTAAGCACATATATATAATAATACTTTTGCTAACAAGACACAGCATGAACACCTAAGAGAAGGAGGATGATCTCTAAGGCTGGCTTAGCAGTAGAGGTGGATTAAGGGTCTCATACTTTTGCAAATGTATCACATGTTGAAGGCTAAGGGAATAATGCGGCTAAGGGAATGATGCAGCTGAGTCAGGCAGAGCAGCCCACTCTGGAGGTAGGAGCGTGGGAGGCAGCAGTGCCTTTGCAATAGTGTATGAATGCAGACAGTAATTATTGTATTGTGCTGCACACCAGGCACTGAACAACCTTGCAGAATAGGGTTAATCTAAAAAAACATACCAATGACATATACTGTATAATCAGAAGCCTATAATACTGGATTCTAAAATAAGCAAGGTTTACATTGGTTCTTGGTCGCTTATGCACTAAAATAACTTGCAGTAAATGGCTCTGTAACTGAAAGGAGAATTATGTCTGCACAAGGGGTTCAAGCCAGAACCAGGAATATAGTCCGGACGGCCAATCAGTGGGTCTCCAGCTGTTGTACAGAATTTAGCAACTCTTATAGCTGCATATAGCTTATAGCTGACTATATTCCTGGTTTTCTACAGCGTGGGCAGCTATAGGTTAGGATCTTAAACAAGGTGTCTGTAGGGGTCATAATAGCACCTGGAATCTAGGGTGGGCCTCTTGGTAGGGACAGAGACGGTGCCTTTGGTAGCAGTAGGATAATAGTCTCTGGGAAGGGACTGTGGCTGTGGGATAGCAGGTATAGTAGGGAGAGTTGTAGAAAACCCAAATGCACTGCTATTCAGTCCCAGTGTAGAAGTGCAACATTCAGGTCACCGATATCGCAGTGGAGTAAATTAGGGACCCCAAACTGTATGCTTAAAGTGGACCTGTCACCTACACATAAAAAGCTGTATAATCAAAGTCCTTTCCAAATTAAACATGAAACACAAAGTCTTTTTTTTCATTAAAACGTCCATACCTGTAGCTGCTGAGAAATTCTCTACCTTGTAATTCTCTAATCTCCATTGTAACTCATTTACCATACTATATGAATGGACTGTTATAAAGGTGTTTAAATATCTGATCTGTCAATCATATATTGCTTGCCCTGTCTCTATGCCTGAGGCATAGAGGTGGAGCAGTTCATTACTTTTACTTTCCATTCAGCAATTCCTACATGTCACTGCACTTCTCACATTGCCCCTTCCCTCCTCAGGCTCTGGTATAGTAGGGAGAGATGTTACCTATAGTAGTAGTGGGATAATACCCTCTGGGAAGGGATTGTGGCTATGGGATAACATGTATAGTAGGGAGAGATGGTGCCTATAGTAGCAGTGGGCATAATAGCCTCCGGGAAGGGAATGTGTTACTGTGGGATAGTAGTTATAGTAGTGAGAGGTGGTGCCTATAGTAACAGTGGGTACAATAGCCTCTGGGAAGGGAGTGTGGCTTTGGGATAGCAGGTATAGTAGGGAGAGATGGCGCCTATAGTAGCTGAAAAACACCGAACAAGAATGAAAGAAAACAAGAAACAAAAGGTGGACATGACTTTTCTTTTAAAAACTGTGGAACAATGCCAAATGTTTATTGTGAATTGTGTTTTTTGTTTAAAGTTGAAAAACAGTTTTTACCAATAATCAAATATAATTCTATGCAACTTTTCATACTTTATGGCATCCATCAGAGTTACTAAGGGGGTTATTCACTAAGCTCCGAATACCCGAAATTCTCTGAATTTATTAAACCCCGAGGGCTAAAAAGCACGAATATAAAAACATGGCATCTCAAACCTGTTGAGGTTGCATAAAATCAATGGGAACAGTCCCATTGCTTTTCGGTTGTGTCGGGGGTTTCGGGCAATTTCACAATGTTTTCGGAGCCTTCGGGTGAAAACTCAGAAAAATTCGTAGTTTTCGGGGAAAATTCATGAAAAAATCGTGATAATCTGAGCTTTTCTCGCAAAGGTAATTTTCGGGAAAATGTAATAATAAATAAGCGTTAAAAACGTTAGATCTGAGTTTGTAGCAGCCGATATTGAGATAAATTCGGACCTTGATGAATAACCCTCTTAACCTTTATACATGCTGTGCCGGCTTCAAGCAAGTTTTTGAGTTTATTTTTATATATATATATATATATATATATATATATATATATATATATATATATATATATATATATATATATATATATACACACACAATCCGAAAAGCTCCTAGCGCACACCGTTAAGGTGAAATACCTGGGTGCTACCTTCAGTGGCAGATTACGTAGTTTGCAAAAACGAAGATGCACACCAGGATTTGGCAAAAAGGTTAAAAATCCATTTTTATTAATTTACATTTAAAAAGAGCTGGTCAACGTTTCGGTCTAATTCTAAGGGTCTTGATAAAGGTCTTAGAATTAGACCGAAACGTTGACCAGCTCTTTTAAATGTAAATTAATAAAAATGGATTTTTAACCTTTTTGCCAAATCCTGGTGTGCATCTTCGTTTTTGCAAACTATATATATATATATATATATATAATATATATATATATATATATATATATATATATATATATATATATAATATCAAAACAGGGGGGTTGTGGGAGCACTCTAAAGGCTTTAAAGTATATATAAGTATAATAAATGCTATTGCATATGTACCCAAAACAGGGGTTATTTTGTTACAAAGTTATGATCATAAAATTGATAAGCCACCATACCACGTCAAGGTAAACCCCGAATGTTTAATGGACATTGATTAATGGTAGTGCTAAAATGCACATAAAATATAAAACAAGTTAGGGACCGCCATTCGGGGTTTACCTTGACGTGGTATGGTGGCTTATCAATTTTATGATCATAACTTTGTAACAAAATAACCCCTGTTTTGGGTACATATGCAATAGCATTTATTATACTTATATATATATACTTTAAAGCCTTTAGAGTGCTCCCACAACCCCCCTGTTTTGATATTGTATATTTAGCCAGGAGCTGTGGCATAGCTTCAGTGGTTGTAGCACCCCATACCCCCCCCTTTAAACTAGTGGTGATCCTATGCTTTTAAAATTGGGCGTTTGTTTTGGGAATATCTCTCCTTTAAAAGCCTGATTGCTGGCTGGGGAGGATTTAGCCCTTAGTGAAAAAACAGCGTTCAATGGACATTGATTACAGGTAATGCTAAAATGCACATAAAATATAAAACAAGTTAGGGACCGCCATTCGGGGTTTACCTTGACGTGGTATGGTGGCTTATCAATTTTATGATCATAACTTTGTAACAAAATAACCCCTGTTTTGGGTACATATGCAATAGCATTTATTATACTTATATATATATACTTTAAAGCCTTTAGAGTGCTCCCACAACCCCCCTGTTTTGATATTGTATATATATATATATATATATACACAGTTAGGAGCACTCACGGGTATCGTGGTAAAGAAATATCTTTTATTGGAGTGTTACAAACTAACCCAGCGAAACTAGCGTTTCGCTTCTCTCTGAACCGTCGTCAGGATGACTATATATATATATATATATATATATATATATATATATATATATATATATATATATATATATATATATATATATCCCCCATTTTAAGTCCCCTTAATTTTCATTAAGTTTCCCTTATTTCACATTGTTTATTTGTGTTTCCTTCTGTATATTACGCATAATACATTTCCCTGATTTAAAATTTTCCTGGATTTAACACCAATTTTTTTCTGAAAAACAAGAAGGGGGGTTATACTGTGTACTGCGTGTAGTTACGCATGTTTATAAATGCAATGTTAATTGAATTGATTTTGGGAAGTTGCTTGTACTGTGATCACAGTCCCTCTGGAAGATGCCTAATGCCAGCGCAGCAACCGGTGAGAAGGTTTTACTTGCGAATCGCTCAGGTATAATACACTAAGCACTTTTCCATGTGCACAAAAGGAACATTATGGTGGAAGGAAGAGGGAAGGGGAAAAACAACAGTGCAGTAATACGTCTTCATATATGTTGTTACATATATGAAGAAATATATGCATTAACAAACTTTACAGCTCCATCTTGTGGTTGTGTTAGTAGAGCACACAAAGTTTAAGCATGAATGCTGCTGCATATCTTTCAACACACAGAGGGTCCAAGTGACCAATGAACTACTACTTGCCTCCCCCCAAAAAATGCATTGTTTAAAGCAACAGGTTAATTCTCCATTTCTCCACTGCACTTGGTTGTATGGCAGCTCCGGTAAAGTAGGGTGCGTTTGGTGGGCCATAAATAGGTGGGGCTTGCGCAGAGAGGTCCAGGCTTGGGCAGATTTTGGGGGCAACGTTTTGAAAAGATGGAGGGGGGTGACCTTAAGTGCACTTGCAAAATTCTTCCTTTGTCATGCTGCTGGTGGGCAGGGCTCTCCAGCCAGGGTGACCGGTGGGCTAATAATGCCTGCATACTCTGAGTAGAGAGTTCTGTCTTCCAGAGCATACCTCCCAACTGTCCCATTTTTCGCAGGACAGTCCCAATTTTGACAGTTCAACCCTTAGTCCCGGATAGTTACTAAAATGTCCCGACTTTCACTTTGATCTGCACTGAACAGCCAGAAAAAGATACAAAGTTTCTACAACTTAATCGGCTTTTTGCAGAGAGCCCAGTATACGTGGCAGGTGCACTTAGATACATTTGTAATAATTTAAGATAAGCAAAGAAGCAATTGTAACAATTTAAGTTGAGAAAGTCTCTTGGGGAATCAATTGTACCTAGCAGGGATAGGGAGGGGTGACACTGCGATAGGGACCTTCGATTGCAATTCCACTAGGGCAGGGACTGATGTAGAACACTGTGTCAGCACTTTATAGAAGAATATAGTATTGTTTTTGTTCATTGATGCAAAGTGTAACGGAGTATAGTCGGTTCTTGGCAGAAGTTCTGCCGAGGATGCTGGTAGTTGTAGTCAGGCACATATCAGAAAAATAATAATGAAAAATAATAACCAGTTTACTGTATTTGCATGTATATTTGCTGCTACTGTTGTGTCTGGACAAGCCAACAAGGCTGAAGTCACTTTCTGTGCTGCTTCCTATCATCCCAGTAAAGATACAGTTATCAGCTGGCCATGAGAATCTGTCTTGGCAGGCCAAGTGAAAGTAAAAAGCAGAGGCTTTGGGTGATGCTAAATCTCCATACCAGTGGTTGATGGGCATTAAAGGAGAGTGATATTCTGAGACAATCTGCAATTGGTTTTTTTATTTTATTTTTAATTATGTGTTTTTTTTTAGTTATTTAGCTGTTTATTCAGCAGCTCTCCACTTGGCAATTTCAGCAATCTGGTTGCTATGGTCCAAATTACCCTAGCAAACATGCAATGATTTGAAGATGAGACTGGAATATAATTAGGGGAGGGGCTGAATAGTAATATAAATAATAAAGTTGCAATAAGAATACACTTGTAGCCTTATATTACAAATGACAGTTACACATGTCTATGAACCCAGTGAGAATGAAAAATGAATGGATATTGGCAAGTTGCTCAGTTTTCCATTGTTCCCGGAATCAGAAGGTCAGAGGACAGAAAGGGACAGCCAGATATGACCATCACCAGCTATTGGGAAGTTGCTTAGTTACATAGTTTCCTAACTCAGGACCAGCAGTTCAGAGAACAGAAAAGGATAAGTGACAAAAAATCTCAATGACAGTTACACATGCCTATAAACCCAGGAGGAAAGAATGAATACTGGGGAAGTTGCTTAGAGTTATATTGTTGCAAAAGTGGGAACCAGCTGTTCAGAGGACAGTAACGGAGAGCCAGATAGTGACAGACAATAGCAATGACAGTGACACGTCTATAAATCCAGTGAGAATAAAGGAATGAATGGATATTGGAAAGTGTTACATTGTTTCAGTAGTCAGAACAAGCATGTCAGAGGACAGAAAGGGACAGACAGATATTCAAAGACATTACCAATGGCACACATCCATAAACCTTTGTGAGAATGATCAATGGATGGATATTGGAAAGTTGCTAAATTATATTATTTCAGGATTCAGAACCAGCAGTTCAGAGATTAAAAAAAGGACAGATGGTGACAGACAGACATCAATGACAGTTACACATGTCTATAAATCAAGCGAGGATGAGGAATGAATGGATATTGGGAAGTTGCTTAGTGTTACAGTATATGGTTTGGGATTGTATCCTATTCATCTTTCAGTCTATCATTCAAACCACTGCTTGGACCAGGACAAGCCAGACCCGAGGAACTACATAACCAATTAATTTCAAAACTTGCAAGAAAAAAAACATTATGAAGACCAACAGCAAATTGACAGACTAAGAGCATCAATTCATTAACATTTAGTTCAGAACTAGATTCAAGCATAGGACGAAAGACTAAAATGTTGTCAGAGTATGATTTAGCAACACCCAGCAATTTTAAACAACTATATTTATAACATAGGGTATTTAATAAAACATTGTTACCTTTAATATGCACATGAATAAAAAATGATCTGGAAACATACCTTCCCAACAAAGTCAAAAGGATCTGCACCATAATAAGGAACTCCAGGTATTTGGTTTTGAACAGCACAATTCAGTGTCTTGCATAGATCAGCATTTTAACTCCCATAGGGTTCTAATCATTACCAGTAGAAGTACTTTTTTTGTTGGATTGTCAAAGAGGTAGGGTAGTGCTGAACAAAAATAAAAAAAAAGGCTGCAAACAAATTATCCATAGATATCCATTTAACAGTGAAATCTGCCTAAGGTTTCTGGTACGATGTAATTTGTGATCACCACAATTCTCTAAGGGAGACCAACCTAAATTCTGGGGTATTACTCAGGGAAGCAAAATCCAGGGCTAGGTGTACCAATTGAGTAAATGAGGAGCAGCTACTAATGGAGACTGTCAATTCTGATCAATATGTTTTACCCTGAATGATCTGCAATCAGAAACTCTGACGTGTCAATAGTATCGCCATCACCTAATGCCCTAGTGTTAGCAGTTGATCTCTTCTCCCAGGCCTGTTCTCTGTCAAAAGCATCCAGGAAACAATAGCTGAAAGAATTGCACATGTTGCCAGCCCAGCAGCTGTGTTTGTGTTGAGATACCCATATTCGTATATAAACAGAACAGCTCACTTTGTTTTACTGACGCAAACCTTGAACTGGAGGCAAAGATTAACGAAAATTAAAATAACTTAACATTGCCCTTATTTTATTATCTGTGCAAAGCATTACAATTGACCTGCAAGCAGAGGATTAGAGACATGTTGGGTTAGGGCCACTCTTGATGGTCCAACTTCTGGCTAAGCCCCAAATTAGCTTCCAACAGCTTAATTCAGGGGTACCATATATCAACACTCTTTGCTTTCAAACTGGTTCTTCCTTTTGAAATGTACACGTTTTCTTTGATAAAGTTCCAAGAAAATTAGCATACCCACCAACTGTTGGCAGGTTGGGCTCATCCCATAACAGGTCAGCACTATAATTTATACAATTGCAAATTCCTGTTTTAGGAACATTTTATAAGATTTAATAAGCCAGTTCCATTATCTGCCTACTTCGCAACTATTCAATAGTACAGCCAATTTAAGACAAGCAGATCTTTAACCAACTGAGCCATTAAATTGGTAAAACAAATCAGTCTGATAATCCCTTGGGACAAATATCTGATTACACAGGAGTTCTGCACAGAGCTGTCATCCATGGACCACATCTTCTGTGCAATACAGTTGTCTGCCAGGTCACTAGCTTAATGGCCATCAGATATTTATAAGGGACAGGGTGGTGTTGGGTACTAGTGATGTGCGGGCCAGACAGAAACCCACAGGTCAGGCAGGCTACCACAAAAAAATCTTCAGGTTGAGTACTCCCTTCCACTCTCCCCGCCTGCGACCTCATAATGACGGCTTTCAGCTAGCATTCCCTGAATTTATACTCACGTCTGTCCCGTCCCTTTTGCGACATCACTGTGGGGCGGGTTAGTGTCTAAAGAGTGGACTGAGCGGGCCATGTCAGAGGGGGAGGGTTAGGGTTGGATACGTGTCGAGGGAAACTCGGCCTGCACATCATATGTGGTCAAGTCAGAATTCACGTGTCTGCCCATGTATGGGTCCCTCTGGTTAAGGATTTAAAGGAGAACAACAGCCTAACTAAAGAAGTAGCTAGAAATGTTGTACATTATGGTTTGGGCTTCTGTACCAGCCCAAGGCAACCACAGGCCTTTAGCAGTAAAGATCTGTGTCTCCAAAGATGCTCCAGTAGCTCCCCATCTTCTTTTCTTCTGATTCACTGCACATGCTCTGTGCTGCTATCACTTACTGAGCTTAGGGACCGACTCAAAATATACAGTACACATAGAATTTAAATGTCACAATATAAGGCTGATTAGTAATTAATACAGATAATTACTACATGGCAGCAGAGAAACCAGTGTAACTAGCATCATAATTTAATAATCAGTCCTGTAGCATCAGTTTATATTACAGACAAACGTAATTTTCTGCTTGATAATTTGCAATGACCCCTAAGCTTAGCTTCTCAACGGCTCCTCAGAGCCCACTGAGCATGTGAGTGTCACAGACACTTTCCAAAATGGTGACCCCCTGTGACAAGTTTGAAGTCCTGGATCATTGCTGCTATTGAGAAGATGAAACTTTAGGCTGGTGTAATAAGTTCAGTATATAAAATGTGGCATTTTTAACCATATTCATTTTTAGGGTTTAGTTCTCATTTAAAAGATGTGTGGTTTTGTCTCTCCTTGCTATGCATATGACCAGATTAAGCACTGCTTTTTCTTTTTTTTTTAAGAGAGAAATATGCTCCCATTTGCTACTCTATTGGAGTTACAGAAGGAGGAATGTGAGAGGAAGTTTTTTGGGATTTCCAACTTGCAGACCTGAGAACTGTTGGACTTAAAAACTCTTAAGCCCTCCAACAGCCGCTAATCTAACCGAAGAAACTCCCTTTGACTAATAGCTCAGTGTTTTGACTAAAGGCAGAGACCTCATCCTGGAGTGCCTTATATCTTCACTAAAACCAAATTAAAAAAAAATTCACATAAAACAGTACTTGATGGCAGAAAAAGACCAGTCAGTTGTTCTAGTCTGTCCCTTAATGTTTATTTCATACGTTTATCTTCTTTTTCTAAGGAGAACAGTCCTTTTAAAACACTGGTACTGAGAAAAAAATCAAAGTTGTAAATACCAGTTGGATTAAAAAAAAAGTCAAACAAAAATCCCTCAACTATTTTTAATTATGCTAGAAAATTGGTTTCTAATTCATCATAAAACCCAGAGAATCCTCTGCTGCAGGAGAACATTATTAGAGGTCCCAGAAAAAAAAATATAGTTCAGACGCCCAAGATTTGGAGTAACTTCTGTAGACTATTCAAGATACAGTTGCACAGCCTTCGGGCTTAGCCTTTATGCCTCGCACTGTAGGGAAGTTAAAGTTGTTATGCTCAGTATGTTTCTGCTTGATACTTTCATCCTGAATACTTGAGGTTCATTTGTCACATGTCACAGGACACACAGTTAAGACGCAGCAACCAGCTGTGGTTTTGGCCTGTTCTTGACGGCTTGTTTCTCTGTTAAGACAAGTATTTGTTAAGAAAATTATCAGCTGCCAGAAGATAAAAACAATTTATGGGGGGGGAACCACTGCCACAATATTCTTACCTGGTACAGTGTCTGAAAGAGGCTCTGAAGGGGCCTCGGGAAGCTCCAGATCTTCCTATAAGAAGTAAATAATATTGCATGAGAGTTCATCAAAACCTTCATTTCGTCGTAGGGTTGGGGTGATGTAACTTATTGAATGTCAGAGCCGGGCCAGGTGCCCTAGGCAACCTGGGCGGTTGCAGTGGTGAATGGGCAATAGCGCGAATTGATGCACGTGGACACAGTTGGGTAGAGATGAGAGAAGACATGGGGTAGGAGCGGGGAAGGTATGTGCCTGGTGCCCCCCCCCCCAAGGTTTGCGCCATAGGCACATGCTTACTCTGCCTACCACTAGTTCCGGCCCTGCTGAATGTATCATAAGGGACCAGTTATTCATGATATAACTTAAGGTGGCCATAGACACACCGATAATATCTTACACTATCTTAAACTAATTTTTGTCTGATATTTGGTGTGTGTGTGGTGGGAGACAAGTCAACTTGTTCGCCTCACGATTTGGCAGAGGGACAGAAAGGATTTTACCTTTGAACTTCACACTTGTAAATGTACATCAATAACACCTTAAATCAATTCGGATTGAGGTGTTTGATTTTTTTTTTTTTGGCTAGGAATTGTCCGAAAAACTATTTTTTTTAAAGAATTTAGAGGAATTCATATTTTTTAGTGCATCGTTTGCACTTTTTTTATTTAGTCATGGTTTAAAAAAAATCTCTAAAATCACACCTTTGATAAATAGGCACCTTAAAATTAAACACCTAATGGTTATTCCTACCTTTTTCTTAATGGTACAGATGAAGAATAGAATGATCAGCGGGAAAATACTACTAAAATGTCAGGCTGCACTACATTAATACTAGAAATATTAGAAACCAACACACTAAACACTATGCATTAGGATTACAGTTATACAATGCTAGGGGGAGTATTTTTTGCATTTGTTTAATGCAAGGGTTTTGTACTAAACATTTTTTGCAGGGAAATTAAAATTCACACACACTACTGTGGTAGTTAGAAATGTGCCTGGCCTTAAACAGTAAGTAGCTTTTAACTATACCAAGCGCAGCTGCTTTAATATGAAGGAAAGTGTCTACTCACGATCTCTGTGCATGAGTAGGGATTATATTGCAGATGAAGAAAGGTATATAGTTAAAAGCTCCTTACAGTTCAAAGCCTGGTGTCCCTCTCTGTTTACTGAACGAGTGGTAAAGGCAAAATAAAGTACAACTGTTGTGATAGGTTTAGCACAGTGATGATACTGATAAACATAATGAAATGGGAAAAGACGTGGAGACAGCAGGACATATAAAGAGTGATAAAAGAAAAGTACAGATATAGTCTGAGATAGAGTAGTAAATATAACTCAGAGCAATTGAAAGGGGATAAAGAAGACAAGGTATGTAGAATCAGTGTTGAGTGAGATGTGGGCACTAAGAAGAGAGGGACCAAGAAATGGTGCAATTAAAATGATAATTTTCTGCTACCCCCCTATTTAACCTTTCTCTTAAATGAAAACTGGCATGTCTGGGTTTGATGCAATACTCTGGATCCATTTTCTGAATTGCAAAGTTTAAAACTAGCATGTCTGGAGATAAAGCAATACTTTGGATCAATTTTCTGTTTTAAAATGTTAATCCTAGCATGTCTGGAATTAATGCAATATTTATGAACCCGGTGAGCCCAGATGAGTATGTATCATCATTACATGTGTAAATGCATGCATCAGGATTCTAATAATTAATATGTAAATATTAATTCCTACTGCACTCCAGAGAAAGTGGAGGTCTAAAGAAGGCCTACCTGGTAACTATATTTATATTATAGTAAGTTAGATAGATGGCAGGGTTCAATGATATCATAGCAGTATTTAGTAAAAGGGCACTGACACATTGGGGTTGCAAGCAGATTTTTCCAGATATGGTATTTAAGAAGTAGCTGGATCAAAACAGCTTCATAGTTTAAATGCCCCTCACCTGAGTAATAGCTTCTAGTTCTTCTAGAATTGCCTCTTCATCCTCAGCAGTCAGGCTTCCTGAAAGCATCTCATCAATTTGCTGCAAAGGGTTATAAATAAAATGTAATTTTAAACAATAAGCTGTAATCACAAGTCTTCAGATCTACCAATCTGTGTTATCGCCATAAAGAAGACATACTTGGTGAATGACCAGCTGGTCTACAGTTAGTCGCAAGATTACAGTAAATGAACAAGTTTTTAGAGAGTAGACAGTTTCGTCAACATAACATATCAGGCAACTAGAACTTACCCTCTGATATTCAATGCCCTCTTGCGTCTCTTCCATGATCTTCTCTACTTCCTCAATAGACATAACCTGAGAAGGAAGAAATGGTAAATCTGCTCAATACAGAAAGTAATACTGATCATTGCAGCAGCTTCCCTATTAGCAGCTACTACGGAGTTGAGGTAGAGTAATATAGCTGTTCCACAGCATGGCTATTTACCTCATGCATTTTCTTCAGCCACTCATTTCCCACTTTCAATCCTTCAATCACTTTCATTTCAATTTGGGCAAACTCTATGTCATCAACCTGCAATACAAAACCAAGCTTTAATAAGACAGAATTCAATTCAAATCACAATTTGAGTTTATTCTATTCAAATTTAGTTCTTGTATCTGTCAGTTAAACAATGAACACAAAATTAAGCTTTAGTCCTGTTTGTTTGTTTTTTCACATCATGAGGATCCCATATATTAAATATAATGTAGAGAAGCTCCATCAGTCAGTCTGTGATTGACTTGATCTACTCCTGTAAATTAATACTTGAGGGGAAAAAACACCGCTTCTCTCTACCTCATTAATATTATCAAGTAGAGAGAAGTGTTCCATACGGTAGTCTGCCCTTGCCCTTAGGGTAGTGACAGATGTTGTGGATCTCAGCCTGCAGGCCAAGAATCCGCTCCTCCACTTCTCAATGTGCCTGCATCTGATATATTGCCTCAGCTGAGGTGCAGGCAGATTTCAACACTAAATGCAAACACGAAATGCTAAATCTTGCCAAAATCCACCTTGTCTGTCTGTTCTGCCACCTTTTCTGGAAAAAAATACTGGCCTTCCTATTTATTTATCTTTTTTTCCTATTAATAACATTGGGATCAGCCATCATTTTTACCGACAAGGCCGGTAAAATACAGGCCAGGTGGCAAACATAGCTCTGGAGCAGAGGCAATGTATCAGATGCAGGAACATCGAGCAGGGGAGGAGTGGATTCTTAGCCTGCGATACACAACATCTGGCACTAGTCTTACAGAATATATTGGAAACTGATGCTTTAGATGTAACAAACAAGGCTTGGCAATGTTAATTAAGAATAGTAAATCTGAGACACAAGGCCCAGCAAAAAGTTCCTATTACTGAAAGCATTTTTTTTCTTATTTTTAGCACAGAGTATGCAATGGTTAATCTTTGAGACGAGCGCTTAGTTTGTTAGTTTAGCACTCTAAACAAGGTTTTTTTTATTTCCCTGATAACTGCTCTGAGAACCAGTACCAGGAAAATGGTGCATAATATTGCATATTTTTTCAGGTGTTCGAGACACTTTAAAATGTGTTTATTAAAACAGTTTGTGACTATAATTAAAGGAAGACCATCTTGGCTGATGCTAGCACAAGAGTGGTGTCACTTAACATGCAAATTAATCAACGGACACACCATTTTTTCCAGGTTGCTGATCTGGTTATCCGTTTTCTCCAGAAGCTGTTCCTGGTATCTTTTCTTCTTTAGCAATAATTTGGCTTTCCTGGAGGTAAGAAGCAGATATTATCATTGAATGAGTGAATTTCAATGGCAGAACCCCTCAGGGCAGCCCGCGCGCCACTGAAATGAGGGCCGTACGGAGGGGGTGGGGGCCCGGCTGCGCATCACGCACCAGGGCCCGTCCCACTCTAGTTACGGTACTAGTGAATTATAACACAGTTGCAGTATGATTCACCATTCACTACCATGGTAAAATCGTTTTTATAATGCACAGACTTTACTCAAATGTATCATTAAAGGACAAGGAATGGATAATTCATTTGGGGATGTCAGTGCATTATATTGATATGTTTTTTTACCAAGCAGGTGCTCCTTTTCGGAACCAATGTACCAACCCAGCAAACTTTGTAAGGAATCACCATCTTAATTCTATTCTGTGGGATCCCCGTGAAAATTTGGGCTTCCACATGCATGGTATAGCAAAATAATTTTATTATACTGAATTCACAAATAAATACATGTATTTTAGTATAGTGAACATGTGAGCATATGCAAAAGATCCCTGGAAATTAGAAAAGGAGCACAAGCCCAGGTTAAAAAAAAAAAACTTAGTGATTTAATTCACTGGGGGTTGGTACCTAATATTGTGACATTATGACACCCCCAAGTGAATTCACCTTTCTTGAAATTGTTTTGTGCCCAGTGGAGCTTACAGTCTAAGTCACTAACCCAGTAACCAATTAACCTGCCTGTACATTTTTGGAGTTTAGGGGGGAACCGAAAGACTAGATCTCCATCACCACATTCCATTTGTTTTCCATCGCCATTGGCTTACTTTAAAGGGATCCTGTCATCAGAAAACATGTTTTTTTCAAAACGCATCAGTTAATAGTGCTACTCCAGCAGACTTCTGCACTGAAATCGATTTCTCAAAAGAGCAAACTGATTTTTTTAAATTTAATTTTGAAATCTGACATGGGGCTAGATATTTTGTCAATTTCCCAGCTGTCCCTGGTCATGTGACTTGTGCCTGCACTTTAGGAGAGAAATGCTTTCTGGCAGGCTGCTGTTTTTCCTTCTCAATGTAACTGAATGTGTCTCAGTGGGACATGGGTTTTTACTATTGAGTGTTGTTCTTAGATCTACCAGGCAGCTGTTATCTTGTGTTAGGGAGCTGCTATCTGGTTACCTTCTCATTGTTCTTTTGTTTGGCTGCTGGGGGGGGAAAGGGAGGGGGGTGATATCACTCCAACTTGCAGTACAGCAGTAAAGAGTGATTGAAGTTTATCAGAGCACAAGTCACATGACTTGGGGCAACTGGGAAATTGACAATATGTCTAGCCCCATGACAGATTTCATAATTGAATATAAAAAAATTGCTCTTTTGAGAAATGGATTTCAGTGCAGAATTCTGCTGGAGCAGCACTATTAACGGATTCATTTTGAAAAATTTTTTTCCAATGACAGTATCCCTTTAACTCCTAACACAGTCAAATCACATTCACTTGTGCAATTGCACTTATCACTAAAACATTTCTTACTCTTTTTTGCCATCATGTAGTAACTGCTTGGCCAACTCCCGCTCACGTTGCAGCTGTAATGTGATCTTCTTTTGGTACTGCTTCAGCTTGTCTCTTTGTTGCTTTAGTTGCTGAACAGAAATAAGCACTACGTTAAATATAAGTTTATCATTATGGCAGCATCAAATCATAACTTTGCTCGTTTGACAATCACACAGAACACATATACATAATTAAATTATGATACATTACACTTCATTACTAACTAAAAAAACACTACTAGCTGCTTAAAAGAGAAGAATTAAAAATAGCTGCAGGTAAAAAAGATTTCTTATAATGATCAGTAGTACATCTCGGTAAACATCTGTCTAGGGTAATTGAATGTGTTTGTTTAGGGTAATTGTAAAATAACATTTAGATGAATAACCCTAAATACTGACAGTGATTAGAAGATTCTACAGTGATTAGTGAGTCTACAGAAGATTAGATCATGAAAGATCTGGTTAATTTCTTAAATAAATTATGTCCAACTGGTATCCCTGCCGTTACAATTCTTTTAATCTGAGAAATATAAGATAGTGATGCATTATGCCTTACCTGATTAGAATTTGTAGAAAATGTCTTATTTTCAAGTTTGTATAATTTTTTTTATGATGACAACCTTCAAAATCTGCTAGGTGCTATCTATCATGCAACACCAACTGTCAATGTTTTCCACTAAAATCGCACTGCCCCAGTATACCTTCTAGGTGCCATGCCACCATGTTCTTTCCATTTCCAAAGTATTCTGTGCGCTACTCTAGGCAGGCACATGCGCATTACGTTAATCTGTCCAGAGTGGCACAGAGAATACACTGGAAAAGATTCAAACATGTCAGTGCAGCACCCTAGAATAAACTACACTAGGCCTTACAGTTAGTGATATGTCTTGCTGGGGGTGGTGACTAACATATTGGCATTCCTACGGCATTACATGTTAGTTCCCCTTTAAAGTTAATTATCCATTTGATGTTGCACTTTGCCTTTGCATAAGCCATGGGACATATATGAAGGCATTATATCAGACGCGCCATCTATTATATCATGTGAAATATCAGATGTGCCATCCATTTGTAGCTGAAACCACACACAAACTTAACAGAAGCACTCTAATAGGCCAGTCGTACCAGAAGGAGGATTTGGAAACAGGGGCATGTGAGCTGGATGCCACCCTCCAAATTTTATGGTTTCCAGCTTTCGAAAAGGCTCAGTAAACTTCTGTGTGTGGTATCATTATACTAATATAACCTAGCATTCAAAGGTGTACTAGCACATTTCAAAAAGGTCAACGGTAATGAACTAGAGTACAGCAAAATGCTGCCTGCAGCACATCCACTCACGATTTATCAATTACTCTGGTCTTAGATCAGAACTTTAAGGCTAAATGAGTATTGCTACAAACTCAGAAATGAACACCATTGACTCTGGGGCTGTAATTTGCATCACTCGCCTGCCAGGAGGATGATTCTGAAAGGCTGCCCACTGAGAAATGGGAGTATAATTGATTGGTGTGGTTTGTAATCCCATAAATTCTGAACAGCATAGTGTTGTTAAATTACACAAGCAACAAGTGAGTGTCAAAGCATGGTGGGAGAGCAGCTACTGATACTGGTTCACATTTTTACCATGCTAGAGAGAAAGGCTCTGGATCTATGTAGGTTCAGGTTACATATCCAGACAAGGTGATTATAGCCTAATCCTTATTAAACTGTAGTTCATTTAGTGGACTGGGCATGGGGATTTTGTGAGGCGAAGAATAGTTTTAGGATCTAAACAGGAGCTTCTGGACAATGCCAACCATATATCCATATTTAATAATAACCCCACAGAAATCTGACATGGAAATAGTAAATGTACACTTATATAACACCCTCTGAGTATGAGGATAAACAGGAAAACAGTGTATCTAAAGAAAATTAGAACTTTCACAGACAGGAAGACCATAAAATAGCATACTGAATTCACCCAAAATGAGCATACTGTGCTTCATGGAGCACATTCGATAAAATCAAGTTTCCATTTGATGAAATGCACTTCATAGCAACCACAGCATCAAAAAAACTGGTCTTTATACAGTCAAGGCTGATTATAGCCAATTTCATGCCATGGGTTTCTTCAGGGCTCTTTGGTGTCTGTACCTGCACTCAACCCCTAAATCAGGCCAGTAAGAATGAATATGATAAGTTAAAATGTACCTAACAAACTTGGGGTGATGGGGTCTAGGGCCCTTGAAACTAGATAGGGCAATTTGTCCTTTAAAAATGCGCCAGATGCAGATTTGACACTCACTGGTGCCACAAGGGTTTTTTTGTTTTTTTTTAAATATACGCAATTGCATTAAAAGAAATACAGATGTTTAGCCAACAAAATACCAACCCTATTCCTATGGACAAAATATCCCAACGGTGCTAGTATCTGCTACCAGGGCCGCCGTTATGGAGGCCTTGTACATATGGTGCATTTTATTGTTCTATAGCCAATGAGTGTCTTCTTTGTGTCTTTTTGTAGATCTGTTATGAACAGATTCTGTTGCAGTATCTACTATCATTTATATCCCTTGGGTGTAACAGACAGGGCCGCCGCACAGGGGGTACAAGTGTTCGGGCCCGGCCTTAAGAGGGGTCCGGCAGTGTTGAACTTTTTTGAAAGAGCCAGGCCCCCCTTGACAGAGCCGAAGCCGTGCCACCTCCTTCTTAAAGGGACACTGTCATGGGAAAAAAAATTTTTTTTTAAGTTTATCAGAGCACAAGTCAAATGACTTGGGGCAGCTGGGAAATTGACAATATGTCTAGCCTCATGTCAGATTTCAAAATTGAATATAAAAAAATCTGTTTGCTCTTTTGAGAAATGGATTTCAGTGCAGAATTCTGCTGGAGCAGCACTATTAACTGATTCATTTTGAATTTTTTTTTTTCCCCATGACAGTATCCCTTTAAGTCCTGAACAGCGGCCCTGCATATGTATCATCTGCAGGGTTGCCATGCTGGTGGGTTTCTAGTCAAATTGGGCTAGTTTTTAAAGTTGCCGCGGGTTTGGATTTTTAAGCCCATCCAATTTTTTAATGCAAATTAAGCATGCAAGCCTGCTGCTGGGGAGCAGTGAGCAGATCAGCACCTGTGTTAGGTATGTAAATTCACACACACACATATATATATATATATATATATATATATATATATATATATATATATATATATATATATATATATATATATATATATATATATATATATATATATATATATATATATAGTGAATAAAGTACCCCCTCTTGTAAAAAATAAGGATATTATAAGTTACAGAGGAGTTTCATGACCATATAAAAACACGAGGCCGAATATTTTTATACAGGTCATGGAACTCCGAGGTAACAACTAATATCCTCAGATTTTGCAACAGGGGGCTACTTTATTTATTATAATACACACGTTTCAGTGAGTCATGTGACAGAAATGACATCAGAACTCGCCGTTTAAAACTGTCGACATCAGAACTCACCGTTTATAAGAATATAATTTACAAGATATTCATGGCTTTTGTGTATTATATATATATATATATATATATATATATATATATATATATTTAAATAGACACTTCATTTATTTGATAACCTTATTGTTTTACTTTATACACTTAAGCCCTTTTTTCAGTGTACAAATTGGGCTATTTTTTAGAGCTACTTTTAAAATGGCTTTGGCTAGTTTATTTTTTACGTCATCTGTCTGCAAATGCCATCAGTAGTTATTTGCGCTGCTGCTTGCCGATATTCTAATTTGTTCTATGTTTTGCAGAATTGGTGGGGTCTTTGCTATACATAATATACAACACTGTGGATCTCATATGGCAGCTGGGAGTTATATGTGGACTGGCCATACTGATTTAGGACACAGAATCCTAAATCTGAATTCCCCTCGTACAGCAGAATGATGGTGGTACTCAGTGGTACAGGGTATGGAAAAAACACCATAATCGTGATGGAGCAGCCCACTGGCCATACAGACAACGAATGCACACTATAACACTGATTTTAAGATGAACACAAAGTGGAATTAGTAACAGGGAAGAGAAGATAAACAGTGACACTAAGAGGGAGGGTCACCCAATTACTTAGAGATAAGCACCCAGGGGCGAAGGCAGACACCATAGAACTCCCCCTCTCACCAGGACAGCTTTGTCTTGCTCGGTAACCCGACTACGTCTTTTTCGAGCGAAGAGATTCCCCATGTTGATTCCCAGTCACCAGCCTCCCGCATCCCCTCCCGCCAGCGGCCTCCACGCTGGGATTTCCCACACTACCGGTTCGAATACGGAAGCTGCAAGGGTTCAAACGCAATCTAATGACGGCAGAACGTCTTGCGTTCTGGGAAATGTAGTCTTTTCAAATACTTTTCTCTGTGCAAAGTGGAGACAATAAAGCAATACAAGTTCCCAGAGAAACATGTCACGATGTGACGTTCGTGCTGTACTATGTGATACATTCTTTAAGTCAATGTGAAAATGGCAGAAATGAATGGATAGGCGCTTGGCAAGTGCTGCGAATTGTGTTCCTGTCCGACCAGAACGGAAGACGGTACATTTATACATGTTACACACACACAGTCTAACATTGAAATCTTCCCTTGCAAGTTAGGCACCCCGCACTGTCAGAAAAAAGGGATCATTTTGGGGTTGTGGTTAGACCATCGCAAAATGTGTGCCAATGCCCATAATTGCCCTATGCCATTAAAATACCCCCCTCGCCAGCTGTAAGTACTGAGAAAAAATAGAATGCCAATACCTTAATCGAAAATGGGGGGGTTCCCAAATTAATTAAGTGCTCTGGACACGCTCTGGGGAACCCCCCATTTTTGATTAAGGTATTGGCATTCTATTTTTTCTCATTAAAATACCCCCAACATTTTTGAAATAGAAAGAGGTTTTTATGTGTTATTACAGTTTTGCTAATGAAGGTGAATTGCCCTTAAGGCTAAAGGCACACTAGGCGATAGCGCCGCGATTTGACTCGCGGCGACTTTTCGCCGCGACTTTTAATCCGCAATCGCTGTGGAAACTTTTGCGCTGGCGTCTATGGGGAATCGCGAGCGTAAAAACACACGCGGCGATCTTTTTTCTATTGTCGCTCGAAATCGCCTCGCTAGGCGATTTCGAGCGACAATAGAAAAAAGATCGCCGCGTGTGTTTTTACGCTCGCGATTTGACACGATTCCCCATAGACGCCAGCGCAAAAGTTTCCACAGCGATTGCGGATTAAAAGTCGCGGCGAAAAGTCGCCGCGAGTCAAATCGCGGCGCTATCGCCTAGTGTGCCCTTAGCCTAAGGCTGGTGGCGATATTAGTGGCCCAGAGACAAATCTCTTCTTCAAGTGACTAATCTCCCCAAATGCCATCCAGCCGGCTAGAATGTAAATCGCTTTGGCTTTCCAGTCGCCCGAAGTTTCCTTGTAAGGCAACTTCGTAAAACGAGGTGCTCCGAGTGCCAAGGAGTTTAAGGATATTAGTCGCCCAAAAAAGAAGAGATTTGTCCCTGGGAGACTAATCTCCCCACAATAGCCACATCTGCCACCACCCTGAAGCTGCAAATCACAGTTTCCCCAAGAGACCCGCTTATCCTAAATTGTTACAATTGCTTATCTTAAATTGTTACAAATTGTTACAAAAGTATCTAAGTAACTTCTGGCCAATTAAGTTAGAAAGTTTTATCTTTTTCTGGCTTTCAATGCAGGAGATCAAAGAGAAAGTCGGGACATTTCAGTAACAAATCCCGGACTGCGGGTGGAGCTGTCAAAATCAGGACGGTCACGCTTAAAACGGGACAGTTTGGAGGTATGCTAAAGGTATGCCACTTCTGTGGTAGAAGTGCCAGCTTATCTAACTTCAATATATTTTCCATATAAAAAAGGGAATTGTATAATCCTATTCAACAAAAGGTAAGGAATGGACATGTACAGTGGTTATGTAGTTATGTGTGGGTCAGGAAAAAGTCAAGCAGCTCCGACCCTAACCCCCAAAACCTTAACCTGACCCAAACCTACAAAAATGTTGCCATTGTAGGACCCACACCAAACCCATACCCTTGTCACTCTTTATGTTACTTCTGTGCACTCCTCTGGTACCAAGACTGAATCTTCAGTAGCAGAGGAGGCGTATCCCTATGCAGTCTAATCAGCACCCAAAATGCCCAGGTTCGGAACTAGGGGTAGGCAGAAGAGGCATGTGTCTAAGGCAAAACTTGGAGAGGCACTAGGCACGTACCTCATATGCAACCTACCCCCTTGTCCAGGCCCTTGTCTCTACACCACCCGCTATTTGGATTTCCCCATCAGAACAACTGATAAAGACTTACCCTCTCCAATAGTAAGCAATACTAAATCAGGCCATGTGTCCATAGTAAGTAAAAGTGAGCAGTGGAGGCACAAAAATAAAAATATAGTTGGGCTCCTTTATCAACACTGGGCATGATTGCACCTGGGCAGTAATCCATAGCAATAATCGTAATTAACTTTGTTCAACCAGCTGCAGGTATAACTATAAAAGTCAAAATTAAATTTTTCGCCCATGGGCATATTTGCCAATTGTTTATAATTGCCCCATGCCATGGGAAAGATTTAACCCTTTTGCTGCCAGCCGATTTGGCTGATTTGGTACTTTTATTGCCAGAACATTTTGTATTCTTTCACTTTAAGGGCCTTTCCTGGGGTGGGTCATTTTGTATACCCAGGAAAATAATATATACTTTCAAAATATGCTAGAATTTTGGTGTAATTTCACTTCTGTAAAAAAAATATAGGCTTCTAAGGGGCAGATTTATCAAGTTGTGGTGAATTTTCAAATGAAAAAAATTTGATCTTTTTTTGTGTACTTCGACTAGGGAATAGTCCAAATTCGATTTGAATTTGAAATTTTTTTAAAAAATTGTATATCGGAATTTATCATGTACTGTCTCTTTAAAAATTCAACTTCGACCATTTGCTATCTAAAACCTGCCAAATTGCTGTTTTAGCCTATGGGGGACCTCCTAGAACCTATTTGGAGTCAATTGGTGGTCTTTTTTTTTTTTTTTCGGGGAAAAACTTCAATTTGAATTCAAACAAATGCACTATTCCTTTGATTCGTATGATTCGAATTAGTCGAATACGGACCTATTCGATTGAAAACTGACCTATTCGACCAAAAAAAAATTTTGACTTAATTTAGTATGCCACCTCACATGTCCCCCAATTTACTTACTCCATGTTTCCACTCCACCACACCTCCTTCCATGTAATATTCTACCCGTTTCATAAAGTGTATGTGCACAGTCCTGTCTAAAACCAAGATAATTTGCATTCTCTCAAATGTACTGTATATATCAGCTGTCGCCACACATATTGCAATCGACAAAATATGCCATATTATCTCTCACTCCCATTCATACATTCTAAAGGTAAAAGATCCATTATCTGGAAACCCGTTATCCAGAAATCTCAGAATTACAGAAAGGCTGTCTCCCATAGACTCCATTATAATCAAATAATGCAAATGTCATTTCTATCTGTAATAATAAAACAGTACCTTGTATTTGATCCCAACCAAGATTCAATAAATCCCAGTTGGATGGAAAACTATCCTATTGGGTTTAATTAATGTGTAAATTATTTTTCTGTAGAGTTAAGGTATGGAAATTCAAATTACGAAAAGATCCCTTATAAAACCCCTAAGTCCAGAGTATTCTGAATAACAGGTCCAATACCTGTACTTACTCTACTCCCATCTCCTCACTTAATATAACTTCAAAGTCAAAGTAAACTTAATTGTCATCTCAGCAGTATACGAATACACAATGAGAATACACAATTTCTATCATCTGTTACCATTTTTAAATTTTCCCTATTTAATATGCCACTTCTCCCTACTTAATATTATATTTCTCACCCATCCATGCCATCAACATGCCATGTTGCACGCTCTACCATTAATACACTTTCTTCTTGCATGTATGTAAGATGAGTGAATAAAGAGTACATAAGTCTTTTTGTAAAAGAGTAAAAAGAGACCTTTTAATTTTTTATATAAATATGTCTTTATTTTTCTTGTCCTAAGAACAGATAATATCCCACCTCTGCTACCTCATACCTCTGTATTACCTGGCTTGCACAAAAATTCTGCTTGCTTACACTTTTCTTAAAGGGGACCTGTCACCTTCAGTCATATAAAAATAATTCCAAATTCTTTTGTAATGTGCGAGTCAATTAAAATAAACTTTACTTAAATTATATCAATTATATAAATCTTGGAATTCAAGACTTAATTTCAAAATTAATGAAGTATTGCTATATAATTCAAATTAATAAAATAACATACGTTATTTATCCTATAAATGGAGCCTCTGATTTAGGAGCATACAGATGCATCATCATCAGGTGGCGCTATTGAAAGAGTTTAAGCAGAAGGGAAAAAATACTTTTTTTTTTTTTTTTTTTAAAGCAAACACATAATTAAATGGATAGGTCTTTTTCCTATTCTTCATAAAGAAAATAAAGCTTCAGATTCGCTAGCATTGTGTTTACATTCTGAATGACAACTTGAGCATATCTTCTGATGCCACCAGATGGCACTTCAGGACTAATGTTGCTGTAAAATACCTGTGAGTATGTTTGAACACCCATGTCAGAGAGGGAGGTAAGAGGAATCAATACAGGGAATAGCCTGGAATAACTGATTCCGGAGCATTCTGGAAGATTTAGCCAACATACGTTTTTCTCTCAATGTGTTTCCCGCAGGTCAGATACAGGCCAATTTTACACCATAATAAGGGCAAAAGGCAGGTGATAATTGAGGGACAATCAATGGCATGAGTCATAGAGTACAGCTTTCCACCTGAAGAAGCAAGTCATGCTGTTTGACGTCCATGCTGCATTCAAGCAGTGTTATGCACTTGTTTGAAGAGAATCAAGTAGTGTGACTAGCCTCATTCATTACACTTAGTGCAGCTCATTATCTCTAGGTCATTAGGAAAGAATCTCTGTTAGTGAAACCCACTATTACTCATTACAAAGCAGCTACAAGAACGTATATATTCTCCCTCTTGAAATAAGAAGCTCCTTTTACCGTCAGCACATTGATTTTGAAGAAAATATTTAGTGTTGCAACGTATGAAGCCGTGTTTGCCTAATGCACTTCACCTTAATACGGAAAACCTCTTCTGGGAGGGGGAACTGAAAGAAGATGGATTAATAAGTGCTACGTGTATAACGAAATACAAGTTCCTTTATTGAGATCCCAGGGGTCTCATTTTCCAGCTGTCTCTGGCTAATTACAACTAAACCTTAACTAAAGAAGTAATGAAGAAATATTGTACATTATGTGTTTGGGCTTCTATACCAGCCAAGGCAACCCCAGTCCTCCAGCAGTGAAGATCTGTGCCTCCAAAGATGCCCCCTGTAGCTCCTCATCTTCTTCTTCTGCTGATTCACTGCACATGCTCTGAGCTGCTGTCAGTTACTGAGCTTGTGGGTTAATATACAATATATCAAAATATAATATATAAGTAAATAATCCAGATTATTGGTACATGGCAGTTCAGAAACCAGCACAATTAGCATCAGAATTTAATAATCAGCCCTACAGCATCATCTTATAAAATGGGTGAATCTCATTTTCTGATTGACGATTTGTGACAACTCCTAAGTTTAGCTTCTCAACAGTTACTCAAAGCACAATGAGCATGTGTGTGTCGAAGACCCTCCTAATAAAACCAAGACAGGGAGCTCCTGTGACAATTTTGAAGGCCTGGATAATTACTGCTATAGAGATGCTGTAAATATAAGCTGAGTAAGTTCAGTATATAAAATATGGCATATGTAGCCATATTGATCTTTAGGGTTTAGATCTTCTTTAGGAAGGGCAGGTTAATTGTAATCAGGAGAAGAACGTAACACAAAGGACAGAAGAACCAGGGGATTCTGGAGGGATATTTCAAAAGAGAGATGTGAGGACCTCCAAAAGTAAGAAACAATCAGTTTTTTATTAGGACATGATAAGACCTAACGCCTTTTGTGCCTGTTGGGGCACTTACTCATAGGTTGACTGGCTACCAGCTGGTTAAACACCAAGGGTATGTATATATATGTGGTGCATCTAGATGTCTAACCTGTGTACAAGTCACTAAAACTAAATCTTTCAGGTCCAGTGTCACTGGACGTGAATACACCATTAAGTGGTATATAAACTGTAACACCTCATTTGTAGTCCACCTTCTAGAATGTAAGGTTTGCAACATCCAATATGTAGGCCAAACGTCCCGTCCATTGAAAAATCGTATCAGAGAGCATATCTTGGATATCAAGAAGGGACATCAAGATTCCCAAGTAGCAAAGCATTTTCAAGAATGCAGTGGGGGGGGGGGACATTACTAAACTATCTATTTTAGGTATTGATAGAGTGTTAAAAGGAAAAAGAGGAGGAGATTCCCTTCCCAAGTTACTCTGCTTGGAAACCAAGTGGATTTTCTTTTTACAGAGCAGGAAACCTTCTGGCTTAAATAGCGATTTTGATGTTATGTGCTTTTTTTAAACAACCAGTGTCTCACTTTGAGTAGTTTACTCTTAAAAATGCATATATTTTTCACTTAATGTAATTTTTGTGCTGTCCAACAAAGACCTGCTATTCTTCTTTTCTCTTTTTTTTGTATTTTTTGTATATTGTGTAAAATTTACTAACCTGCCATGTTTAGACCTGAGTCTATAGAAAATATCTGCTAAATACATTAAATACACTATATTCAAATTATATGTATATATTTAAAATGTAACCAGGGAAAACCAGATCAAATTTAATTTTTAATGCTGATTCTTCACTTTTTCTTTATTTTCATTCATATTATATTTTTTCTCTTATCTTTTATTATTTCTTTTTTTCACTTATTGATTTCTTTATTTGTTTACATATTGTTAATTCATCATCACCAATTATTATTTTTTGTTTGTTTTTGAGGTATACTGTATAATTAGCACTTTTTTTTTTGTTTTTTTGTATGTATATATTTGTAACAGTTAGTATTTTGACCACTGGGTGGAACTTCACAAATTGTATAAAGTGGTAACATGTGATAGCTGTTCTATGATTGGCTACAGCCCCTTTACAGGGGTGTGCCAGTCAACCTATGAGTAAGTGCCCCAACACGAAACGCATTAGGTCTTATCATGTCCTAATAAAAAAATGTTTTAATTTTTTTAACTGATCGTTTCTTACTATTGGAGGTCCTCACATCTCTCTTTTGAAATGCTTTGGACTTGCACCTTGGGACTGAGGTGAACTGTGAGTAAAACCTCTTAGGTTATTTTGATTATCAACCTTTTTGATTTTTGATTTATTTTTGAGTAGTACTGTATTTTTGCTTTTGTATGGCATTGGCACAAACCTTGTTATTACACATACTGATTCTGGAGGGAGCCTAGAAGTATAGAAGGTCCCAAGTGGTTTCTGACTGATTCTGACTTAGCGATTATGGTGTAATTGGGCAGTAAAGACATTGTCTATACCAGATTAGTCCATAGCACATGTGGTATTTTGGATGCCACTTCTTCTGACTGCAATCAAAAATCTGAAATAGTCAAGATTATCTTCACTATTTCTCTCTCAGCATATGTTTTTCTTCATTCTCTCTTCATGCAGGAGATGGGTGTCAGATATTCCTTGACAGTTAGATCCAATATATCTTATAGGGGGGTGCTTTTTGTCAAGAAAAAGTATTAGAGCTCACTCTATTAAAATCACCAGACATCATGTCTCTCTACATGCAGGATTTGTGCAAAAGGCAGTTATTTTATTAGATTTTGTTTGTACTGGAATCAGTTATTTGAGTGAGCTGTATTTCATCTACTAGGAAAGGAAGCCCCCCTCCATAAGATATACTGGATCTAATTGTGAATGAATATCTGACACCCAACTGCTGCAAGAATGAACAGATACAGATGCTGAGAGAGGGATAGTGAAGATAAACGTATAATCAGAAACAAAGCAGAATATTTAATTGATTGTATTTAGAAAGTTTCTTTTTTCAGCATGATGATGCTTTTATTAAATTAAAATTTTCGGGATAGTTCCCCTTTAACCCTCAAATTTATCTGGTTAGGTTTTTAAGGTAAAACCTGGATTTTTCGAGATTTTTCGAGATTTATTATATGCCAAAGCTGCTGGAAATCCGAAAATACTCATCTCAAACCTATCAAGGTCATGTAGAAGTCAATGACAGATGTCCCCGAAGTTGTCTCTTGACATCGTAATCTGCTCTGAATAATCCAATAAAGTCGGGGTTTTCATACAATAAACCAATTAAGTAGAGTTTTCACATCGCCAATTTGATAAAATCAAGTTTTCAGAGCATCATTTGTACAATACGAATTGACGCTCAAATGATTTTTGGCTCCGACTTTTTTGGGAGAAGAATTGATAAATGAGTATGATTCATATGAGTTCAATCATATGAAAGTTATGTCTGACCAAAGCTAGACGATCGAACGATCGGCAATACATGCAGAGATATTACCCACAGCTGACATCTTTTAACCTGTCCGATCGACCAAATGACTGATCTCCGCCAGACGGAAAAAGGCGGGACTCTCCACACATGGTCCGAAAATCATACGAATCCTCGATTCGTACGATCAGATCTTTGTGTCTATGGCCAGCTTAAGACACCAAATCCTCCAAGTGCCTTGCATGCCCTCTGCATAGGTCTTTTAATCATTAAAAATAAATAATTTAAAGAACAAGGCAAGCTACTGTGGAAATTGTATGCCATCTTTATTTTCATTATTTGCAGGAATGGCCCTTTCGCCTCAGCAGGGTGGCCACTGTGTATATGTGTAAAAATCACCTGCAATATTAAGTGTAGCTATCTGCAGAAAGGACTGTTATACACATTGTTACAATTGTAACAAGAACACTTGTAATTTGATTATTTTGGCACCTTGTCTATATGTAGAAGTGGTAACAGTCACTGCCATGTATGAAGGGCAGTAAATTGCAAAAGATGCATGAATTGAGACTTGCCAAACTGTTTTTGAGCCGCACTTGTTAAGAGTAGGGAGAGAGAAACCATGTCAGTCATAGACAGTAATCTAGGTACACAACATTTAGGGAATTATTATCAAAATCTGAAAATTTCTCATAATTTTCAGAAAAATACTCAGACCAAATCGGCACTTATTTATCAATACATTTTCCCGAAAGTTTCCTGTGCGGGAAAAAACAAATTGCATCATATGAATTTGTTGGATTCTTTACATTTTTTTTGAATTATTGCCTGAAAACCACAAAATCTTTGGATTATCGCACGAAACCCATCGCAGACCATGGTATTTTTGGGACTTCTCCCATTGACTTCTACATTAACTCGGCAGGTCTGAGTTGGAGTACTTTTTTTATTCAGAATTTTTACACCCTCTGGGTTTAATAAAATAATTTGAGTTTTTTTCCCTAAAAATTCGGATTTTATAGTAAAATAAATTAAAATTTTTCGAGTTTTTGGCATTCAGATTTTAATAAATAACCCTGTTAGACTGGGATTTAGACTGTACTTTGATCTCCAATGTCAAATCATATTGCATGAAAGGCTGAATTGTCGCTAAATCCTAATCATCAATATTCCCATGACCTCTAAAGGTTATGTACAAAATAACACTTGGGTATTGCTGCGTTATGTGTAGTGTACAGATCCCTGCTGCAGATCCAGTTGTTTTGGTAGTAGAAATCAGTGAATGGATCTAGCTAGCATCTGACTAGGTAAAAAAAGTGTACAAACCACAAAAAAACTTACTACAACTCAATACAAAACTTTGCCAAGTGAAAGCAGTGAATGCCTATAGAACTGAATGGGAGCAGCGCTGATCCTATTTGTTCACTATCTCAGATTTTAGATTCTTTTGCTAGTAATTGCACGAAACACTCACATTTTTAGAGGTTTTCAAGGTTTTTGCATTTTTCTTTGGATTGTTCAGCTCTTTTCCTCAATTTGTGCTTTTTAGATTTGGATGGTTTAATAAATTACAAGGCATTCATGATACAGAGTTTAATTGTTAATTTTTTAATTAAAAAAAAACAAATAAATGCCCTTGAATCAATTAAATTTTTTAAATATATTTTTATATTTACCCCCTTTATATACTCCTGTGCTGGTTTCCAAGTTGATATATACAGATTCATTGGAGACCAGTCGTAGAACAGGACTTTTGGAGCTGACAAGGGTTCTTATATTAGTGGTCTTGAGAACTTTTTGAACTTTCTCCTACAGTAGTACCCCAGGCTGGACCGAGGATCAAAATAGGCCCTGGCATTTTAGGTAGACAGAAGCCCAAACAGCCCCCCACCAGCCAAATAAACAGTGAGTGTCTATGGCAGCCAGGGCCAGAACTAGGGGTAGACAGAAGAGGCAGCTGCTTAGGGCAGCTACCTCTAAAATTGTTCTGTCTACCCCTAGCCGAGTTTGCACGCATTACTCCCCTCCCTCCTGTCACCTTATCCACCCCTCCTTCGCATTCTCCTCCTGCGACGGTGGCTTTCTGTGTTACCTTGGGTGCCTGGTCGGCCTGGCCCTGATGGCAACTAACACCAGCCCCTCTTGCATTTGCCAGAACCAACAGATTGCCAGTCAAGATTGCCCAGGTCTGTCAGTTTTCAGACAAAGGGACAAAAAGATATGGCACGAGTAACACAGCAAATTTTTTTGAACACATCCATTTTATAGCCACACCCCCTAAAACCACATCCATTTTACAAAATTTGGCTTGTTAATTAAAGTTTGAACACATTTCTGGGGGTTTTAGTGTCTGGTTTTATTACAGTTTTGCTAATAAAAGTGAATTGCCCTTTAAGCTGAAAGTCTCCGTTCTTCCCAAAAAATTCCTTATCTTAGTTACAATTGTATCTTTGCTTATCTAAAATTGCTACAAATGCATCTACAGTAAGTGCAGCTGCCAAATATTTTGGGCTCTCTGCCAAAAGCCTCAATTTCATTTCAGAAACTATGTATCTTTTTCTGGCTGTTCAGTGCAGGAGATCAAAGAAAAGATTGGGATACTTCAGTAACAATCCTGGACTGCAGGCTGAGCTATCCAAATCAGGACTGTCCCGTGTAAAATGGAACAGTTGGGAGGCATGAACCATGGTATTTATAATCAATGGGGTGCCTACAAATTGGCACCCCCTTAGTGACCTTTCCTTCTCCATTGTCACAATTGTATTATTCATTGGGGGCCCAGGATCAATACAGGTACTGTGTCTTTGGGAACTCATCTCATTTGCCTGTACTTACAGCACCTGCAATGTTAGCGCTATGGGTGTAAGTCATTGAGCCAGCAAAATCCACATATAGAGAAGGTTATAATCGGCAGTAAATGAATAAGCCTCTGCTACAATACCAATATCACATATAATAGCTCTGGCAGGGCCAGGCCAAGCCGACTGGGCGCCCAAGGCAACCCAGCTGGCAACCTTCCTCCCCCGTACGTGTGCGAATGCACCGTGATGCTGAGGGGGGGGGGGAGTGATAGAGGGGAGGGCCGGCGTGAGGAGAGTGTCAGACCGGGAAGGGGAAAGCAGCAGAGGGGAGGGCCGGACTGGGGAGAGTGTCAGACAGGGAGGGCAGGGGAAAGCGGCAAATAGGAAGGCTGAGCAAAAGAGGGAAGTGACTACAAACTAGTGGTAGGCAGAAGACCCTTTAAAGGAAAAGTCAACCCTTTAAGAAAAAAAAACAGTACCCCCCACCCCTTGGAGACCCCCCTCTGCTACCCCCCAGTCTAACTGCCCCCCGGGGAAATGCCCAATACTTTATACTTACCCCTCAGTGCAGATTCTGGCATCGGAGTTCCATGCAGTCATCTTCCGGGTCTTCGTGTCTTCTTCAAGCGCTTCTCCAATTTGCGGCGAATGCGCAGTTGTCGCAAACTGGCAAATTGTTCCAACTGCGCATGCGCCAACATGCTGATCTCCCACTCAGCTTGCCGAAGACCCGGAAGATGGCTGCGTGGAACTCTGATGCCAGAATCTGCACCAATGGGGTAAGTATAAAGTATGGTGCATTTCCCCGGGGGGGGGCAGTTAGGCTGGGGGGGAAGAGGGTCTCTGTGGGGTGGGGGGTATGGGTTTTTTTCTTAAAGGGTTGACTTCTCCTTTAATAGGTACCTGTACAGGGCCTCTCTATTGTTGCGCCCTAGGCAGGTACATCTTCTGCCTACCCCTAGTTACAGCCCTGAGCTCTGGCTACAGCCAGCCTTTGGAGGCCACATTCTAACTAATCTGGGGCTACTACTGCAGTCATAGGAAAGCTCTGATAGGCTCAAGATAAGTTTAAAGATAATGCACATAATTGTAAGCATTTCATTGGTAATATATATAAATTATACAAATAGTTCCCCATAATGAATTTTACAACAGGAAGGCACTCAAATCTGCATAAGAACAGCTTCCTCAAAAAAAAAGATCCATCTGCATCCAGAAATTTGGTTTCTTCAGGATCTTTTTTTTTTTTTTTACCTCTTTCATTACATTTCATAAATGACTATGAATTAGATTAAAAAATCTTTTATTTAGTAGACCCTTAGGTGTCTTCTATTTTAATTCTTTCAGTTGTTAGAATGTTCATTTTGGGTAATGGTGTATTTCTTTCCTCTTAAATCTATTCTGTTGAGAAAATTTAAATTTTATATAATCTCACTGAAATAAGACTTTTTGGATATATAACCAATTAAAAATTCTGTAGTGTTTATGTAATAATCAAATTATGCTTCAGTATCTCCCTCTCAGCAACCTTTCACTCTTCATGCTAAGGTCTGGATCTGAATTTGATGGACATGTGGGCTCCCTTTCCTAGCAGATGTTTTAAAGCTCACTCACATGACCAACTCCAGCACAAACAAAAGCTAACAAAATTACTGACTCTGGCACACACCCTGCATGCAGCAAGACAGAATTTCCATCAGAGACAGTAGTTTTAAAATAGTGAGCTCAAATACATATTCTAGGCATAAAGTACAACCCCCCAAAGTGTGTCTAATAGAAATGAGTCCAATCTTTTCTTTATCCTAAAAAAATGATAAAATTATTTGATTGCAGCTCACTCAATAAGTTCACCTTGCAGGACCTTCACATATACTTGAGAATACATTCTGTGGGAAAGCATAAAAGAAAAAAAACTTCCTGGTGTAGAATTTCCACACAAGTGAATTATATTAGTGCATAGAACTGCACACCGTAGGTGAACGTTTGCACTTTGCAAATCAATCACTAAGCTCTGCAATGCTCACCAGACATAGTAAATGTATCATATACAGTAACACTTACAATGGAAGTTTGGCTCAGTCCAATTTAGATAAAACAAATGCTGACCATAACAAATCTCTAGCCCGGATGCATAAACCCTGACCTCGACACACAAGGCAGAAATATTTGAGTGCAATGGCTCACCCAATTTTGAAGTGAACCTGGGTGTATAAACCCCAGGTCCAGCACTTCCAGGCTTAACCAATGCACACCAACATGATTTAGCAAAAGTAAATCGGCACTCACTGAATACTTCAGGTGCAACACCCTGAACCAGTAGCTTGGGGTGATGCATTGTCAGAAAAAGAAAAAAAGTGCGCACTCCTTCAGTCACCAGCTTTGGATAAAATGTGATTTTATTCCATGATTTTTTTTCGTATAAATTACATAAAAATCTATAAATAGCCCAACAGGGTAAATAACATTAAAAGACAGCTAAATCTGAGTCTATATTTAAACCATTAGGCTGCAGACTGTTCAATTTAAAAATCCAAAATGTTTCCCTTTGTCTTAACTTTAATAGAAACTTTAGATCTAGGAGCTATCATATTTTAATAGTCCTTTATCTCCTAAACCACATGAGGTCTTTAAGCACAAATTTTTCTTAATACAGGGTCAACATAAGTAAAGACCAATGTTTATTTATGATACATTTAACTGCCTGCCTCACTATATTTTGTGCAAAAAGGGAACACAGTAGGTGTTCCACCAATACTATCCTTCCTTTTTAATAATTCCCTCCTAAATATTACCATGGCACTCACTAATGCTTTCTTTACCCATGTATCTTGATATCTTTTGATGTATCTTGTAAAAATAGTTTTTCGCTTTCTCTGTAATAATAAGACAGTACCTCATACTTGATCCCAAATAATACTGTATATAACTCATCCTTATTGGAGGAAAAGCAATCCTATTGGGTTTATTTACCGTTTAAATGATGTTTTAGTGAGTATAGAGGTCCAAATTACAGGAAGATCACTTATCCGGTAAAGCCCCAGTTCCAGAGCAAGGCTGGATAATATGTGCCATTCCTTAGATTTAGGCTGTTTTTTCAATAAAAGGATGTATTCGGATGAAGCTAGGCAATGCTAGATTTTAATAACTGTAGGAACTGTACCTCCTATGTTATTGCTTAGTAACTGCAGCCAGAAAAAAATAGTTTCCCCATAGAGAGTACCTCAAGGGCTCAGGAATGTTAAAAGCATGTTTGTGTCAGAGCAAAAAGAGGAAAATAGGAAGGTCATTATAAAGCATTACATCAGCAACTCAGGCAGCAACTATATAACAAGTGTGGATGGCAGCACAATCATTTAATATAAAAAGGAAATTGAACTGTGAGTGGCACTGACAGCAGGGAGTATCACGAGTCAGCTTTTTGCCAGGAGCCGGCACAGTACGAGGTGTAAATAACCTGAAAATTTTGTAAAATTAACTAGGGGGTGTGGCTATAAAATGGGTATGGTCAGAATCTAGCAGCAGATCTTTTTTCCCCTCTATTTTCCAACTGTTGGGAGGTATGGGAATGTCATATTTGTAGAGAATAAGAATGCAATGACCACCTCCTGTTTAACACAAGGTAGAATTTTGCTTCCACTCTTACGCTATCAGTATTTAAAGGGATCCACTGGGAAAACAATTTTAATATATGCTTTGCTTCTTGGAAATAAGTATAACTTTGGTACCATCTCTGAAATAATCAAGTTGTTGTTTACTGTCTCCATTTCAGCAATCTGTCTTTATATACAACTAAACAGTGATATGGCATGAGTAGCACAGCAAATTTTTTTTGAACACATCCATTTTATGGCCACATTTTTTTTGAACACATCCATTTTATGGCCACACCCCCTAAAACCACATCCATTTTACAAAATTTGGCAAGTTGATGAAAGTTTGAACACATTTCTGGGGGTTTTAGGGTCACGTTTTATTACAGTTTTGCTAATAAAAGTGAATTGCCCTTTAAGCTGAAAGTCTCTGTTCTTCCCAAAAAATTCCTTATCTTAAGCTACAATTGTATCTTCGCTTATCAAAAATTGTTACAAATGCATCCACAGTAAGTGCAGGTGCCAAGTATTTTGGGTTCTCTGCCAAAAGCCTAATTTAATTTCATTTCAGAAACTATTTATCTTTTTCTGGCTGTTCAGTGCAGGAGATCAAAGAGAAGATTAGGATACTTCAGTAACAATCCAGGACTGCAGGCTGAGCTGTCCAAATCAGGACTGTCCCGTGTAAAATGGAACAGGAGGCATTCTGTGGGAGGCATGAACCATGGTATTTATAATCACTGGGGTGCCTACAAATTGGCACCCCCTTAGTGACCTTTCCGTCTCCATTGTCACAATTGTATTATTCATTTTTGGGCCCAGGATCAATACAGGTACTGTGTCTTTGGGAACTCATCTCATTTGCCTGTACTTACAGCACCTGCAATGTTAGCGCTATGGGTGTAAGTCATTGAGCCAGCAAAATCCACATATAGAGAAGGTTATAATCGGCAGTAAATGAATAAGCCTCTGCTACAATACCAATATCACATATAATAGCTCTGGCAGGGCCAGGCCAAGCCGACTGGGCGCCCAAGGCAACCCGGTTGGCAACCTTCCTTCCCCGTACGTGTGCGAATTCACCGTGATGCTGAGGGGGGGGAGGCAGTGACAGAGGGGAGGGCCGGAGTGGGGAGAGTGTCAGACAGGGAGGGCAGGGGAAAGCGGCAAATAGGAGGGCTGAGCAAAAGAGGGAAGCAACTACAAACTAGGGGTAGGCAGAAGACCCTTTAAAGGAAAAGTCAAGAAAAAAAAAATTAAGAAAAAAACAGTACCCCCACCCCATGGAGACCCCCTCTCTCCTCCCCCCCCAGTCTAACTGCCCCCCGGGGATATGCCCCATACTTTATACTTACTCCTCAGTGCAGATTCTGGCATCGGAGTTCCACGCAGTCATCTTCTGGGTCATCTTCCAGCGCTTCTCCAAGTTGCGGTGAATGCGCAGTTGTCGCAAACTGACAAATTGCATCAACTGCGCCAACATGCCGATCTCCCACTCAGCTTGCCGAAGACCCGGAAGATGGCTGCGTGGAACTCTGATGCCAGAATCTGCACCGAGGGGTAAGTATAAAGTATGGGGCATTTCCCCAGGGGGGGCAGTTAGGCTGGGGGGAGGAGGGTCTCCGTGGGGTGGGGGGTACAGGTTTTTTTCTTAAAGGGTTGACTTCTCCTTTAATAGGTACCTGTACAGGGCCTCTCTATTGTTGCGCCCTAGGCAGGTACCTCTTCTGCCTACCCCTAGTTACAGCCCTGAGCTCTGGCTACAGCCAGCCTTTGGAGGCCACATTCTAACTAATCTGGGGCTACTACTGCAGTCATAGGAAAGCTCTGATAGGCTCAAGATAAGTTTAAAGATAACGCACATAATTGTAAGCATTTCATTGATAATATATATAAATTATACAAATAGTTCCCCATAATGAATTTTACAACAAGAAGGCACTCAAATCTGCATAAGAACAGCTTCCTCAAAAGAAAAAAAAGATCCATCTGCATCCAGAAATTTGGTTCAAACAGAAGAATGAGCTGGAACACAAAAAAATTGTTCTACCTACTTCCCTTCAAGACTTTAAATTCCATAAGCCATGTTTGTATCTCACATGTTTGTCTACCATTCTACTGTATATCTTCAGGATCTTTTTTTTTTTTTTTTTTTCTTTCTTTCATTACATTTCATAAATGACTATGAATTAGATTAAAAAAACTTTTATTTAGTAGGCCCTTAGGTGTCTTCTGTTTTAATTCTTTCATTTGTTGTTAGAATGTTCATTTTTGGTAATGGTGCATTTCTTTCCTCTTAAATCTATTCTATTGAGAAAATTAAAATTTTATATAATCTTCATCTCACTGAAATAAGACTCTTTGGATATATAACCAATTAAAAATTCGGTAGTCTTTATGTAATAATCAAATTATGCTTCAGTATCTCCCTCTCAGCAACCTTTCACTCTTCATGCTAAGGTCTGGATCAGTATTTGATGGACATGTAGGTCTAAAGCTGGCCATAGATGTTGAGATTTTTAAAAGATCAGATCCTGATCGTGAGACCACGATCTTCTCAGAACGATCGTATGATCCTACGAATTTACCATCAACTAAAAAGATCAATTTGCCAGGAAAACAAAGGGGAGCTGCCTGCTTGGCCCTGCAAACATAGATAGATTGCACTGGGGCCGACAACGATTTTTTGACCTGGCCGATCAATTTCCCGACAGATGTCGGCCGAAAGATGTACGATCGTTCGAATACCACTAACCGCACGATAATTTCGAAGGATTGGTCGGGCTTCCCTAAACGGTCGTTCGGCAAGAAGAATTTTCGCGTCTATGGGGAGCTTAATACGTCACATAGGGCTCCCTTTCCTAGCAGATGTTTTAGAGCTCACTCAAATGACCAACTCCAGCACAAAAGCTAACAAAATAACTGACTCTGGCACACACCCTGCATGCAGCAAGACAGAATTTCCATCAGAGACAGTAGTTTTGAGTGAGCTCAAATACATATTCTAGGCATAAAGTACAACCCCCCCCCCCAAAGTGTGTCTAATAGAAATGAGTCCAATCTTTTCTTTATCCAAAAAAAAATGATAAAATTATTTTATTGCAGATCACTCGATAAGTATACCTGGCAGGACCTTCACATATATTTGAGAATACATTCTGTGGGAAAGCATAAAAGAAAAAAAAAACTTCCTGGTGTAGAATTTCCACACAAGTGAATTATATTAGTGCATAGAACTGCACACCATAGGTGAATGTTTGCACGTTGCAAATCAATCACTAAGCTCCGCAATGCTCACCAGACATAGTAAATGTATCATATACAGTAACACTAACAATGGAAGTGTGGCTCAGTCCAATTTAGATAAAACAAATGCTGACCATAACAAATCTCTAGCCCGGATGCATAAACCCTGACCTCGACACACAAGGCAGAAATATTTGAGTGCAATGGCTCACCCAATTTTGAAATGAACCTGTGTGTATAAACCCCAGGTCCAGCACTTCCAGGCTTAACCAATGCACACCAACATGATTTCGCAAAAGTAAATCGGCACTCACTGAATACTTCAGGTGCAACACCCTGAACCAGTAGCTTGGGGTGATGCATTGTCAGAACAAGAACAAAAAGGGTGCACTCCTTCAGTCACCAGCTTTGGATAAAATGTGATTTTATTCCATGATTTTATTTCCATATAAATTACATAAAAATTTATAAATAGCCCAACAGGGTAAATAACATTAAAAGGCAGTTAAATCTGAGTCTATATTTAAACCATTAGGCTGCAGACTGTTCAATTTAAAAATCCAAAATGTTTCCCTTTGTCTTAACTTTAATAGAAACTTTAGATCTAGGAGCTATCATATTTTTAATAGTCCTTTATCTCCTAAACCACATGAGGTCTTTAAGCACAATTTTTTCTTAATACAGGGTCAACATAAGTAAAGACCAATGTTTATTTATGATACATTTAACTGCCTGCCTCACTATATTTTGTGCAAAAAGGGAACCTCTTCTGTGTTCCACCAATACTATCCTTCCTTTTTAATAATTCCCTCCTAAATATTACCATGGCACTCACTAATGCTTTCTTTATACATGTATCTTGATATCTTTTGATGTATCTTGTAAAAATAGTTTTTCGCTTTCTCTGTAATAATAAGACAGTACCTCATACTTGATCCCAAATAATACTGTATATAACTCATCCTTATTGGAGGTATAACAATCCTATTGGGTTTATTTACCGTTTAAATTATGTTTTAGTGAGTATAGAGGTCCAAATTACAGGAAGATCACTTATCCGGGAAAGCCCCAGTTCCAGAGCAAGGCTGGATAATAGGTGCCATTCCTGAGATTTAGGCTGTTTTTTCAATAAAAGGATGTATTCGGATGAAGCTAGGCAATGCTAGATTTTAATAACTGTAGCAACTGTACCTCCTATGTTATTGCTTAGTAACTGCAGCCAGAAAAAAATAGTTTCCCCATAGAGAGTACCTCAAGGGCTCAGGAATGTTAAAAGCATGTTTGTGTCAGAGCAAAAAGAGGAAAATAGGAAGGTCATTATAAAGCATTACATCAGCAACTCAGGCAGCAACTATATAACAAGTGTCGATGGCAGCACAATCATTTCTTAATATAAAAAGGAAATTGAACTGTGAGTGGCACTGACAGCAGGGAGTATCCCGAGTCAGCTTTTTGCCAGGAGCCGGCACAGTACGAGGTGTAAATAACCTGAAAATTTTGTAAAATTAACTAGGGGGTGTGGCTATAAAATGGGTATGGTCAAAATCTAGCGGCAGATCTTTTTTCCCCTCTATTTTTCAACTGTTGGGAGGTATGGGAATGTCATATTTGTAGAGAATAAGAATGCAATGACCACCTCCTGTTTAACACAAGGTAGAATTTTGCTTCCACTCTTACGCTATCAGTATTTAAAGGGATCCACTGGGAAAACAATTTTAATATATGCTTTGCTTCTTGGAAATACAGTAAGTATAACTTTGGTACCATCTCTGAAATAATCAAGTTGTTGTTTACTGTCTCCATTTCAGCAATCTGTCTTTATATACAGCTAAACAGTGGCATGTGAGAAAACCGAAGTGTAGTGGGATAGATACTAGGAATGCCTTGAATTTTTGGCACTTATAAATTTTTTTGTGGGGCAGCAAACTGGAAAATTAGGTTCAATGCTGATAAATGCAAAATGACGCCCTTTGCTAGGAATAACATAAAAGCGAGTTATAGACTAAATGGTAGTGTGTTTTGGGTGCTAACAGTCCCACCTTTCCTGCCTGCTCCCTACCTGCTTTCACCATGCCTTTAGTCAGGCCCATATTTGTGGCTAGGCCTGGGCCTAGGACGGCAAATTATTAGGGACGGCATGCTGCCCAGCCGCTTTATGGGGAGCACTGGGGACGCGTGGGGGGGGTTAGTTCGGAAGGGCACTAGAACCCACTAGTTTTTTGCCATCCAATCCTCATTTTCACAGCTGCTGGCTCATCTTAAAGCTTCTCCCTCTGCCCATTATTGTGCCCCCCTACCACTGCCCTAGGGATGTTCCTACCCCTAGCTCCAGCCCTGCCCTTTGTCACTGGATAACAGCTATTCAACTGAAGGTAAAATGTGTAGAGCACTGCAACCTCCTGGGTATCAAATGAGCCTAGTTATTTGGGCAACTGCCATTGCGCAATATATTAATGAAGTCTGGACCCTACCATCAACAAAAGTTATTATAGATTTCAAATAATAATTCCAATATATCCAACTCATGAGCTGTCCAGGTGATGGCTTCTAACTAGCCCCATCATATAACTTTCTTTTTATCACCACCCAACATCAACTCAAGGCACAGCCTTTCTAAGGGCAATGGCACACAGGGAGATTTGCCGCCATCTTCTGAAAGCTGTTTTCCCATCAGAGACTTACATTATTGCCGCGGCAAAGCATCTTCGGGAGATTTGTCGTCTTCAGTAGTGCAGGTTAAACAGACAACTAATCTCCCAGTGTGCCATTGCCCTAAATAATATCAAGAAAACATTTAATAAGGGCTGGTGCAGACCTACATTGCTGTTAGCCAGATCTGCACAGACTGACAAAGTGGCACTATTAACCAGTAACAATAGTATTAACCGGTAACAATCGTATTACCCAATAACAGTGCCAATTTTTAGTTCATGCACAACTGGCACAACTGTATAACATCAGGGGCAGACTCTGGGGGCCAGGTAGTAAAGGGGAAACATTAGGACATTAACAGATAAGCATGATTTGTTTATATTTCTTATTCCCAAAGTTTAGTTGGGACTACAAAAAAAAAAAAAAACTAGAATTTTTAAAATTTATTATACCTCGACTCTGGAAATAGCTTGAATCCTAAAATACGCCACCTAAACTTAAATAATTTGAGAGATTCAAGTTTTTTTTTTTTTTGGAGAAAATGCAATCAATTTGAGTTTTCAGGTTTTGGGACTAAACTCGTAGAATCGGGTTTTTCCCATTTGAGTTTTTTCTTAAATAAGACCTCTAATAAATAACCCCTCAAATGTGGGGTGGCTACAAGGCAAAAGATCGCTACAGATGGGAATCACTGTGCTAGAGAGGGGCAAAAGGCAGGCCCGGAGGGAGGCTAAATAAGCCCACAAGTACATGTTAAACAGGGTCAGACAGAACATTTCAGAGACACCTAATCCAGGCAAGGAACTAGGGATGCACCAAATCCAGGATCAGGTTCAGGCTTCGGTTCAGGATTCGGCCGAATCCTTCCGCCCGGCCAAACAAAATCCGAATTTGCATATGCAAATGAGTGGCAGGGAGGGAAATTGCATAACTTTTTGTCACAAAACAAGGAAGTAAAAAATGTTTGCCACTTCGCAACACCTAATTTGCATATGCAAATGAATTAGGATTCGGTATTCAGCCGAATCTTTCGCAAAGGATTAGGGGGGTTGGCCGAATCTAAAATAGTGGATTCGGTGCATCCCTACAAGAAACTGCAGCCAGAGAGGTTCTATACATAGCACTAGATGGCACCTGATAAACACAACACACTGGCCTGCATGTTATGTGTTGCAACTTAACTAACTATACTGTACAAACCATTTCTTTTTGAAATCATAAAGAATTCAAAAAGGACAAACCTGTTGAACACTACAAAACTATAAAACTACAAATCTTTGGTAAAAAATCTTGATTTTTTTACTACTTTTGAGCAAAATCAACTCATAACTAGCATTTTGCATCTTAGCTACTTCTTTTATAAAAAAAACAAAAAACAAACCTACATGTAAACGCCATTGGTCTTCTGAATAGTTTGTGGCCTCATGCATACAATTACACAAAGATTTCAAAATATAACCAGTGCCCTTCAGGATTATATATTTTTTAAAAGCTGCCTAAATAAGTCATTGTGCACAAAAATACCAAATCTTTGCTAAAATTTGTGATTTTAGCATCTTACCTACCACATCACATGTGAAGGAGAAAAACCCCAGTTCTTAGAGTAGTTTACAAATATCTATCAGTTTTAGACTATTTTACTGATTTACTAAATTACTTACTTTTTTTATTTTTATACAAATTTGTGATACAATATTAGTCAACACTGAACCAATGGGGTTCCCATCCCAATCGGTAATTCGGACCTCAAAACAGTTGCTTATTTTTGAATTACTGGCTTTGGAGGCAAGTTTTGGTATCATAAAAACCATGTGTACTGCCAAACAGAGCCTCCTCCAGGCTGCTAGTCCACATAGGGGCCAAATGGCCAATCACAGCCCTTATTTGGTAGCTACCGGAACATTTTTTTTGTTTTGTTGTGCTCCCCAACTCTTTTTAGATCTGAATCTGGCTAATGGGTAAAAATAGATTGGGGACTCCTGCTCTAAATCATACCAAAAGTTAATTTAAAGGTGAAAAATCCCTTTAGCTTCTCAGATATAAACCATCCTACTCTGCAGAAGTCTCCCATATTTCAATGTTAATTGGTAGTGAATCCTTGTGAACTATGGCAATCACATATTTGAGTCTACTACTGTACCATCAGAATACATTTTCTTATCTAAGCAAAATAGATATATTCGAAAAATACTTCAAACATTTGTCAATTCTTTGTATTTTGTTGATGTACATATATCATTCAATTACTAAATTCCTCTGCAAATATAGAACATGATCAACATTTATCTATCAACACTACCATTTGAAATTGCTGACTCTTCTCATGCATAAGGTAGGTGCAATGTAACAGAAGAGAAAACATTTCAAGTCACTGTAAACACACACACACACACACACACACACACACACACACACACACACACACACACACACACACACACACGTACGTTGTACTTACTCTAATATAATAACTAAGAGACGGTTTCAAGTTCATTAATATTTAATAAAGTACTCCAGTTTCCTGTAGGTATGCAGAAGATACAACATTCTCTCCTCTGCTCGTGGTGTTAAAATCTGTCTGCAATTCATTCAGTTCATAGAAGACTGCCATTTCAGGGTTTACCTCTGGATAGCCCCACTCCCATAGTACTTCTAAATGGTACATCCCTCTGTTCTATATCTTACATAGCAGGAAAACACTGCTGCCATTAAACTCTCTATGGGAAGATAAAGGTAGAAATTCTGAAAACCTTCCTTTCCCTTCTTTTAAAACCACAGAATCCGAGTTAAAATAGTGTAAACATCAATACCCCAACCTGCAACAGAGGGTTTAGCTCTACATGGCACCTGGTCCCTATTGCCTAAATGGGGTCAATGCTTCCCACTGTTTTGGTGTCAGTACACAGCACTGACATACACACGCCCAATATATATATTTTATATTTATATCTTATAAACAATAGAATTCTGTAAATGAACTGAGCAGTACAAAGAATGACTGAGTCTATAAAGAATGTGCTGTGCTGACCTCCACAGAGTGCTTCATTACATGACATTCCCACCACACAGGTTAGGAGACTTTCTTCTTTCCATCCTCCATCAGGGCAAAGTTAACAGGTTTATTGTGAAAAAAGAAGCTTCAGAACATATCTAGCAATGGATGACAAGATTATTCACAATGTTTAACTGTCCATCTGAGATGAAGAAATGCCCTTGCAATGCATGGATGTTCTATATAGTAACCATCGTTTGAATAAAATGGGTCTTATTGCTAAAAATGTTGAATGAGCTGGAATCTATTCTACTTTTTCAAATAATAAAGCAAACACTGCAGATCTCTGGGCTTTATGTATCTGTGGAATTTGTACCAGGAGAAACAGAAATCCCAAAGGCATATTTACAGAAAGAATTGCACGATTTCTCCCTTTTATAGCAAATGTCACGGAAATACTTCTTTATAGAATAATAAACAATTTGCCCTTTAAAAAATGTTCACCTATTTCTTTAGCTAATTGGGGTGAAGAGCAAATAAGTGCTACGAGTAATATCCTAGTCATCGTAGAGAATGTCTAACATGAAGAACATCTGCAAATTGCCCAACCATAAAACACCAGAGATTATGGGGCAGATTTATTAAGGTTTGTATTGTAAATTTGAATTCCAATTCAATTTTTCGAGTTGGAGTTTTGGTCAAAACTCACAAATTCCAGTTGGGAATAATCCAAACTTGAATCGAGATTTATAATATCATGACCCTAGGAAAAACTCGAATTTGACTATTTGCCACCTAAAACTTGCCTAGTTCATATACTAGTCAATGGCAGAGGTCCAGCGACCCATTTGAAGATGTTACTAGCCTTCCTGACATTCGACATTAGAGGAGAAAAAACTCAATTCAAGTTTAGTCTAATTTGTTTTGAATTCGATTTGAGTTTTCAGGTCGTTAATATTCTTTCTAGTTTTAGACGTTCTGTTTTTTTCTTAAATAACCTCCCATTCAAGTTGTGAGTATATTCGAATTTATTAGAATAAAAAAAAAATTCACATAAATTCGAAATTCAACCTTTGATAAAACTGCCCAGTAATTCCTGCTTTTTTGTTGTATTAGTTTACTCCTATAACACAATTTCTGCACAAAGAAACGCAGTATGTTGCACCCGCTGAGGACGGAATTATTTAGCCTTATAGGTTGGAGTAGGGCCCACTCTTTTCCAAGCAGATGATATGCATTTTAAAGAATCCTGTCAAACAGGACAAACAAAGTCTAAAACAGGAGACAGTGGAGTAGTTGTCAATGAAAGGAAGGGGGTTTAAACTATTAAATCACAGCTAAAAGCCTATTATCTTTCATCCCAATATCAAGAGCATAGCAAGTTCAGATGCCCTCACAACCTCAGAGTAATCTGTTATTCTGCATTGAAACGAGGCAGCAGGCAGGCAGTAAAAAAGCCTTGTATTGTCATGTCATTGGTTCTTAGCTCAGTCCATTCAAAGTAGTTTTCTTCATTTTCTGAGAAGCAGCAATTAAATCACTCGAGGCCATGATTCACTTATATACAAAGCAATGGGTGAAGGCCAATAGGAGGGGTCCTTACATCTTCACCAAACAGCTATCTCACTCGCTTTTCCACTGAGTAAATAGACATGTAATAGTCGTTACTGCCAACGGCCAGGTGGGGCTGCAGAAGAGACGGAGAGAGAAAGTGAGAAATTAACTGGTTCCACTATGGATTTTCTAGTATCATCTCCTTATATAAGTACAATAGGTGCAGTGCAGTAAATTCATGCATTTATATATAGCTAGGTATCATAGATTTATCAGACATGATAAATGTTTTAGCCTTTTTCCTTGTGCCATTTATTTGACAGAAAACCCAGATACTTCTTTTAATCCTAAACATTAGTGTCTTTTAAGCACCAGAACCCAGAAAAATGAATATTATAGCGACACAAACCCAGTGAGGATGGAAGGCCAGGCAGCTAATGGCTCCTATTCTCTGTCCCATAAATCCATCGTAGTATTTTATGTTGCTGATCAGCTCTCCATTTGCATTGTAAATAGCAATGAACTGGTTCATTGAGCCACTAAAACAAATAGGAGATCAATAATTAATTCACAGTAAAGCTACAACATAAATAGTTTAAAATCTGTTTATTTCTATAATAGTCATTGATCTAATATTCCTTTGTAGTGATGTGTGGTTCAAGAAAACCTCGACCCGACCTGGACCTGCCTTCCCCCCTCCATTTATAGATCCGCTCCAACATACCCCGCTGGTGACATCACAAATGGGGCTGGGGCAGGCGTGAGTCTATAAAACAGGAAGTTGGAAGTCAACAGTCTAAGTTCACGGGCGGGGAAAGCAGAAGATCACAACCTGAACCCACCCCACGACCTACAAGAGGAGCAGCAAGGTCAGCCCAAACCCGCGGATATCGAGCTGGCCCACACATCACTATTCATGTTCTCTTCAAAACCATACAGAAGTCTTAAAATTCTGTGATTAAATCCAAAGTCTTAAACATTTCATCTAAGCAGGAAATCATATAACAATATGGGCTTTGCTCAAGGATTCAGAAAACTAAAAAAACAAAAACAAAGCAGATTTGGAATTTGCCCATATTGCCTAAATTGCTGTTCAATTTCTCAGGTAGTCTGCCAACGTGTTTACGGACTTATTTATGTTAAAATGAAAGGGAAATCTATAGACAGGTAGTTGGCTGTACATTTGCTGTGGAGATCCACATCTAATCCATGGGCCTTCACTTTGATCTGAAACCAGCACTTACTGCAAATACAGAATAAGTAAAATAAGTAAGCAGCATTACACGTTACCATGCAAATAAGTTCGCCTGTGGATGGATATCCAATGCAGTAAGACCCTTTACAATCTGCAGGGTGTTTAAACATTCAGGCATACGAAGGTCGAAGTAACGGATATCTCCATTCACACTGTGAAAATGAGAGACTGGATATGAATGTACATTACAGTGCAAGTGGAAGTGGTGCACAATATATTTAGGAAATACAAAGTCTAATGATGCCAATCAGCCTTTAAAACAAGGAATTATTAACAGGAGTATGTTAACTGACTTGGGCTTTTTCACTACAGCTCCTGAGTTAAGGGTAAGTGCACAGTGGTCTTACTACTCAGTCACACTTTTTGCTGGGGAAATTGATTTTAAATTCACCACAGACTTTAGAAGTCTAATAGATAGTGTACGACTCGCATACAAAGAGGGGCCGTGACATGGCACGTGTTCTTACTTATTTTGGTCAAAGTCTAATTTTTTGTAATTATTTTTTGTATACAAATTATGGCTTTTTATTGTTTAAAGCAGCTGGTCAACTCTACAGCGTGGGTTAGAGCCGAGTACTGGTGATTTCTTTCTGTGCTTCATTTACAAAATCTCATTATAAGCCAACCAACTGAAACCCAAGCAAATTGGCAAATGTACAGTAACATGATTAGAACAATCATAAGTAATTCATGTTGGCAGAATCAAATACCTGACGCTCACAATATTCCCATCTGACTGCTTTTGGAGATAAGTCTTTATGACCCAGGCTGAGTGTTCTCGGTATGTCATCACACGGCTGTAAAAAAGAACATGGAAAATAGCACATACCTGTAATGCTTATATCTATATCTTAATATATATGCTGAACCAATAATGCATGACTTGTAGGCAAAACAGTGATGAATGGGCTTTAGAATGAAAGTTAAAATATTCCTCTGTTGATTACAGTGTGTGGGGTCCCACAGTTTAGTTCAGTGAGCAGTCTGGAGCAGACTGACAAAGTCAAGACCAAGAGGTCACTGTGCGGCTTGGCCCAGGTCTTGATTAATCTGTAAGAAGTTTGTAAATTGACAGGATTAGATTTAGGTTCTACAGATTTGTTGGCCCTCTGGTAACTAGTCAAGAAGCTCACCACTTTGCTATTTCTCACCACCTTCTTTTCTGTTACTAAACCGTAAGCTTCAACACAAGTGTAATATTGTTCATGCTTTCACATTAACTTTGCAAATTGTCACAAATCTTTCTTATATCAGGTTTCTAAATCATATTAGAATTTCAATCAGAAGAAAGTTGAGCAGTCAAAGAAAGAAAAGGAAATCAATGTGCCATAACTAGGGATGCACCAAATCCACAATTTTAGGATTTTGCTGAATTCTTTGTGAAAGATTCAGCCGAATAATAAACCCTAATTTGCATATGTGATTTGGGAAACGAGGGGAAAAGAGAGTAAAAAACTTTTTACTATCTTTTTTGTGCTACAAAAAGTCATATGATTTTTTGGATTTCGAATTCGGTTCAACCAGGCACTTGGCTGAATCCAAATCCTGCTGAAAAAGGCAGAATTCCTAAACTGAATCCTGGATTCGGTGCATCCCTATCCATATTACATTATAGTTTCAAGAATTAGTTTTTTTAACACAGTCGAACAAAAAGACGATCCGTTCCATCTGCACTCCATGTACTGATAGGCCTGTGTGCACATAATGAAGTAGATTTCACAACAAAAATGCATGATTTTTAGTTTCCCGAATCCTCTTTGTGTGTGCATGCACAGGCCGATGCTGTGCCTGCAGTGCACTACAACAAGGAGCAGATCTGCTTGGATTGGCTTTATCTGCCTGTGTAGCACTCCAGTTGGAGAACGTGCTATTAACCTTATTAAGTTATATAATATCCTACTCTTAGCAGCCATTCTTAGCAATAAAAATGTGTTTTTGTCTATTTTTTTGAATTATGTGCATTATTTTGCCTCTTTTTCTCTTTTAAACTAGACCCACTGATCCCAGCAGTCAAAAAAATTACTACTCTGTGTTACTTTTTATTACTAATGTTACTCGCAGGCCTTTTTCCTAATTATTTTCCAGTCTTTTATTGAAACCACTGCCTGGTTTGTAGGATAAATTGGACCCTAGAAATCAGACAGCTACTGGAATTCCACAGTCGAGATCTGCCTAATATTTTAAATACCGCAAAAAAAAATCCCAAATGCAAATTGTGTCAGAATATCCTTGGCTACATCTTATAAAAGGTTAAGTGAAAAGCAAAACTACACCTTCAAGGTTAACGCCTCTTCAATCAAGGTACTTTGTAAAGTGGGAAAATACTGATTGAATGTTTGGTGCAATACAGAGGGCAACTTGAGCAGACAAGCAGAGTAAGACCCATAATAAAGAATGGCAGGTCTCATACTATTATCGCAAAGTGAAGTCTTACCAGTCATTCAGCGCCATCCTGCGGTCAAACACACGCACAGAACCATCTCCGAGTCCAGCCACAATAAGGGAACGATTAGAGTCACATGACAGGCTGGTCACACAACTGTCTGCTCCAGTGGGTATGTCCTTAGAAAATATAAACCCAGGGGTTTATAGGGATCATAGAGACTGAAGCAAAATGCTGGAAATCACATTGTATCCCAAGACATCTCAAAATAGGTTGGCATCCTTCTTCTCGGTTGCATATGCCAGACTTGTGTGCTTATTTATAGGGATGGGTCACCTTTAAATTAACTTTCAGTATGTTATAGAATGGTCATTTCTAAGCAACTGTTCAGTTAGTCTTCATTATTTATTTTTTATAGTTTTTTAATTATTTGCCTTTTTCTTCCGACTCTTTCCAGCTTTCCAATGAGGGTCATGGACCCCATATAAAATGAATGCTCTGTAAGCATACACATTTATTGCTTTTTTTTATTACTCGTCTTTCTATTCAGACCCCCTCCTATTCATATTTCAGTCTGTTGCCTGATTCAATTCAATGCATGGTTGCTAGGATAATTGGTACAAAAAATGTAAAATGGAGAGCTGCTAAATCTACAACTACAAATGATAAATTAAAACCAATTGCAAATTGTCCCTTTCTACATCATACTTACAGTTAATTCAAAGGTGAATAACCACTTTAATGACTTAAAGAGGATCTATAAACAAAAACTGCATTTATGTAATAAAATAAAATGCAAGTTTCTGATACATATTTATTAAAAATATGCATTGGCTTTGCAATTATTTGTAATTGCTACTTGACTTTTTATATTTTCTCTGAACAACTGCTTCTAAAACAATGTAGCAGAAGACAGCTTATTAAAACCCTTGGAGGAGAAAAGACTTCATGATTCAGAGAACAGAAAGGGAGATGCAAATGCTCTTAATTGCAATTACAACCAACTTTATAACAATTTCAAAAGTTTTGATTAATGCATATTGGAGAATTGGTTAGACTTTAAAACATTTTTTAATTATATTTTTGTGGGTGGTGATCTTGTTTAAATGTGTTTAAATGTGTTTGCATGGTGTTAGGGACAGTTGCGAAATATGTTATAAAGGATCTCTAGTCTGTGCTATGCATGATACCTTACAAACTTATTACCTGCACTTTCATCTCTCGGTCTGTATCCCATAGCCGGATGACTCTTACATCTCCAGATGTGATGAGAAGTCCTGTTTCTTGCTCCCAATCAACCACCATACCAGCTCCTAATACAGGAAGATGCCAATGTCTCATATTATCTTAATGCTGCATATATACACCTTGTATTTATAAATGGCTTCTGAAGCATGAGCAAGAAGAAATATTACATATTAATGAAATATTACTATATGCTTATCTGTCATATTCAAAGATGGTATGGCAAAAACAGTATAGCGCAAACATTAAAGGAAAACCAACTTCCCTGGGTCTGAAACAGGGCTGGGCCAAGCTGACCGGGCACCCTAGGCAACCCCACTTGCATGTGGTATAACGTTGCGCTGGGGGGGGCCTGCGGCGACAGGGAAGAGCGGGAGAGGAGAGGGCAGGGTGGGAAGAGCAGAAGAGGAGAGGGCAGGGGTGGGAAGAGCGGCAGAGGGGAGGACAGGGGTGGGAAGAGCGGCAGAGGGGAGGACAGGGGTGGGAAGAGCGGCAGAGGGGAGGGCAGGGTGGGAAGAGCGGCAGAGGAGAGGGCAGGGGTGGGAAGAGCGGCCGAGGGGAGGACAGGGGTGGGAAGAGCGGCCGAGGGGAGGGGTGGGAAGAGCAGAAGACAGAGGCAAGTGCAGAAGACAGAGGCAAGCAAACATGAACTAGGGGTAGGCAGAAGACCCTTTAACAGGTACCTGCCCAGTGCCCTTCTATCGTTGCGCCCTAGGCAGGTGCCTCTTCTGCCTCTTTTTCCTGAAAAAAATCAAGGTTTTCTAGAGTAGTTTTAGTAAAACCTCAAATTTTTCGAGATATAAAAACCCTTATTATGCCCAGAAGCTGCAAGCTACAACCCGAAAATACTCCATATAAAAACCCTTATTATGCCCAGAAGCTGCAAGCTACAACCCGAAAATACTCCATCTAAACCCTGTCGAGGTCATGTTGAAGTCAATGGCAGAGGTCCCTTGAAGGGAAGATGTTTTTTTAGTCTTCACGATTTTTGTTTTTTTTTCTGGTGGTTTGCGCTCAAAAACTTGGTCAATTCAAGCCATTTGAGTTTTTTGATAAATAAGCAAACATTCGAGTTGTGAGTTTATTCAAGGTAGAAAAAAAACCTCACAAACTCCACCTTTGATAAATCACCCCATTTGGAGTATTGCAGCTGTAGCTGAACTGCATTTAAATGGGCAATATAAGAACCCTGTGAACTCACACAATGCGCTCACTGTGCACAATCGCTGGGACACATGATGGATCTGGTCTTCCTTAAAACTAGAGTCAGGCCCCTCTGTACTGTGCTGCATATTATAAGTTTTGCCAGTAAAACCAATGGTTTCACTTCGGCAACAAGTTTTGCATACGAATCACCAAATAATTAACAAAATATTTATTATTAATATGACTTTGTGTAATTAGGTAACTGGTTGGTGTCTGTAGTCTTTTCTAAATAATATATATTCTGTTAATTACTGGGTGATTTGTCTGCACAAACCTTATTCCTGAAGTGAAATCAGTGGTCTTGGACAAAACGTGTAATATGCAGTAGCACTAACAGTACCCTGAGCCGGACTTTGGGTTTAAAGGAACAATTCAGTTTAAAAATAAAAACTGGATAGGTAGATAGGCTGTGCAAAATAAATAAAGTTTCTAATATAATAAGCCAAAAATGTAATGTATTAAGGCTGGGTGTCTAACATAATAACCAGAACACTACTTCCTGCTTTTCAGCTCTCTAAAGCTGGCCATAGACGCAAAGATCCAATCGTTCGAATCCTCGAACGATTGGACTTCCCCATCTCCTGACCAGCCACTAACTTTCAGTTTAAATAAAGTAGTAAAAGAACAGATCAGCCAATGTTCTGCCCCTGACAGCAATTGTTGAAAGTTTATGTCCGACAAAGCTGGTGACCGTCTCCCACTGAAAATCGTCCGAACGCCAATATATGCAGAGATATTATCGGCAGCCGACAGAAATCTTTTAACTTGGCCAATCGTCCAAACTACCGATCTCTGTGGGACGAAAAACAACGGGACTCTCCACACACGGTCCGAAAATCGTGCGAAGATCGGATCTTTGCGTCTATGGCCAGCTTAACTCTGAGCTAATCAGCGACTTGAAGACGGGCCACATGGGACATACCTGTTCAGTGAGTTTTGCAATTGATCCTTAGCATTCAGCTCAGATTCAAAAGCAACAGGTATGACCCATGTTGCCCCCCCCCCCTCAAGTCACTGATTGGTTACTGCTTGGTATCGAGGGTAACCAGTCAGTGGAAGCCAAGAGAGCTGAAAAGCGGGAAGTAGTGTTCTGGCTGTTATGTTAAGACACCCAGTCACTCCAGCCTTTATAGATTACATTTTTGGCTAACTAACAATATTAGAACATTTTTTATTTTGCACAGCCTATCTATTTAGCCAGTTTTTATTTTTATACTGAAAAATTCCTTTAAATGGGTTGTTCACCTTCCAAAGACTTTTTTCAATTCAGTTGTTTTTAGATTGTTCCCCAGAAATAAAGACTTTTTTCAATTACTTTCCATTATTTATTTTTTTACTGTTTTTCCAAAATCTAAGTTTAAAGGTGAATGTTTGTGTCTCTGGTGTTTGAGTCTGGCAGTAATTTTGCAACATTGAGTTGATACATTTCTCAGCAGCATCTCTGGAGTATTAGCAACAATTGTATCAAGTCTAACAGCTGCCTGTAATGAAACCCAGAGATTCTGCTCAGCAGGTACAAAGATAAGAAATGTATCAACTAAATGTATGCATTTAGAACAGTTTACAGGATCGGCGAACCCCCCACCCCTCCCAGAGCTGCTTCAGAAGGAGAGAAATGACACTTTACACTTCAATATTAGAAAAACCGTCATACATAGAAAATAGAAAGTCATTGGAAAAAGTCATTATTTCTGGTGATCTATCTGAAACCAACTAGTTGTTTGAAGGTGAACAACCCCTTTAAGGGAGACCAGGCCTAACATTTGTCCCAGGGATTGTTGTATGTTTTGATTCCAATTTCCAGGCCCTTGCCCAACTTGAATAAAGAGCAGCATGCACTTTTAAATTTTAAATATACTGTCAGTGTGTCACCACACTGCATCGTTAGTTTCCATCTGGGACTTCAAATATAATCGGGTGATTCTGCTGTTAATAATAGAAATTGTAACATAACACTATTTGCAGTTACAAGTTACTATTATAGGTATGAAAACCTCTTATCTGGAAACCTGTTATTCAAAAAGATCATATTTATGGGAAGGACATCTCCCATTGAGTTAATTTTAAGCAAACCAGTAATTTTTGAAAATTATTTTTTTTTTCTTTGTAATAAAACAGTACCTTGTACTTGACTCCATATTGGTGGCATAACAATCTTATTGGGTTCATTTAATATTAAAATGATTTTTAGTAGACAATGCGTGGAGATGTAAATTACGAAAAGATCCATTATGCGAAAAACCCCAGATAATAGCTTAGAGACCTGATTCACCTAGGAGTCATGACTTTTACAGACCAACTTGGCATGTCAACTTGTGCTCTGCTATGTCAGAATACTTGTTAGTGGCTTCAAATACCATAATTTGAATTAAGGTTACATTATTCCATAAACACGGTGTAGGTAAGTAAGATAAAAGACACAAATACAGAAAATATGACACTTCAAAGTTTGTCTCTGACTCTTGTTTTGCTCAGTTCATGCAAACACAATACAGAAATCTGTCCAGATTTTGCATGCACACATTCACTTGTGTAAGCACAAACATGCCATAGTCTATTACAGATGATTTCTAAAGAAGGAAGGACTTACCCCCCTGTTTATTCCTGTCAAGATAAATGGAAACTCTTCGGGCCAGGCCTGTGGGATTGGAAGGGTATAGGGATGGGGACAGGGATGGAAACCAGGAAGGAGGGAGGCAGCAGGCAGAAGCAAAGAAAGGTAAAAGTTAGGAACACAAGTTACACCCAGCTATGTTGTGGGGGAAAGAGTATGGCACACACTGCAGCAGCTGATGTTTTAGCAGGTAAGGAAAACACATATGTAAAAGGCTAAATTTTGACACCTTCTTTAATCACAGGCTGCTACTGCTTCAATTTCTAGGATGATTTGCACCAGGAAGTTAGTTAATTTTTCTGAAATGTTTGATATACAGAATATGAAAGTGAATTTGGGCAAAATATAACATTTTCACTTAACACAGGGGAGAGAAAAAGCTATATATGTTCCACTGTCAAAGGGTTTCAGAATGCATCCATAATGTAATCTCTATTAATTACAGAAGAGCATGGGGCAACTTAAACCCCCCTAGCTGTTGTAGGGCTACAGCTCCCAGCAAGCTCCTGACTGGCTACAATTGTTGCCCATGCATGCAAAAGATAATAAAGGTACACAAATATACACATCTGACACAATTAAAAACCACCATTTTTGCAAGATTGAGATACCAAAAGAAACAATAAAGTGTATGATTTTCAAAACTTATTAAGCTAAATGTGGGTTTTGAAGATCTGAAGAAAATAAGAATTCAGCATGGAGAAAGTAGGGGATACAGAAGTAGTGCAAATGGGAACACACCCTGCTTGCTACGGAAGCCTATGAGAGGTAACTGACCTCGTGTGGTGGGCAGCATATCAGACAATCCCTGCCAAGCTGTAACCATCTCTGGATTTTTCTCTAAGTCAGCAAAGTTCTTCCATATGCGGATGGCTCCATCATCTGCAGGTACAAAGGACAATTTATTGACCCAACATTATTACAACAGGGCAGAGAAGAAGAAAAAAGATGGAGAGAGAAACTATTGCTTTCAAGTAAGCTACACGTTTAAAGTAATATCTAATGAACAAACCTGTAGCAGTGAGCAGCAAAGAGCAATCTTGGCCATTTAGGTATTCGACTGCTGTTATTCGGGTATAACGAGGGTTACCATTATGGAAGTAGTCCAGTTTCTCCCCTTTCTCCCAGTCCCAGAAACTGTTATTAAGAAAAAAAAATTAAAAACTTGATTCACAACTCCAAGCGGTTATGCTGCACTCAGACCCCGTAAGTGATGAAGTGCAAACCATCTTCCACAAGGGAACCACTCATACAGTCAGCAACTATCACAATTCTGGCTTTAAGAAGGCCAAAAACCTCTATTAAAGTTTCTGCAGAAACACAACAGTTTTGACTATTGCTATAACTAGCAAACTTTGTGCCTCAGATGCTCATCCTGCAGCAAAAGGAATATATACCCATTGGAGAGCTGGGGGCTCTGTAGAAAAAAAAACTCCCTGTAACTTTAAGAGCAGAACTCCTGATGTTCAACTAGAAATGATGTTATACTAAGGGTGCATGTGTAACTACCACTAAGGGTTGAAATTTGTGGCCCTACCAGACTGCTACCTGAGTCAAGGTGCTTGCCTTATGATTGAAACAGCCCTGGACAAGAAAAAAAACAAAACATAAAAAAAACCATTGATACAAGAACACTATTAAAAAGATATGGCAGATTAATCCTGCCCCACTCACTCCCACTTGCTTTCAATAGGATCTAGGCAGGTTGACATCCTATCTGCAAAGTTAATTGCAACTTGGAAAAAATTAAGAAAGATATGTTTAAAACCCCCCCATATTTATTTATGTTTCTGTTTAAGCTGCCAAGTGTTCCAGTCCTGTCCACTGCCTAAGGCTCTGATTCCAGTCTGATCTTAGTGAAATACTTGCAGCAAAAGTGCCTGCCAATATATATACCCATAGTCAAGAAACACACAGAAAAATAAGCTTAAGGGCTGGGGCAGGCGGGCGCGCGTGGGGGGGGGGAATGGTAGGACAACAACACACATTAATTCATAAACTGTCATTTCAAGCACATATAATGGGTTCCATCAGTATATGCTATTCCAAACTAAATCATTGGAAGAATTGTTTGTTTAGAATTTAAAGCACTTTAAGGTCATATTTTCTTTCTGCCTTGCAAACTACCATAACAAGTGTCTTTCTTCTTGCATCAGAAGGGAATCAATTCTCCTGATCTATAAGTACTGTGAAAAAAAATGATTGCAAAAGATTGGTTGATTCATATAGATGTCTGAGAAAGCCTTAAGCTAGCCATACATGGGCAGATTTTAGATGCTGATTTGGCCCCTCCAGAACGGGCTTATCTGCCCATATGTGGGCCCTCACTGACCTTACTTTGCCTAAGAATCAACCAGATATCTATCGGGCAGGTTTGAAAATCTAATTAGGACGAGGAATTCATCTGTGCTGTGGTCCTCTTCCGTAAGACTGTATTGGCTTTCTTATTTCAACTACATAGATGGCCATATTGGATAAAGATCCACTTGTTTTGTAGTCATGCCTAACAAGTGGATCTTTGGGTGTAAAGCCACCTTTAGGGAGAAGGGAAGCCAAATAATCACATCAATAAAAAGGGATTTGATTGTTTATCCTTGTTAATAAAAAGAAGCAGAACATAATGAAACTGTACTTTCATACACTCTTTAACAATAGGGATACCAAAAAGAAGGCTGATTTTAGCACAGTTTCTCTACAGTCAGTTAACCCTGGGGTTGGTGACTCTTTCAGAGAGAGCTGTTGAGACAAAAGGCTACTATAAACTGTCTAGAACTAATATATATAATAGCAAATGTATGCCAACTGATAAAAGTGCTCATGGGATCACTCTGAGTAAGTTTACATCAATTAATGTTTTGTGTATAGATTCCCTTTAATAAATCTTTAATTATCCATTTACAACTTCACATGATAGAGAGGCAAAGTTCTCCCTTTGCCTTTAGGCTCAACATTTGCTAATGGTGAGCAGCAGAAAAAACTTGCCAAACCAGTGGAAAGAGGGGGATTACACTTTAATTTTAAACAAACTCTGGCTCAACATACAGTGGTGTGAAAAACTATTTGCCCCCATCCTGATTTCTTATTCTTTTGCATGTTTGTCACACTTAAATGTTTCTGCTCATCAAAAACAGTTAACTATTAGTCAAAGATAACATAATTGAACACAAAATGCAGTTTTTAAATGAAGGTTTACGTTATTAAGGGAGAAAAAAAACTCCAAATCTACATGGGCCTGTGTGAAAAAGTGATTTCCCCCTTGTTAAAAAATAACTTAACTGTGGTTTATCACACCTGAGTTCAATTTCAAAGGTTATAAAGCCATTTCTAAAGCTTTGGGACTCCAGCGAACCACAGTGAGAGCCATTATCCACAAATGGCAAAAACATGGAACAGTGGTGAACCTTCCCAGGAGTGGCCGGCCGACCAAAATTACCCCAAGAGCGCAGAGACAACTCATCCGAGAGGCCACAAAAGACCCCAGGACAACATCTAAAGAACTGCAGGCCTCACTTGCCTCAATTAAGGTCAGTGTTCACGACTCCACCATAAGAAAGAGACTGGGCAAAAACGGCCTGCATGGCAGATTTCCAAGGCGCAAACCACTTTTAAGCAAAAAGAACATTAAGGCTTGTCTAAATTTTGCTAAAAAACATCTCAATGATTGCCAAGACTTTTGGGAAAATACCTTGTGGACCGACGAGACAAAAGTTGAACTTTTTGGAAGGTGCACGTCCCGTTACATCTGGCGTAAAAGTAACACAGCATTTCAGAAAAAGAACATCATACCAACAGTAAAATATGGTGGTGGTAGTGTGATGGTCTGGGGTTGTTTTGCTGCTTCAGGACCTGGAAGACTTGCTGTGATAGATGTAACCATGAATTCTACTGTCTACCAAAAAATCCTGAAGGAGAATGTCCGGCCATCTGTTCGTCAACTCAAGCTGAAGCGATCTTGGGTGCTGCAGCAGGACAATGACCCAAAACACACCAGCAAATCCACCTCTGAATGGCTGAACAAAAACAAAATGAAGACTTTGGAGTGGCCTAGTCAAAGTCCTGACCTGAATCCTATTGAGATGTTGTGGCATGACCTTAAAAAGGCGGTTCATGCTAGAAAACCCTCAAATAAAGCTGAATTATAACAATTCTGCAAAGATGAGTGGGCCAAAATTCCTCCAGAGCGCTGTAAAAGACTCGTTGCAAGTTATCGCAAACGCTTGATTGCAGTTATTGCTGCTAAGGGTGGCCCAACCAGTTATTAGGTTCAGGGGGCAATTACTTTTTCACACAGGTTTGGATTTCTTTTCTCCCTAAATAATAATAACCATCATTTAAAAACTGCATTTTGTGTTTACTTGTGTTATCTTTGACTAATAGTTAAATGTGTTTGATGATCAGAAACATTTTGTGTGACAAACGTGCAAAAGAATAAGAAATCAGGAAGGGGGCAAATAGTTTTTCACACCACTGTATATGTACAGTAGGACATACCACAGCTGCTCCCTCATTCTGTTAATAGGAGCCACATAGCTAAGTGGCGCAACATGACATTCTGTAATTACATTGGTAAATAATGAATAATCCATTGTATTACGCCTAAATGTTCTTTTATCACTGCAATTTATTTTGAATGTGTTTACTCTTCACATGTAGGGTTGCCACCTGGCCGGTATTTCACTGGCCTAGCCGGTAAAACACCAGCCAAGGCCGAGATTACAAATTTACCGGCAATGTATCTGCCGGTAAATTTTTGATCACCAGTCAAACTGCTCCCGGCCTGCCTCCGATGCACCCTGATACCCTGACCAGAACGATCCTCCACCTCATGGACCCACCCCCCTTCCCTGGCCGGTAAGATTACTCAAAAAGGTGGCAACCCTATTTGAACTGAAAAGAATTACAAGAAAATAGTTATACTTTATATATTTGTATATGTGGGTGTTTGTGTATATAATACACAAAAGCCATGAATATCTTCTAAATTATATCCATCTAAACGGTGACTAGTGATGTCATCAATTATAAACGGTTAGTAGTGATGTAATTTTTGTCACATGACTCACTAAAACTTGTGTATTATAATAAATAAAGTATCCCTTGTTGCAAAATATGAGGATATTAGAACTCACCTCGGAGTTCCATGACCTGTATAAAAACACTCAGCGTTCGGCCTTGTGCTTTTATATGGTCATGGAACGCCTCGGTGATTTATAATATCCTTATATTTTACAAAAGGGGGTACTTTATTCACTATATATATATATATATATATATATATATATATATATATATATATATATATATATATATATATATATATATATATATATATATATATATGCCTGGCAATTACTGGTGGTGTGCTGGTGGTGGGTGTCTCTCCACTCAGGGGTGGCTGTGGACCCAACAACCCCCCTATTCTGTTGCTTAGCTGTTTTCTTGGCAGTAGTATGCCTCAATGCAAACAAACAAAGACTGGCACGTCTTCTTCTCCAAGAATCACTTTTACACTGGGATCACCAGGCAACATGCTACAACACAACTTGCATATCTCCGCTTAGCCGCTCTGCTTACTAGAAGCTGCACTGTGACTGGTGGGGACCACTGGTGCAATCCCAGGATTGGGGGGGGGGGGGCTGTGGGGTCTGATTCATCTGCAAACCTCAGCCACTCTACTACTTGAAAGATTGCTGGCAACAAACACTTATGGGAGCTGTTGTAAGCATGGGGCACCTCTGAAGATTTTTTTTTTGTGGGGAAGCTTGGCGTAGGGTACTGGTCCGGACTGTCACCTTCACTCTTAATCTGGGAGGGAAATATCACATTAAATATTGTTGGGTCATTTGGGCACTGTTACCCTTACTGCAGAATTGCAATCTACAGAAAACCGCCTCCTGCCACTTTGTGTTATTTGACCCCTCAATAACCTCCGGAAAATGTACTGTGCTAATGCGGAAACCCATCATGGCTTTATTATCAACACCCATTTCTCACAATGTAGTTGGTGTTCTGACAAATGTTCTGCATCTATGAACTAGTCCTTTCTTCCTAGACCTAGAGGATTTACCATTGCTAATTTTGAAGAACTTCATCATAAAGATGCCCAGTGGTGTTACAGTCTGATCTCTGGATTTACCCCTACTGTTAACCTCTAGGAATCGAATACAGTATGTTAAACAATTCAAATGTTTTTCAACTTAAAGTGCAAAAAGGTTTTTTAATCAAAGCTTTGAAAAGGTTGAACTCTTTTCCCTACAACAGTTGTACTGGCATATACTGTATATTAGAGTTTTTTTTGCCTGTTAAGCAGTCAGGAAATACACTACTGATATTTATTTTAGGACAATGTTAATCCAAAACTGGTCCAATGGCTGTTTTGGAAATGTTTCCCTATTCTGTCAGAAATGCCATATTGTATTTACCGAACTTATTGAACCAGCCGTAAGGTTCAGCATCTCTAAAGTAGTAATGATCCAGAACTTCAAAGTTGTCACAGGAGTTTCCATTCTTGGATTTTTGTTAAGAGTGTCTGAGAAGCTTAGCTTAAGGTGGTCGCAAATCATCAAGCAGTCATATAACTGATGCTTGAAGGATATTTTTTAAAATTCTGATGCTAATTGTCTAAGCTGCCATGTACCAATAATCTTAATAAATTAATGAATCAGCCTTATATTGTAACATTTTATGCTATATAATCAGTATATTGCACATTAGTCCCCACTTTCAGTAACTGATGGCATTGCATTGCAGTGAATCAACAGAAAAGAAAATAGGGAGCTGCAGGAGCATATTAGAAGGCAGAGATCTTTACTGTTAAATGGCTGTGTTGTCTTAGGCTGGTATAAAAGCCCAAAAACATTATGAACAGCATTGCTGCCCTACTTCTTGGATGTGGCTTTATCTAAAAACTAGTTAGTTGATGGGGGATGCATAAACACAGAATATATTCGGATCTTTGGCCCAGGGTGCCAACGAGAAGGGGCTTGCGGCTTGGGGCCATGATGCAGCAGTCCCGGGGGGGCGGGGTCCAAAACCTTCTAGTCCGACGCTGTGTGTATGGTTACCTTTCAGGTTTCGGAGGACCCCATACACTGACAGATAAGCCGCAGAATCTGTCTAAAGGGCCTGAGAATTGGCATCTTAAATCTGGCTGTGTATGGCCACCTACCATTTACCTGCCTGTATTTGCCTATCATTTCACACGTGAAGAGGATTTTGTCTGATCTTACCAAATGCTGTCCTTGTCTGCTACTGCAATGCTTGAGGTAAAAGGATGGAACTTTACAACAGAAGGAACTCCTGGATTCCGGTTGATAAAGATCTGGTCATCTAGTCGTGAGATTCCTTTAAAACAATTATGCTGTTAATAAATTTGTTTAGATGTTCATCCGATTATTTATTTTTTAACATAGACATGACAGTTTTTGAGTTGCACACAATTTTTCCTCTCTCATACATAAAAATAGATGGCACTGGCTGAAGTTGTAGGCTTATTGATCGCTGACTGGACACCTGTCAGCTCAGATTAACTTTGCTTGACAGAAAAGGAATCAAGTTAATTTAGTCTCAGTTTAACACACAGAAAATAATAGTAAACCTCAATGTGTAACCCATCCCTCGGGGTAATGAATTCATAAAGAATTCATAAAAAGAAGGCATTAGAACTACACATGGAGAAGCAAAGATAAACCGAGGAGAAAAATGATTGTTTCTTACCTTTCTGTATAATACGCTGGGCCTGTATTCGGACCCTTGCATTTCGTAAAAAGCGCCACTCACGTTCTTTACGTATCTGACTTTCCACATCGTGTTCCTCTGGCATCTAAAAGAAGAAAATGCAGAGGGTATTAACAGAAAATCGCTTGTGCGGAGTTCAATAATTAGGAGGTTATGGAGAACTCAGAAAAATAAACACATTCAATCGCAGGTAGAAAGGATACAGCCTTTTTTATGTTTGTTTATTACCTTCATGACTGGCTGGGCAAAATATTTGGCACTCCAATCACAAAAGCCTGTCTGAAAAGATCCTACAGCAAAGTTCTTGTGCACAATAGCTTCATCTCCATCATCTGCAGCCTGAGAAGAAGGCTCTGATTAGTGAAGGGATACTAGACAATCCTCATATATGAGCCACTATTAGATAGTTAAAAATGCCCTTTGTTTTAACAGTGACAAAGGCATCCATAATTGGGAAGGGAAGGACAGAGGTACAGGGTGAGAAATGCAGTGCTAATTTAAATGAGGAGAAACTAGGTCATATTAAAAGATGCAGCAGTGGAAACAAAGATCACACGGGAGGAGTAAGGTTAATGTCGACACACTCAAGAATTTAAGGGGATGCTTGATGACAGCATAAGGAACATGTGTGTTTATATAAATGGGTGGGAATATACAGAAAAAAAGATGTAGCTAGTTTGCAGTAAATGATTCAGATAGCAGTGTGCTGCTCTCCCTTGCACACACACACAGATGTGAGCGCAATACCAAAATATTTACCGAGCAAACACCTCATGTGGATGAAATATTAATAAGCAGCAGCTTGAATACTGAGGGTGCAGGGAGACAGGAATAGGTTGTGTACAGCTATGAGTGAAAATGAAGCGTATTTCACATGGCAAAAGAGAGAGAGAGAGGCTGCACTTAGCAGGATATCACAGGCTGATAAACAGCAGAGTGACACAGACAGGGAGAGTGACAAGGTCATTTTTCAGCAAAGGCAAAAATGCAAAAGCTCACCATACAATTTATGCATCTATTAGCAAGTCAGCAGATTTTTTTTTGCTTCCTTTAATCCACACAGGAATTGAGGATTGTGTTTCAGTGACATTCACTCTTAAAGGTTAAAGTTTGTTAAGATGAATTGTTTTCATATTTGCACATTAAGGTGGGTTGAAAAAAAGTCCAAAGTCCTTCAAGTTCCACCTCTCTAAATGATGCCCAGTGCACATATACTTACACAGACCTACCTATATACTCACATGTATATAAACTATGAATATACCAATATCTATACTAATTGTATATTACAATAATACAATAGCCTTTGATATTATGCTTGTCCAAGAAAACATCCAAGCCACTCTTAAAGGCATTAACAGAATCAACCATTACAACATCATCCAACAGGGCATTCAACAACCTCACTGCCCTGACTGTGAAGAACCACAGCTTCAAATGAAAGTTCTTTTCCTCTAGTCTAAAGGGGTGGCCTCTGGTCCGGTGGTCCTTTTAAAAGAAAGAGTGGTCCCCTGCTATCTGTCTATAATGTCCTCTAATGTACTTGTAAAGTATATCTACAAATATCCCCATAGCCTTCTAAATCAATGAAACCCTCAACACACAGCCATTTAGTGTATAACTCACATTTACATTTATCAAAACTGAAGTTGCATTTAACAAAACTGAATAAAAAATAGAAAGAGTACTTTCAATGCCCACCTCCAGATTATTAATAAACAAGTTGAAAAGCAAAGGATCAAGTACAGAGACCTGAAGTACTCTACTAACAACACTGGTCCAAATACCAACATGCTCCATTTACCACTCTATTCCTTCAGCCAGTTTTCTATCCAAGTACAAATACTATGCTCCAGGCCAATATTCCTTAATTTAACCATTAACCTTCTGTGTGGTACTGTATTTAATGCTGCCATATAGTGTCGGACTGGGCCGGTGGGACACCAGGAAAAACCTGGTGTGCCCCGCCGGTCCAGTCCTTGCACGAAGCCGGAATCCCGGATCCCCCAGTCCGACACTGCTGCCATCCCAGAGTCCTAGGTATTATTAGTTATTACCAAGTCTAAAAGAGATTCATTGCTAGCAGGCTCTTGAACTACCTGAAATAATAAGTTGCAATTTAACATATTTACAAACCTGCTAGCTTTTTCTAACATGGCAACTCCATTACTCCTGTCATGTCACCATGTCATAAGTCACTCCTAATAACTTGACCTAGTGGTGATCCCTCTTAGTCATTTAAATTCATAGCTCAGTCACATGTTCCATCCCAGCAGGTCTCAGATATACCAATTACTTCATAATTTTCAGAACATTCAATAAACTCCAGATCTCTAATTTTACCTGAAAAGCCCCATGCATTTGGCAGCATAAAGCGGACGTTACTACTTTTTTTTTTTTTTTCTAACTGAGGGATATCCATAGCTGGTAAACTGTATGCCCCTTCACTCCTCCCCCATGGCCTCTTAGTAATCCCACTACCCTGTCTGCATTAGCTTCCCCATAACATTCTATCTTGTTTAAACACTCAGAACACAGAATCTTGGCCATTCTTTCCCCTAGCACTATGGATGCCCCTTCCCTTGAGGTGCAATCTGTCATGGCTATACAGATTGTACCCCTAGAAAAAATCAGCCCAAAGCTTCATTTGTACAGTTGGGTCATGCCCAGCCCCACCCAATAATTTGTCTACACGATCAACCACATGCTGAACCCTGAAACCAGAAGGGTAGCACACTGTTTGGTTGTAGCAACCCCCTGACACTTTACTCTATCCACTTTACTAATAATTCAATTCCCTATAATCAAAATCAGTTTAGGCCTAGCTCTGCTCTACTCCCCACCACTACTAGAGTTAACTGGTCTCCTGGCAGAGTGATAAGCCCAATCTAGAAACATAGGAGTTTCAGGGGCTCCTGCTCCGAGCTTCTAACTTCTATTGGCAGAGCGGGTCAAGGGGAGGGGGGTACATCGCTAGTGCAGTGAGCGCTATTGCACTCGCTGCACTAGCAGAGCCGAATTTACGTTAAATAGAAATTCAGCTCTTAAAGTTACCTGCCGCCCCTGTTAACTGGACGATCCATGCTGTCTGAGGCAAGGCTCTCATGGCCCTGTCTAGAAATGCCAGTCCAAAGTTCTAAAAGTTGCCTGTGTAACTCCAAGCAGAGTCACTATTAAAGCACATTAAAGGAACAATAACACCAAAAAATGAAAGTATCCTAAAGTAATAAAAATATAATGTACTGGTGCCCTGCACTGGTAAAACTGGTGTGTTTACTTCAGAAAAAAATCTATAGTTTACATAAACAAGCTGCTGTGTAGTCATGAAGGCAACCATTTTCAAGCACAGAAAAAATACAAATCTCACCTTGCCTCATGGCAGGAGCAGCCCTGTCTAGAAATGCCAATCCAAAGTTCACACTCCAATTTTTTTCACACATTTTGGCAAACTTAGTTTACAGATTTGGCACCAAGGCCTACTGAGCTGTTAATAGGATACTTAGGAAGGTAACATAAAACTAATTAAAAATACAACATAGAACTTAGCAACTTAGGAAAGAAAATATATTCAGTTTACTGCAAGAGCAGACTGTCAAGATTGGGTGGCTCTAGAGTTGGGGATTGCAATTAGCATTACAATAAATGGAGAAGTCCAAAATGAAAAAGGTGTCAGTGCTGCTTAAGAAAATACCGTGTGTGAACAAGCTGCATAGTTACCTGATCTGGTCCTTTGTCAAACATTTTCCTGGTACGGGGAAACTGATGGGAATGAGGAGTGTACTGCACCCCTATATTTCCCCCAACATTGGCAGGTCGATTGGAGGGAATATCCCTATTGACAGGTGGTTTTGTTACATCATTGGTGAGACTGGAACTGCTTGCGCTGGGAGTCGGAGGTGAACCTCTGCAAAGAGATCACAAAAGTGAATCTGCACCTTTAATCTCCTTTGCAAAATCGAACAAAAAAGGAACACACATTCTTAATAAGATTTCTCCTGTTCTTTAATAATCATAGCACTAAGAAAGAATGTATAATTTAAACAAGTTTCAAGCAAATGTCCAATACACATGCATTAAAATGTTTAATTATTGTAAAGATACTTGTAAATGTAATTGCTATTGAAAGCAGAATCCATCTGTTCCTACTATCTACACTGCTGCCTCACTTCAGTTGTACATGAAGTCATGATCAGCATTCAGGTCTCCACCAGCCAAGACGCCAGTTCTCTACATGTTCCACATTGTGGAAGATTCTGTCTTTGTTGGAAGAAAGTAAACTGCTGCTGCATTAGTGGTTCATATTATTAGGGTTAGAAGAGAGTAGGATTGTTAACAAAGGTATCAAGGGGGCAGATACTGGGTGTGGATCAGGTGCATTTTGTTTCATGATGGTCAGTTACATACTGTATGCTCAATACACATTGCTTTGAATTTTAGCTAAAAAGCTTTGTATACAGATATTAGTTACTTAAAAATGTTTTAGTATGTAAAAACTACAGTGCAGAAAACAGAAATGTTAAATACAAGGGAGCTGCGCCAATGAGGCAAGTTGAGAAACTTACCTCAAGCAGCAGCCCCCTCCACTAGTTACCAGGGGTGGCAAAAATTCAGCTCCTGGTAATTTTAAGAGATCAATTTCTGGAAATCTAATAGATTAGAGTGCACAATTGCGTTAGCATCCTACACCCCTCTGCCCACATCTTGGCCACGACCCCCTTCGTCACAAAAAGGTGAGAGCACTGGGGAGGGGGACAGCAGCAGAAAACTGCCTCAGGCAGCGGAGGGGCCAAGATAGCCCCTGGTTAAATATTGCTTTCAACTATAGTTACTTGGGTTCCCCCTTTAAAGTGGACCTGTCACCCAGACACAAAAATCTGTATAATAAAAGTCCGTTTGATCAAATTAAACATGAAATTCATTACTATTTTTTATTAAAGGATTTTATTAAAGCATTCATCCTAGATGTCACTGCTCTCCCCACATTCCCCCGTTCTCTTAACCATTTAATTGTGTAGACAGGGCATGGGGATGGACATCGAGGTCCCCCAATTATGGTGCACAAACAAGATTCTGAGATGATGCAAGGCTTGCCTTAATAACAGTGTCCACCAAATGGCTCCTGCCTGCTTGCTATAATTATCAATTACCAGACTGAAGGAAACGAGATTCAAATAATTTATATAGTGTAATTAAAGTTAATTTTGCTTGACTAATGTGATAAAATAATATTTTGAATCTATTTTTGGGTGGCAGGTCCCCTTTAAAGCTAGTAATACAGAAAAAGTAGCTAAGCAAAATACTGTTGGCATATAATACTAATGCAAACATTTAGTTGTTTGTGTTACCAAACATTATTTTCTAACATAATATGAAACAAAAACACTACGAAAACAAAATTGTTTCGAATTTGTTACTCAACAAAGTGAGTGAATTAGTCATGGGTCTGATTACCCTTTCAAGCCTCTGTATTTTCAACCCATAGGCAGTTATCATCCGAATGGCTACAGTATTGGATGAAACTCATTTATAGTTGTTTTAGTTTAATTTTCTGAAGCAATGTACAGCTTTTCTTCTCTTTTTAATGTTGTGTTTTTCTAAAGTAAATCTAAATAAAAAATACAAATCCCACACTATCAGATAAAAATAGAAGCCTCTGTGAATATATTAGCAGGCACATGTTCTCTATTACACACCGAATGAGCTGTCAACAATACAACATCAACAAGACTCCAACAGCCCAGAGATTTGGGCATTTTTGTGGATGACAGACTATGTAACTGCAAGCAGAGTCACTATAACACCAAAAAAAGTATCCTAAAGTAATGAAAAATATAATTTACTGGTGCCCTGCACTGGTAAAACTGGTAAGTTTGCTTCAGAAAAACAACTATAGTTTATATAAACAAGCTGCTGTGTAGTCATGGGGGCAGCCATTCAAGCACAGAACACATAGCAGTTAACAGGTTGCATGCTGCAGAGTTTATCGGTTATCTGCTGTGTATCCTTTGCCTTTTCTCCTTTTTCAACATTGAATGGCTGACCCCATGGCTATACAGCATCTTGTTTATATACACATAAGTTTTACCAGTGCAGGACACCAATACATTATATTATCATTACTTTAGGATTCTCTCATTTTTGGTGTTATTGTTCGTTTAAGTTCTGCCTTGCAAAAAAAAGGGCATTAACTCTAGGAATAAAATATGATTTTTCCTCTTAAATGCCATGTGTTTTTCATCCCCACACCCCTGTTAATATGCTCTCTTTACACACCAGCAGATCCACTTGAAAAAGGATCCATGTGATCCGAAACATGTCGTGAGAATAAGAAGGTTGTTGCAGCAGAGCCTGCATTTGGGAGTGCTCCTTCCTACTTCATTGCTTACGATTTTGCCTCTTCATAGGTGACTGGTAAGGCCTTATCTCACACTGCAGTTTTAGGCCCTAATCCTTAAAGGAACAGTTCAGTACGAAGATAAAAACTGTGTAAATCGATAGGCTGTGCAAAATAAAAAATGTTTCTAATATAATTAGTAAGCAAAAAATATAAAGGCTGGAGTAACTGGATGTCCAATATAATAGCCAGAACACTACTTCCTGCTTTTCAGCTCTATATCTATTTACCCAGTTTTTATTTTTAAACAATTTCTTTAAGAAAAATATAAAAGAGAAACTGCACAAAGTGCAACTAAACTGGTAAAAGGAACTAAACATACTATGAAGAAAAACTGTCACGGTGGGGTTGTTTTCTTTGGAGAAAAGGTGCTTGGAAGGTGACATGATTACTCTTTACAAGAACATTAAAGGAAATCGTAGACAGATAGTGGGGGATCTTGTATTTCTCTGGGAATGAAAGAATAAAGAAAGAGGCTTGACTTGAGGATTTGAATTTTGATTTGAAGCAGTGAAGGTGGTTCTTAACAGTGAGGTTGTGGAATGCCCTGCTGGGTGGTGATGTGACAAGAAATATTGGGTTGATCCGATTGTTCGGTCCTTGGCAAAGGAAGGCTGTTGGGGCGAGGGCCACATCTACAAGCCTGCTCAGACAGGATTTTTCAACTTGCTGATTGATATTTCGCCTATTTTTGGAGGGCCCCATACATGGGCAGATAAACTGCTGATTTGGTCTGAATGGGGCCAAATCAGCAGTTTACATCTTCATGATCACCTTTAGGCGTTTTAAAGCTGTAATCTGTTCAAAATGCTGTGTTACTAAATACTGGCTCACTAGGGTGGCCAAACTTTTGCACAATTATTTTTTTCATAGTTCTAATGTGTGTAAAGTAAAGTGCAAAAGTGCATTAATATTTGCAAATACAGTATGTTTGTTTTTTAACACACCAATAGCATTTGATTACTACTTTTCATTTACACAAATAACTTAATATGTAATTTGTGCAGGTGTGGCCAAACTTTTGCATTCAACTGTATCTATTATGCACTTAGTGATATGTAGTGCAAATGAAGAACGGTTTAATTTTCAACTCCTTCGCTCCAGCCATCTTCATAGTTATTATGAGATTAAGTAAAGTATTGCCTCCTAGCTATCATATCAGTTCTTTCTGCGATGAAGGCAGCACATGGGGAGCTATAAGCTTATAACTCCACATTGATTATCTGTCCATTTCTGCATATATGCAAGTAAAGGGTGTAAATGTATTTTAATACAATAAACAAAACCAACTCAAAAATAGTTACAAAAATCACAAGAAAAAAATTGTTTGTTTTTTTAAATTAAAAATAAATAAAATACATTTTCGTGTACGTGTTGAAGTTCCTGAAGGAAGGCGCAGGGCTGGGGAGGACAAAGGAAAGGCTGCCTCAGGGGGCAAGGTGTCTAGAAACCCCCATGGGCATAAAAGAGCATGGTCAAATACCATTTCTAAAGTCAACCCTGATCACATCATTATCTACCATTGTTACGTAGGCACAAATGGGGTAGCATGGATCTTGCATGCTCAATTTGCAAAGCAAAAGTGAAGCACTATATGACTAACAAGAGATATAATGTATCTCTGATCATTTTCCAGACCCACTGATTATTTACCACTCATTGGAGCTACACATTATCTAACGGAAGTCCCATTGGTGAACAAGAGGCTAGCTATTATACAGACTATTTTCAATATGATTCATATTTCTGCATTTTAACACATTAAATAATGTTTCTTTAAAGCCTTCATATGTCCTACCCTGCAATATGCAAGAATTTTACCCTTCAATAATATGCGGTTACAATGTCAAAATCTATTGCACTACTAATAACCAATTGATGAAGCAGATTTTAGCCCTCACCCCACTTGGTGAATGTGCATCCCTTTGTTGGTGGGACTGGCCGGAGCAGACTGAGTGAGTGAAGAAGCATCAAGGATCCGCTGTGGGCGAGCATTCACTGTAGCCTACCAAGAGGAAAAAAACAAAGCTAAATAAGATGAATAAAATTGGTACGAATGATGCAGAAGTGAGCTCTGCAGTTAAATTCAAATAATTTGTACACTGAGGCTACTCTAATCATGCAGCACACCTGTATATATTGAGGCTTTTAAAACACAAACAGCTGCAGAGACTAGATTCCAACTGCAAACTAAAAACAAGCAAGTGATTGTTCCCAAAGCTAATTTAAATGTATTCATTTATTTTAAAGGATTTGTGATGCTTTAGACTGGATGTCTAAACGTCTGTCATACTATCTCTACAAAAGGGCAAAACATAAAAGGCTCTGCATATGCCGACAGCTCCACAAAGTGTGTCGATCAACCCGTGGTTTGTATCACGATGCCAGGAGAAGAAATGACACAGGTGGAAAATGTTCTACTGCAAAGGTAACAGCACATACAGTTATGTTTGGGCAGAGACTACTTTTTTTCTAATTTTGGTTATGTATATTACCACAATGAATTTTAAATGAAACAACTCAGATGCCGTTGAACTGCAGACTTTCAGCTTTAATTCAGTGGGTTGAACAAAAAGATTGCATAAAAATATGAGGAACTAAAGCCTTTTTTAACACAATCACTTCATTTCAGGGGCTCAAAAGTAATTGGACAAATGAAAAAACTGAAAATAAAATGTTTATTTCTAATACTTGGTTGAAAACCCATTTGCTGGCAACGACAGCCAGAAGTCTTGAACTCATGGACATCACCAGATGCTGGGTTTCCTCCTTTTTAATGCCCTGCCAGGCCTTTACTGCAGCAGCTTTCAGTTGCTGTTTGTTTGTGGGCCTTTCTGTCCGAAGTTTAGTCTTCAACAAGTGAAATGCATGCTCAATTGGGTTCACATCAGGTGACTGACTTGGTCATTCAAAAATATTCCACTTCTTTGCTTTAACTACTGGGTAGCTTTGACTGTATGTTTTGGATCATTGTCCATCTGTATTATGAATCTCCTCCCAATCAGTAGGATTGTCTCTGTTATTTACAACGTGTTCATTATTATTCATAAACAAGTCAATAATGAAGCAGTACAAAAACAAAATTCCAAAAGTTTGAATGTAAAAGCACAAAGATTCAATAGCAAACGATGCTCTTCAAGGACAAACCAAGAGCAATAAAGATCTAACAAAAGATCATAAAAGTAAAAACTAAAAATAAAATTTCATTAGAACAAAGAAAAATAAGTAAATACATGAAAGAAATAAAAAACAATAAAGCACTTGGAACACTGCGTGAGAAATAATTAGAAAAATTTCCAGGGAATATTTTGACTATACAATTCTCTTATGAATCCCAATTTAGTTAGCAATTCTTTCTTGGGTTTATCAAATAAATATGGACCAGAAACAATAAAAAGAAGACTTTTCTTTCTCAAAATCATATCTAAAAGTTTCTTGCAAGCATAACCGACTTGAAAAAAGAAAAAAGAACTTTCTTTAAGATAGGAGCTTCCTTCTGTATTCAATAAACAGATATAAGTTTAAAAAGATGTAATAAATTCAAAATCTCTTTCTCTAATTTCATGGTTGGGTTGTCAAAAAAAACTATCATCCTCAATTAAATCTAATAAAGCAAAAGGTGGGATATAATTTGATTTCTTTCTCTAATCTAAGAGAGAGAAATCTTTCCAATTTTTCCCATAATTGAGAAATTAAAGGGTAGGACCAAAAATAATCAAACATGTCCACATTCTGAGCCTCACATTTTGGGCAATAAGAGCTATTTTTAAGATTATCAAGTTTCTTATAACAGGACCCATAACCCTTATGGACTAACTTTAAATGTTGCAATCTCAAATTCTCAGCTCCCAACCTAGTATTATAACTTTAAGAGACTTAATGAGCTGAACTGATGTAATAGGATAATGTAGGAACTTAGACCAGCATGTAGCAGAGAGATGTAAAGGATCATCCATTTTCGGAAGAAAATATAGAAAATTACTAGATATAAAATTGACTTAATTACAGAAGGAAAGTTTTGTAAGCTTATCAATTGAATCAAGTCATGACTCACAAGAGCTAATGAGCTAGTATTAAAATATAACCTCAAATGTTCTTTAATTTGAAAATACAAAACCCTCAGAAAGATTAAATTTATTTTGCAACTCTTCCCAAGAAAGAAGCTTTTCTTTGTCTAAATCCAATACATCTCTTAGCAAAGTTGGAACATTATTCTTAAACCGAAGTAAGGAGGAGGAGGAGGAAAATGGAACTACAAACTCTTTTAAATGTTGAAGAGGAGTAAAAGGTGTAACATGATGGTCCATGCCATGACTCTTAAAAAGAAATTTCCAAACATATATAGAGTCTCTGAAAATTGGATTACTTTTGAAATAGCTGGGAATATCACACCACTTTTTATGAAGAATCTATAAAATATGACCAAATGAAGGATGCCAAAATTCAATTTCTGTATTAGTATATCTAGACCCCCCCATATATCCATTCCAAATTTGGTACATTTAGGCCACCTTTAGATGGAGGAAATTGCAATTTATGCACGGAAATCTTAGGTTTTCTAGAACTCCATAGAAAGGACGATAAAGCTGAATTTAAAGCTTTAATATCAGAGTGCCTAAGTAATAACGGAAGGTTAATTAAGGGGTAAATTAATTTAGGAAAAATAAGCATCTTGAAGAAAATGTTCCTCCCCTTTAAATTTAAAGGTGCATCTTTCCATTTTTTACATTGAGAAATAAATTTAATAGCAGATGAAAAGTTTAAGTGATATAACTTGGTCAAGTAAACCGGAATTTTCAACCCTAAATATACTAAAAAAAAACTTTGGGCTTTTTCAGATTCAGATTTTTTAATACAGTATTGGTAATGTATTCAGAAACATTTAAAAATTCAGTTTTCTCAGAATTGATTTTATAACCAGAAACCCTTCCAAACAAAACCAAAACATCAAAGATTTTATGTAATGCACCATTTGGATCTTTCACTATCAGCAGTTAATCATCTGCAAAACCCATAATTTTAATTTGGGATCTATTAAGGTAAAAGGTAAGGCAAAAAATTCCAGACTTGTTCAGAAACCTAAGAAGTGGCTCTAATGACAAGTTAAATAAAAGGGGGGGGGTGGATAATGGGCAACCTTATCTTGTACCTCTATATAAATATTGAAAGGCAAAGATTTTTCGCCTGCAGCTACTATTTGTGAGATGGGAGAAGAATAAAGGAATTTTATATTAAAAAAAGGGGCCTTGAAAACCAAAAACCTTCAAACAATCATATAGAACAAAAAGAATGTTGTCAAAAGCTTTTTCAGCATCAATTTTGAAAATAGAACATGGAAATTTTTGCTTTTTAACATTGACAATAACTTGGATTAATTTCCTAATATTTTTAATACCAGACCTAATTTATAAGTCTCTATCAGAGACTGAGGGAGAATAAAGAGATTGAAAATTGGGTTTTTTAGACAAACATTTCATAATGTTTGACATGTATTTATTAGATTTGTTATTGAGATTATTAAATTTAGCATTCATATAAGAGTTTAAAATTTTAAAACTTCTGTCTAAGCTTTTACCTTAGAAAGTGTTTCTTTATAATCAATAACATTCTATACTGGAGAATCCTTTAGTTTTAGATTTGAGTCAAAGAGCTATTTCATTTAAAAAATTCAGAATTAACCTTCTTAAGAAGTCCCTTTTTATAAGCTGTAATTTCCCCTCTCACAGCTGCCTTCGAAGTCTCCCAGAGAAGGGTTGTATTACTTTGATGACATACATTCTCTTTAATGAACAAAGTCCTTTTATTTTCCAGCAATTCAATGAAATCTTTTCTATCCAATAAAAATTATGGGAATGACCATGGGATAAAACTTTTAATTCTTTGTGAACCAATAATACTAGTTTTAAAAGGAGCATGGTGTGAATGTTCAAAGAGATCTATATTAACTAGGGGCATCTTATCAATAACAGCATTTGATAGAAACAAGTAATCAATTCTTGTACCAACGTTGTGAGGATAGGAAAAAAAAAGTAATGTCCTTTTCAGACGGTTGGAAAATTCTCTAGGCATCATTTAAACCAGTATATTTAATAAAATTGCTTAACAACTTGGAATTTCCTATAGAAGGAGAAGGAACCGAAGATATTCGAACCATTTTAAAATGATTAATTTCATTACAATCTCCCCCAACAATAATATTTCTTTTAGGTAACAAAGAAATCTTATGTGTTATCTGAGAAAAGAATGCTTCTTTGTCTCTAGTAGGAGCATATATAGTAAGTAATATATAAGTAAAATGCCAATGTTAATTCATAATGACATAACAAAGGAATCAAGGCCGCCCTCTCCTGAGCTCCCACTCTCCCAATTTGCAGCGCTGCGCACCGATGTGCGGCTCCGTGCACGTAGTATGGTTCCTGTGTGCATGCACGCCGTGCAACTCCTATGTGCGCTGTGCATCTCCTGTGCAGCAGCGCACATTGCAGATGGGGGCCAGGGGTTCCGGGGGGGGGGCCCTGGTAGCAGTCTCAGTGGGCCCCTGGTAGCAGTCCCCAGTCCGACCCTGAAAGGAATTGCCCACACCTGCCCATGAAATAGCCTTTGAGTCAATTATGCAATTACTTTTGAGCCCCTGAAAAGAAGTGACTGTGTTAAAAAAAGGCTTTAGTTCCTCACATTTTTATGCAATCTTTTTGTTCAACCCACTGAATTAAAGCTGAAGGTCTGCAGTTCAACTGCATCTGAGTTGTTTCATTTAAAATTCACTGTGGTAATGTACAGAAGCAAAATTAGAAGAAAAAAACTGAAAATGAACTGTAAATAATCATACAGAGGTAATTCGAAACATTAGGAGCTTGGTAGCAAAACCATTTAAACAGAGTTGATAGAATGGGGTTGTATTTAAAGCCATCAGTCATGGCAAAAAGCTCCAATTAGGTGTACAATGTGTCCCCGTAGTCCTGTCTGATGCAGAAAGGTGCAGCATATTAACACTGGAGCTGCCCCAAACTCATACTGGGGATTAGCAAAAAAAAAATCACTTCCAGTGACAAGTGTCAGCTTCTTGCCAGGCTGTAGCTGTTGCACCTAATGCTGAGCAGGTAACTTATTTACCATGGTCTCAATGGCAGAATTTTAAGGACAGAGGTAATGTGCATGTTGCTTATAGAGACAGTATAAGAGGCCCTGTAGTAGAGGGGTCTCCAAGAGATGTGAAAGTGTGATTATTCAGCAGGAAGGATTCAGCACTTGTGGGGGATTTTGGATTGGGCTGGCGTGATAATGTGGGCAGGGTATCAGCATAAAGGCTGATGCTTGGCAGATCAAGGGCACTTACATTGTAAGTTATTACAGAGTAAGTTAGGTTGAAATTTGGACCATAAACTACTTTGGTTACATTGTTAAATACAATGTTAGTTGTTTTTGTAAAACAGTGAGAGCTTGTTACCCTTTGTGTCAATGTTTCTCTTTTTATTAATGGACACACACACACATACACACCCTGCCACCCCTATTTTCAGTCAACTTGAACTTTTTTTTTTTAATAATAGAGAGCCTTACCTTATGTGCAATGCTGTTTAACACTTTCATTGCAAGGTCTGAAACTTCAGGGTATGGGTCAGCTGCAAGGTGGAGAAGCACTCTCCAAATCTGAGTGTAAACACTATTGAACGAGACACCTGAAATGGTGAAAACAATTCTATTTTTATTTTTTAATAAAAGTTTCCTTTTTGCCAGGTTTTTATACACATTAATATTCCTTATGGTAATTTGGCTTCCAGTGTTTAAAAAAAGAGATTCTATTTGCATAATACACTGATGAATGCATTTCAGTAACTTAATAAGCAGCAAGGATGACAGCAACCACCTCCTCCCTCATCAAACGGTGCCTACTGAAGTCTTGTTATGGCTCCCATTTGAAGGGAATATTTTCTCATAATGTCTTAGATCTTTAACAGATTGAGCTTGTAAGGATCATTGGGAGCCCTGGAGGACTTTGACTCAGACACCTGCATTGTGGAGCAAAAAACAAGTGGGTGGAATAAAAAGAAAAGAGGATGGGGAACAGGACTGGTAGAAGGTGTTAACATTAAAATTAAGTGCCTTGGGGGGTGAAATATAGTGGGAATATGATACATATGGGTGCATTTATGTGTGAGCAAGCCAAACAGATATTACACTGAGAAATAAGATTCTGAAATAGAGTTGCCTGATTGTTGGATGACAGGTTGTGTTCATAAAATGGTAACCACCTTTAGCACAGAGTAATTTTCCAAACTGTGAGTATCGGTAAAGGTGGGTAAGGGTGCTAAAGTGCTCAAAATGTGGGAGAGCAAAAAGATTTTAGGTGATCTCTGACAAAGATGGTTGAGTTACAGACAGCAAAATATACAGGTATAGGATCCTTTATCCTGAAACCTGTTATCCAGAATCTCTGAATTACAGGATGAATGTCTCCCATAGACTTAATTTTATCCAAATGTTTAAATATTCTCTGTAATAATAAAACAGTACCTTGTACTTGATCCAAACCAGCCTATTGGATTTATTTAACATTTAAATGATTTTATAGTTGACTTAAGATATGAAGATCCAAATTATGGAAACATCCATTATCCGGAAAATCCCAGGTTCTGCACATTTCTGTACTTCTTTTTCAGACTTTATCAAAAAAAAGTTTTAGTTCAAGCTGAGTAAATAGGCTTATGGGATTATAAACCTGGGACAGAAAACATGAAGTTACACCCAGGAAACTATCTACTAGGAGCTTGCATGTTCTCCCCATGTCTGTGTGGGTTTCCACCGGGTACAGGTATGGGATCCGTTATCCAGAAAGCTCAGAATTATGTGAAGACCACCTCCCATAGACTCCATTGTAATATAATAATTCAGATTTTAAAAAATTATCTCAGCAAAGATATGATTAATCCTTATCGGATGCAGAACAATCCTGTTATATTTAAACTAATGCTTAAACAAGTTTTTAGTAAACTTAAAGATATCCGGTTCTATACCTGAACTTGTTACCTTTCACACTTCTTTCAAATTCCAAAAACCTACAGGAAGGTTAATTGATAAAACTGGTCCTACTGTGTGTGAATTTGATAGGGACCTTAGATTGTAAACTCCACTGGGGCATGGACTGCAGTGGATGATGTATAATCTCTGCAAAGTGCTGCAGGATATGAAAGGTGGGAATTTTCCATAGACAGGAAATTCATTTTGCTAACTTTGAAGATTCTGAGTATGTGGGTGAGGGTTTGGAAGGCAAAAAATACCTTACCTATGAGGGAATTAAGAGAGGAGTACGAACTAACACGCCTCATTTTATCAATGGTCTCAAAGGACAATATGTACTCTTCATTATCTGGGCTTCCCAAAGTACTGCTTGCACTGCTGCTTGTACTTAGATTTCCAGGAGAAAATGTTATGGCACTCCCAGCTGGAGAAGGAATCACAATATAACAAATACTTCAGATGCAGAGTTCAATAGATGTTAACAATCAATGGATAATATGGCTCAGATAAGAACACAGTGAGGGGAAACTAGTTATGGGTTTTTAGTAAAATCCAGTCTAGGGGTTAAAAAAAGTTTTCAAAGCACTTATATGTATATGTATAACATATACTGTACACCTAAACATGTTTGTTGTGTAAAGTTCTTTTTTTATTCATATAAAATGCTGGTACAGTATTAGCAAAGAGACAATATGAAAATATTTTCCTGTTCACTAAAAGTTAATTGTGTACTTCAAGCAAATACTGTTTATAACACACTTGAATTTCCGATGGCCAGAAACAACAGCAAGGACAGTGATATCAACATTTTTCTATTATGCCTGATACTCTCAGGTGAGCACTAAGGGCATTCATATAATACTGATACACCAGACATATTGTGAAGGCTGTTCTATAGATTAAAGGAACTAATCTTCTCCTATGCCCACCAGTCTTACTCTCTTCACTCAGGCTTAGATTTTGCAGAGACTTGTTGAGGTTTCTTGGAGTTGTCACTGCCCGGATATTGCCATAGGAGCTCACAGATCGCAGGCGGGGTGTTCCAGGGCTATCTCGTACTGGCGTCAAACTGCCTCCCTCTGTCAGATCAAAAATAGGTTTTCTTATTTAACAAATAATTTCCTTGGATTAAAATAGGGATGTACTGAATCCAGGATTCGGTTCGGGATTTGGCCTTTTTCAGCAGGATTCGGTCGAATCCTTCTGCCTGGCCGAACCGAATCCGAATTTGCATATGCAAATTAGGGGCGGGAGGGAAAACGCGTGACTTTTTGTCACAAAACAAGGAAGTAATAAAGGTTTTCCTCTTCCCACCCTAAATTTGCATATTAGGATTCGGATTCAGTTAGGTATTTGGCCGAATCTTTCGCTAAGGATTCGGGGTTCGGCCGAATCCAAATTAGTGGATTCGGTCCATCCCTAGATTAAAATCCTCTTGATGCTTACATAAGAAACAGTGGTGTAACTAGATATTACTTGGCCCCACATCAAATTATTTTTCAGGCCACCAAAATGTCTAGAGGTTGACTTGTTTTACCAATATTCATTGAAATTGTATATGAATTAGGGCCTCATGGGGCCACTATACCTCCTGGCCCCCCCAGCCGCAGGGTCTGCTTTCTCTGTAGTTACACTCCCTGATAAAAAACACTCACCTGTGGAAGCTGGTGAGGGTAGGGGGTAGTTCTTCTCTTCCTCCATAAACTGGAGAGCAACTGTACAGAAGTTGCTCTCATACTGTACAACCAGGTGACTGAGAGCCACAACAAGTTCCTGTAAAATTGGCAAATTTGACAACAAAGCCCTCAAAAGAAAACTATCAGAGAATTCAGAAGCCATACCATCACATTATAGTGAAGAATAATACACACGCACCACATCAAGAGTCTCAGTTATAGTGTTACCCACCTTGCGCACTATAGGACTTCCATCATTGATAAGCTGTGCTAACATCATAGCAACATTGTGATCTATTGTTGTTGAGTGATCTGTTCTCTCAGCTGAATTCCCAACGAAGGTGCCAAGGGCAAAAACTGCAGCACTGCGGACCTTTGTGGTTAATACAATATATTAATCATGCTATAATTTTATCCTTCAATTGAATTTTTCTGATTGTAAGGCTGGCTGCTCTCACCTCAGGCATGGGGTCAGACAAGAGGCTGTACAACTTCTCATGGGCACTGTCTCGCACCCCACACCATCGCGCAGCATCATAATTCTGCCAGATGCGCCCCAGGCAGATAGCAACCCACTGGCGTAGGAGAGGGTGTGGATCATTTAGCTGCTCCAAGCAGATAGCAATCAGGTTCCCCTGGAGGCAGGCTTCCTATTATACATATAAATAAGAAGAAAAACTTAAAAGCAATATTTTTGTACTGGAGACTTTTCTTTCTTTTAGGGTTAGGAAAATATGCCACAAAGTGACACAAGTGACCAAGTTCAAGCATAAACCAATGTAATCCTCACTATCCTCATCCATATATCTCTAAGACAAGTTAACACAATTAGGAAGCACTACTGTTATACTATGAAGGGGTATTGGTTGATAACTATCACCGCATGTGCCATTATACCTAAAGGGGATGCAACCCCAAAAAATGATTTGCTGTAAACTTAAGGTGGCCATACACTGGCACATTCCGTTGTATGAAATTAATGATTTCATAGCTTGTGTCCCCTTACGGAAATCTGAGAAAACAATTTTACGGTAACAAAAATACCATATTCTTTGGGTCCCTTTCCTTTTCAGACTTAGCTGCTGGACAAAACTAAGGCAATACCACTTTCTGCGAAAGTCAGAAGTAACCTTGGGTAGGAATTCCGGCGCTGCGTGAAACATCACCTTATCCATATGAAAAAAACATAAGTAGATCTACAAGACAATGCCCTGAGCTCCAAAACCTTTTAGGTTGAACCAATTAATAACAAACACATCACCTTCCAAGACAGCTGGCCAAGGGAAACTACCCCCAGAAATCATAACACGATGGTGCAGCAGCAACTCCATGTACAAATGCCCCAAGAAGTCAATAAAACATAGCACAGTGGCAACTCCATGTACAAATACCCCCAGAATTTAAAGCACAATGGCGCAGTTTCAATTACATGTACAAATACCTCCAGAAGTCACAGTATGACATAGTAGTATAGCACAGTTATTTTACATGATCTGGCTTTGACAAGAAAGTGCACCAGTACTCACCGAATAATACAAAAGCAGAGGCACTGACTGACTGTGTGGGTGGGAGGGTGGTGAGCAGGCTGCAGGGCTTTAGTATGATCAGTAGTTTCCCTTTACAGGTTACAAGTTAGGTTGAAAAAAAGACGTACATCCATCAAGTTCAACCTTTTAAGTATATATATATATATATATATATATATATATATATATATATATATATATATATATATATATATATATATATATATATATAAAACCTGCCTATATATGACCTGCCTAACTGCCAGAAGCTCAATGGTTAAGGTAAAAAGAAGAGAGGGCTGCCAGTGTTCTGTCTGATACACCTGCCTGGAACAAATAGTTTGGAGATAGATTTATTTACCATGACCCATGCAGTTGAAGAAGCATATAGAAGATGGATTTATTTTATACAACATGGTCCAAAGCATAAGCGGTTAGGACTGTCTTTTTTGGATTTAGAGAGAGCACTAAACAAGAGCAAGGATTACTATGAATGGTTTGCAGCTTGAAAAATAGCCTAGAAAAGATTAAGATCAGTTGGTTTCTTTGCATATAATCAGTCTGATTAATACTGATTTTATTCTTATATATGCAGGATAGTATTATTACGTTAGTGTATAAAAGGAATATAGGTTGGTAGGGACTGCACTAGTTAGGTTTGTTTCCTGGTTTAGGATTATGATTCTTCCTGTGTAAGATACAGTACCATTAAGATAGTGCCGAAGGAGAGCTATTGCTCTCTCCTTGTCACAGTCGGAGTAATTTGATCCGGGTGCAGGGCACGTGACAGGGAAGCAGCAAGCACCAGGGGAGGGTTAAAAAAAAGTCGGGCTGTAGAGAAGAAAAGCGCCAAGGGAGCGAGAGGAAAAAGTTAGTGTAGGCTTCAAATGCACTAAGTCTGTGTACAGAGATCATGCAGACAGTCTAGGTGGCAGTGGGCCCACTGGTGAAGCGGCGCACATACCTTGTGAAGTAACACATAGTTATCAGGATGGGATGCATTGCGCAACTTATGTAATTAGAGAGGGCCTGGGGCCTGCCGATGCCGGGGCAGCAATCGTACAAAAGTTATGTCTGACAAATAGTAGTGACAGTCTCCCACTGATATTGTCAGATAGGCAATACATGCAGAGATATTTATGGTAGCCAAATCTTTTAACCTGTTGACTTAATGACCAATCGCCGTGGCATGAAATATGTTGCGACAATCCACACAAGGTCCAAAAATCAAACAAATCTTCATTTGGTACGATAGTATCTTTGCATCGATGGCCAGCTTAAGCCAGTAATTCATAAATAAGCACCTGCTTTAAGGCCACAGGAAGCAACATCCAACATGTTCCTCACAAGGCACTGGTTTGGGATCACTGCTCTAAATGAATAAAATCAAGTTTGAGAATTTGAAAATCTCTAGTATATTTTGCAGTACATCTGCTAAGAGTTCTGATTCTAGTTCCCTTTAGCAGCAGAAAGCTGAAAGTGTTGATCACTTTGCAAACCCTAAACAGCCAGAACCTTGAATTTCCATGCTGAGTGTTGTAGAATTGGGGCATTGCAAAGATCTTGAGCTAAAATTACATTCTATACTCTGGTTTTGGCCTTGTGGATCAACAAATTTGTATATTGGATCAACAAATTTGTATATTCCTCGTTAAGAGCCTTTAAAAACAATAAAATTGTTACTGATCTCAACTTATTCCTTAAAGGAGTAAATGTAGAAGCACTAAGATTCACCCTATGTGGCTTCATTTAGAAATAAAGAAATTAATAGGAAAGAAGAGAAAGGCATTTTTAAAACTACAAGTCTGTTGGCACATTTAATGAATATAAACACTACAATAGATGTTGTAAAACAGCAATCCGGAAAGCAAAGAAAGGGAACGAAGAGTACATTGCGGCTAAGGCTACAACTACCCCCAAAAAGTTTCTTAAGTATATTAATAGTAAAAAGATGCGGCCAGTAATGCGACCAATAATGGTACCAGTATGGTTGTAACAGATACAGAAAAGGAAAATGTGCTAAATTAGTTCTATTCGTCAATGTCTACAATAGAGGAGTCTGAGTTCCCAGGCTCACTTCACAGCTGCACAGATGGCTAAGCTCAATCTAGTCAGTGGCTGACTCAGGATATGATTCATAAAGCTTTAATAAAAATGAATGTATACAAGGTGCCAGGGCCAGATGTTATACACCCCCTGGGTTCTAAGAGAGCTTAGTTAAGTTTTAGACTGGTCACTTTTTCTGATTTTCTCAGATTCACTTTCATCTGGTGTGGTACCTATGGATTGGAGAAAAAGATGATGTCATTCCAATATTTTAAAAAGGGATTACGATCTCATCCTGGCAGTTATAGGCCAGTAAATTTGACATATGTGTTGGGAAAATTATTTGAGGGCTTGTTAAGGAATAAGATTCAAAATTTTGTCCTAGTGAATGTCATTATGAGCAGCAAAAGCATGACTTTATGAAGGATAGGTTATGTCAGACAAATTTGATTGCTTTTTATGATGAGGTAAGTAAGATGCTGGACAGGGGGGGGCAGTAGATATGATCTATTTGGATTTTGCCAAAGCGTTTGATACCGTGCCCCACAAACGACTGCTTTCTAAACTAAGGTCTGTTGGTCATGCACATGGATAGGAAACTGACTACAAGATGGGGTACAGAGGGTGGTTGTTAACAGTACATTCTCTACATGGAGTAAGGCTCTTAGTGGGATCCCTCAGGGCTCGGTATTGGGTCCACTTTTATTTAACTTGTTCAATAATGACTTTGGGGAGGGTATTGTAAGTAATGTATCAGTGTTTGCAGATGACACAACACTATAAAGCCCAATTAATTCCATCTAGGATGTGGCACCTTAGCAACAGGATCTTGACAAACTGGCAATATGGACAGCTAAGTGGCAAATGAGATTCAATGTTGATAATGTTGATAAATGTAGCCATGCACCTGGGATGTAAAAATATCCAAGCCACTTATACCCTAAGTGGGACTGCACTAGGCAAATCCATTATGGAAAAGAACCTTGGAGTCCTTGTAGATGATAAACTTGGCTGTAGCAAGCAATGCCAGTCAGCAGCATCAAGGGCAAATTGAGCTGTATTAGAGCGTTAAAGTCTATTCACACTGTCCTCAGTGTGCTTTCTGCAGCTCAATCTGCCTCCATGCTGCTGTATTCCAAGCCTGAGGAGGGTGATGTCATTAAAATCTCCTATTACTCCCTCCTACTGACCTTGGGCCAGGACATGGTGAATACTGTCTAGTTGTTTCCAGCCATTGCTCCATCAGTTCACAGCTAGTATAGAAGCATTTCATTGCTGACCTGATACTCCCCACTCCCTCCCTTACAAGTCCCAAAAGGAACCTAATTGTACAGTAACTTTGTAGATGCTTTGTACCTTATTGGAGAAAGGTAGACTTTGACAAATAACATACAGCTCTCAAACTTTCAATCAAAATTTCATGACACATGAATATACAAGCCAAGATGCACCCAAACATACACTCATTCAACACTCAATCTACTCTTCAAGTAAAATGCAGCCTCAACCCATCACCGTTAATTTGACATGACCTGTGACTAACTTTATGTAAAATATACTCACCTGTCCAGTGTTATAATTGTTTACAATTACTGCTAAAATGAAGGAGGTCATTGTACGGTGCTCGGCCTGGTAAAGACAAAAAAATGAGTGGGTGAATTAGTTTCAGCCAGTTGATGTTTTAAGTTCAATAAAAGGGCTCATTTATGAACTGGTAGGTGAATGTGTTGGCTCAAGTGTTAAGTGTGCTGTACACCTAGTGCCAGTTGGGGTTAAGAAAAAGTATTACAAATATTGTTGATATCATAGCTATGTGGGGGGGGCGGTATCCAGCAGGCCCAGTACGACTTTGTAGCTATGTAGTGGAAGAAATATAAAAAGATAAAATGTCTTATGTAAACATAAAAAAGACTGAATGACTAAATGTTTAGCACAAATTAAATTCTTACAAGAGGTCTTTCCATCAGATATGAAAAATACTTCAAACCTTCCTGTGTCAGTACTGTTTGAATTCAGTAAGTGTATTGAATACACATATTGATCTTACCGGCATATATGGATCCGCCAGAACAGAAAGGAAATATTTATGACCATAATCTTTCACTAAGTCTGCTTGGCAAGACTAGGAGAGAATACAAGAGCAAAAGGGGAACTAAGTTAAAACTGTTGTTCACACTGCACATAATTTATAGAACTGCTTTATTATAAAATAATGTGTCATCACTGTAAATTCAAGTTATTTTGTACAGTTTCATAACTCAACACACACCAGCACATATATACACACAGATAAACAGTTTACATTCCCTTATCACATGAATGTGTTATCTACTACTTACACTATCAACAGCAAGGATCTTGGCCCAAATGAAGACAAGCAGTGGTCTGAGTTCCCGAGCAGAACTTTGTAGCAGCTTCAGCACATAGGGGAAAATACCAACAGAGAGGGCCTGTAGAAAAAAAACATCATCACAGATAGCAAAGACATTTAACACAAAAAAGGCAGGACTGCTATTCAAATCTGTTAACTGGTTATCTGTAATTTTTTGAGGGGCAGTGAGAGTCATGTAGCAATTTCTCCTCTTCCTCTCTCTAAATTTTTAGAACTTGATGTTATAATTGTGCGCATCCTGCACAGGTTGGTTTAAACATGAACAAAGTAATTTCTCTTGCCTGTCGTATGGTACCCAAAGAAAGATATACTAAGGGGTTTAACTGTTCTGATGAGCTCTGCTGTCTGCTTCATTATCTTCTGACAGCAAGGCCGACTTTCAATCCTAGTGCTGCTTTGTTTTAGCCATCAAAAGTGCTAAGCAGAGAGCAACCTGCTAACTCCTACTACTTAGCTCTAATAATCCTTGAGGAACAGATGAAAAAGAGATGCCAGACTTATTCACTCAGTGAGGTCAAAGTGAGAAGACACACTGCATTTAAAGAGACGTGAAGGGAATCCCAGTGATTTTAAAGACTAAATCCACCCCTGCTATTGTGTGACTTTAAAGGTATTCAGTCATGATTTTATGGTGTAGTTTTTATCACTACATTACCTTTTGTACATTGCAACAATTGCATTCTACCATTGAAAATGTTATTCTTGAACCAATAAATGTATTTTGTTCTTGTAATATTGGCGTTTAGGCAGTCATCTCAAGCTCTTGTGTCGGATCCTGTGCTTCAGAAAGAGCCAGCACTTCACAAGCGAACTGTTTTTAGATAAGCTATTGTTTCTTTTAATCAGTGTAACTGGAGGAGTCATGACTTTGGTGAACCACACTTGGATGTCTTACTATTGAGTACTATTGTCGTACAGTATCTACCACAAGGTGGACAATGGGAACATTTTTAGCAATGTTATTTTGTTACATTCCCATTGTTTTTTCAGTAGATTGCTGGGGGCGGGCACTTACAGTGCAGCAGTGAAGAAGTTTATTAAAACCACATGCCTGAGGGCACCCAGGAAACCAAGAACATGTCTAGCCCCACAAATTTTTAAATTATGTATTACATTTTTTTTTTGCCATTTTGAAAAACAGATTTCAATGCTGAATTCTGCTGGATGATCACTATAAACAGATGCATTTTGTAAAAAACATTCTCCCATGACAGCATTCCTATAATGTGTGAGACATTTAAAATGAAATTATCATCACTTCTAGCTGATCAAAATTTTGAGGATCACAAATACATTTTGAGCACATACAGGCACAAAGGAAATATTTAAGTGCAATTACAATTTAACCCACAACTTTCCACAGTAATTATAACTGACTGCACAGAGAATATGTACCAAACTGACAGCCCAGGGACCCAGGTCCAAGAATCTTCCCAAGAGGTCCAAGGCTCGAAGTCTATGAACCTGGCTCAACAACACCTAAAATAGGAGAGAATGCAGGAGAAATAAGTTTTAAAAAAAAAATGTTTAGAGAAATTTACATAAGTATTTTTTAAGGGGTGGTTCATCTTTAAGTTAACTTTCTGTTTCTTATAGAATGACCAATTCTAAACAACTTTTCTTTTCATTATTTTGTTATATAGTTTTTAATTATTTGTCTTTTTCTTCTGATTTTTTCCACCTTTCAAATAGGGGTCTTATTCAAATAGTAAATTGAACCCTAGCAACAACATTAATGATGGGCTTTGCATAGAGAAGGCAGTGAGGCTGGAGTAGCTGGAGAAGTTATTTGGCAAAATTGTTACTTATCATGCTCCTTGTAAAAGATTATGTATGCTCTGACATTTTTGCAACTGAAATGCATTTGAGGAAGATGTTGACAATATGTGTAGAGGGATGTGTCCTATGCTGCCTATTTCATAATACTGAAACCTGGAGAGCACAAGCAAGAAATTAAGTCTGTACCAACTGAGGTTCGTTACATAGTTACATAAACTAAGGAGCAACACAACAACAGAGCACAAAGGACCGTTAGGTTTAAAGGGGGGCATAAACCTTTCCATATAAATACTGTGAATTTTTCTGCAGATGTCATGAAACTAAAATTTAGCACTTGTTACATACTGGGAAAGTAACATCCAATAAAAACATATTCTTTGAGTAATACCGTCACTTTCATGAATGTACATAGATTGGGACACCTAAAGCCCTGCTGTTGCTCTTACTGCTTCTCACCTCTCTGGTGCCACTTCTTTATTAAAGCACCTATGCCAAAGTTGTGGGTGATAGATTAACCCTCTGTGCTGGGCTGTGAAAGGAGCATGGTTGAGATATATAGGTGGTACCGAATAAGGTCGACGCCCGTTACCCCACCTCCCACTGAAATCTTTTGTTTGATCACGTTAATATTCTGATTAGATTTCCAGTGGCATCCATGAACACATGTATTTTCAAAATGGAAAAAAAACATGTGCCTTCAGCCAAAGGCAAGGTTTTCCAGAATTCAGGCTGTCTTAATCAGGGGCCTAAAACGGTAAATAAGGGGTATGGCCTAAAGTCATGTGGAGGGTGAGATTTGGGGTTTATTTGCTTTCCTAAATATTTCTAAAAGCTCAGTACAATTAGTGAAAAACTGCGGACGTGAACACTTTCATGATGACAAAACTAAAATAATTGTTTAGCTAACCAATTCAATTATTTAAAGGTATGGGGACTCTAAAAACATACTGGACAAAAGAGGCTTCAAATCAAATGATGTAAAACTCAAATTGAGCCTTTGTTCCAGAAACAAAGTACTACTTTAAAAATGTAAGTAATAATGAGTAGGATAATCTGTATGGAATATTCTAAAAACATTGGATGGATTATCACTGGCTATCGATTGGCATTGATACAGTAAATGTTAACATTTACACCAACCAAGCACCAACTGCACAAATAAAGCACACACAGAAGCATGAATGATCCCTTTCCACTCTGATACCTGCAGGACAATGGGCAACTGTTCTGGCGGGTTTCTGTTCTCTACACCCATGGTCAACCAGACTTGAAATGCGGTCAGTTGCTCAGCAAAGAAAGGGCTGTGCTGTAGGAGATAAAAGACAGAGAATAAACATCAAGACAGCTATCTAGTGTCAAGCACACTTTACCACACATGTTAATAAAATAACCCCAGCACACTTTACCACGCATACTAATAAAATAACCCCTGCGTCCCCCTAACTTTACTGACCCGGAATGCAGTTCCCTCCTCAATAATGGTGGGTAACTGAGAAAGACATATATCGACAGCAAGATCCCAAGCCTGCCTATAGAAGGAAAACAAAAAGTCAAAGAAATAAAATTATAGATATATCATGTTACTGTGTTTTGGAATGAACCCAGGCTCAAAATAAAGTATAAAAGCAAAATTAAACATATCAAACATATAAAATTACATTATTCAGAGTAAGTTAAAGGTGTTAATAAATCACAGCTTATGATGAGATCTGTTCTCTATAACCAAGTAATTTAAAGCCAATAAATCTAATATTCAGGATGATGTTTTACAGATTTGGTTTTACATTATGTCCGATTATGTTTGCACTCAGCAAAACAGTAAAGGAATTTAACATGGCTAGCTAAGTACTGCAGTGGTTTCACCTGCAGTACACACTGCACAATTGTGTAGTGTCAGTGCACAGAATCATCACATTATCAAGATTTACTCAGCAGTTCCAGGAATTCTGAGTTTGAGATTTCTTATTCCCACCTAAAAGGTCACCACCAATGAGACTAAGCAGTGTTATGCACCGTTTAGGTCTCTGAAATTGTTCAAACATTCAAAGTCACATCACTGATCTCCGGAAGCCACAGAGTGTCAGCGGCTTGGGTTTCACTTCCAAAGATTAAAGGAAAATCTCCTTTTAAGACTTCTAAGAAAAAATGAAAATCAATGCAGCCACAGCAGCTTGAAATTGTAATCTACAGCAAAGAAGGTGTCAAAAAAGCTTAATATATTACTGTAGGGCTGTACCTTAGTTTTGTTAGCATTAAAATAATATAACAATATAGAGGAAAAATAAAACAATTCTGTTGTCTAAATAAAGGGTTACCAGACACATGACTTGCATTTAATTTTAGTTATATATGCAAATTACACTGAAACGTAGCTAATGGCTACATTAATAACTAGCAGTCTGTGATATCTCTGGTTACATGTGTTTGCATTCTGGTATTTCCCACTTATTACAACTGTCGCTATTAGATTTAAGAGCTATGGGATTATTTTGCAAATAGCTTTACTGGCAGGCAACAAATGGCATGGGATTAAGACAATAAATACACATTGCTCCAGAAAAAGGATATAGGGTGCATCATACCACATAGCATGCATGTAGGTGGGTGGCAAGCGAGGACTGCTCACTGGGGTGCAATTGTATGATCTCATTATCCTCTCTGCCAGCAGAAAGTTTCGGAAGAGGCTGGCAACCAACAGGTCTTGTCTAAAAAGCTTCTGAAATAGGTCTGAAATGATATAGTAAGTTAGGTTGAAAAAAGACACACGTACATCAAGTTCAACCTTTTAAATCTATATATAAACTAATAAACTTTTTTGCCTAACCTCTATCTGATCAAGAGGAAGGCAAAAAAAAAAAAAAATTTTAAAGCCTCTCCCATTTGCCTCAAAGAAAAAAAAATCCCTTTTGACTCCAAGATAGCAATTGGACCAGTCCTTGTATTGGAATGCGTGCTCTGACTTTAGTTCTTTCTCGTACAAAGCAAGGTGGCACTCTTGTTAGCATAATAGCATTGCTTCCTTGCAGTGCTAATATCCAAGGTTTAATCTCGGCCAGTTAAGGGAGTTTGTATGTTCTCCCCCCTTGCTTGAATTAATTTCCTCTGGGAACTCCAGGTTCCTCCCAAACTTTAAAAACAAACAGGCTCCTCATGAATTTGTCCCTTTGTACGTGTAAATATGCAATATAACTTATATTGTAAGATTCACAGGGTCAGGGAGTGGTGCAAATTATGTGTAATCTCTAGTTAAAAAGAATCAGAAGTAAAGTACCCCAAATTTGTGGCAGGACACCAAGGATTGTGTTCATATAATTTACCTTGCCTAAGAAACTAGCTTACCTAAAAGGACTGCAAACCCAAGGTACCTTAGAATAATAAAAAAGTGAGGATATAAATGAATTAATAAAGCAAGTAAAATCCTAGGTTAAACCGGTTCTTGTGTATCTATTTGTAAGCAGTATATAATTAAAATCAATTGTTATGCTAAATTGTAAAAAAAAGACTAGATTAGGAGTTTTGGCGATGAGCATTTCGCTATAGGCTTTATTAAGGCAAATAAATTCATCCCACAGCTTTTGTTTCGTGGGAGTCTAGTTTTTATGATTTTTTTTTACTCTAAAGTACCTTGGATTTGTGGCTTTTCAGTGAAGCTAGTTTCTTATCTCAGACAGGCAATGCAAATTATATGACTACAGTCCCTGGGGTCCTGCCTTTTCATTCTTTGTGGTGTCCCAGGGTTAGATAGAAACAAATTGAGTTAGTAGAAATCGGGACAGCTCCACCCTCTTTTTTATATTTTCCTTTTCCTGCCTTTTATTCTGATGAATTTTTTGGCACATGTTTTCATTCATAGTTAATATATTTTATTATACAACAATTAATTTATATAGCACTGTCACTTTAAAAATCACATATGCGTCAATTAATATGTATATACCAATGACAGGACAGGAACAATAGAAAAAGGAGGAGTGGTATGTCTGTTTGTTTAAGGAACAGTAACTTCAAAAAATTAAAGTGTTTTAAAGTAATAAAAATATAATGCAGTGTTGCCCTGCACTGATAAAACAGCTGTGTCTAGTTCAGAAACACTACTATTGTTTATATAAGCTGCTGTGTAGCAACGGGGGGCAGCCATTCAAAGGAGAAAAGGCTCAGGTTACACAGCAGATAGCAGATAAGCTCTGTAGAACATAATGGTGTTATTTGTTATCCACTATTTAACCTGTGCCATATAGCCTTTTTTCAATTTCTCCCATTGCTAAACAAGCAGCTTGTTTATATGAACTGTACTAGTGTTTCTGAAGCAAACAGACCAGTTGTACCAGTGCAGTGCAACAGTACATTGATAGTAGATATTTTCAGGCTGTAAAAGCCAATATAAACAAGTGATGGTTGAAAATGAGGGAGCTGAAACCTTATGGGTGGAGCTATTCACAGATTGTAAAGATTAAAGCAAAATAATTATAGGGGTATACTACAGACCCCCTAATGTAATTGAAGAGGAAGTGGCTAAGATCCTAATGCAAACAGAGGAGGCTGCTAGGGGCAAGTAATGATAATGATGGTTTTAATCAGCCAGATATTGACTGAAGCAACAGTACAGCCAGGACAGTTAATGGGAATTAGTTTATAAACTTGTTGCATGACAATTTTATGTCACAGGTTGTTGAGAAGCCAACCAGACATCATGCTATACTGGATCTAGTAATGATCCAGAAAATATAGCAAATGTTCAAGCAGTTGGATCTCTGGGTAACAATGAACATAATGTGTGGAGAAAAAGCTAATGTAATTCCAATATTTAAAAGAGGATTACAATCTCAGCCGCGCAATTATAGGCCTCTACTGGGAGTAGGGTTCCTAGTGGGGCCCTGTGGGATTCTGTATTGAGTCCACATTTATTACCTTCCACAGTAATGACTTTAGGGGAGAGTATTGTAAGTTTAGGTAATGTATAAGTGTTTGCAGAACAAAAAATATGCATTCCATTCAGGATGTGGCATCCTTGAAGAAACAATAGATAGCTTTAAGAAAGAGCTGGATGGCTTTATAACAAGTGAGAAAATAGCTCTTAGTACAAGTTGATCCAGGGACTGGTCTGATGGCAAATCTTAAAGTCAGGAGGCCTTAGAAGGGTTTTTCCTTCCTCTGAATAAACTAGCAGTTAGGCGTTTTAGCCTAACTTACTATGTATGCATACCATCACAAATTCACACACACAATAGGAACAGTTGGTCCAATGGTGTAATTAGATTTCTTAATAGGAAATCAGGGCCACTCCTGTCATGAGGCTCTTCTAGTGAACAGTTTTCTGGGGGGGGGTCCACACTTATTTGAATTCAATTTCTTATTAATGCATAAGAGCAAACAAAATTAAAAAAATCACAAAAAAACATTAAAAAAACTATAACATAAAAGTTTGCTTTTGCTTATGTTTTTCAAAATTAATAATATAAAGATAGCATTTAATAACCTCCCTATTAATCTAAAGCACAGTGTATCATTTAATTATGAATGGGAAATATTTAAAGTCAGAAACCCATAACATGAAAAGTCCCTTCCACTACAAAAGCTCTTTAATAGGAGTATATTTGAGCTAAGGTGTAACAGGATGATATGACTGTACCTCTAGGCAGAACATTCCATGCTATGGTATCTGTAATTGCTGTAAAAATCCAGTTCAGCTCTCCCAGTGGTGTTCTTCTATCATTTAATCGCCCAGGGATTCTGGAAAAAAAGAGCAATATGATAGTAAAGGGGTTGTTTACATTTTTTTATTGATAGTTTTTAATGTTTTTGAGTTTACATTTTTATTCAGCAGCTATCCAGTTTGCAAATTTAGCAATTTGGATGCTAGAGTCCAAATTACCCTAGCAACCATGCACTGATATGAAAAAGAGACTGGAATTTGAATAGTAAAGGCCCTGGATAGAAAGATGAGCAATAAAAAGCAGCAATAACTATTAATTTATAGCATTACAGAGCATTTATTTTTACATGGGGTCAGTGACCCCATTTGAAAGCTAGAAGGCAAATAATTAAAATACTATACAAAAGAGAAAAAGAAGGCTCAATTGAAAAGTTTCCTAGAATGTGCCATTATATAACATATTAAAAGTTAATTTAAAGGTGAATAACCACTTTAATTACTAAATTAAATGGTTCAAAAAAATGCATGCTGAACCACTAGATGCGCTTTAAACAAAACAAAAAAAAACAAAAAACAAATTTTCTCACTTTCAATTCTTAGCTGACCTTTAGCTATAATGTTTACTAATACAGATATATTTTTTTGAATATTCTGGATGGTTACTGATGTTGTCCTGCTTAAATATAATGGTATTGTTGTTATTTGGATGGCTGACCAACAAACTAAGCTTAACATCCCTGTGATAATGTTAAATGGCTCCAACCTGCACCTGTATTGTCAGTTTTGAAAAAGGCAAAACAACTGTCCAAATGTGAGCCTGTTATTCAGTACAGGTATGGGTTCCAATTTTTGGAAACCTGTTATCCAGAAAGCTCTGAATTACGGAATGACCATCTCCCATAGACTCCATTTTATCCAAATAATCCAATTATTTTTAAATGATTTCCTTATTCTCTGTAATAATACAGTAGATTTAAGGATTGAAGATCCAAATAACGGAAAGATCTATTACCCGGAAAACACCAGGTCCCGACCATTCTGGATAACAGATCCCATACTGTATAAGAATGGCCCCTTGAATTCAATGCCTCACAGCAACCCACTTTCAATTCTCTTTTCTGTCGAGGTTATACATGGCCTGTTTTTCCATAATATAATAAATAATACTGTATCTTTCAGGTTATTCCACTCACCATTAAAGGAAAACTATACCCCCCAAACAATGTAGGTCTCTATTAAAAGATACTGAGTAAAACAGCTCATGTGTAAAACCCTGCTTCATGTAAATGAACCATTATCATAATAATATACTTTTTTAGTAGTATGTGCCATTGGGTAATCATAAATAGAAAATTGCCATTTTAAAAAATAAGGGCCGCCCCCTGAGATCGTAAGATTCACTGTACTCACAAACATACCAACAAACCATACATGTTAGGTCACATGAGCCAATTAACAGACAGAGTTCTGCCTTTTGCTTCCTCACTTCTCACTTAGTGTTGTAGTATTTCTGGTCAGGTGATCTCTGAGGCAGCACAGATAGTGTCACGAAATGGTGGTTCAAGGCAAGAGATGTAAAAGGGCAATATTTATGTAAATATATATTCCAGTTTGGTAAGATTCTTTAATATGTCATTCAATTTGATATAAACTATCTGTTCCTTTAGTATTCATTTTGGGGGTATAGTTTTCCTTTAATGTTTTCTGGACTAACCAGACTAGCCTAATACATATATTGACCCAGTTAGCCTCATTAGCATTCTTATTACTGCAGTCCTCTTCACAAACCAGCCAACAGCCTTCAAATTGTAGTGTGTAGGTGGAGGAACAGCAGGCAGCATCTGCAGCTTTATAAAAATTCACATTTATTGTACCTGACCTAACTAAAATGCAGCAGTGAGCCTGCCTCGAGTATTAGAATGTGTAAGAACCATTTGCTGTTATCAATGTCATCATGGTATTTATTTGCATCAAAGGAGCAAATTTAATTAATGGCAAGATCTGTGAGAGCAATGTAAGGGCATTACAAGCCTGGCTGCTTTGCTTCATGCCGTAGCGTAACAGCTTGTGTGTGCACACTTTCTCTAGTCCAGAGGGAAAAACTGGCTCTGAGCTATTCTTCAACATGAAGAGGTGAAAGGTGGCTATGGGTAATTTCCTTGTCACATTCACTGTCTAATGGGAAAACAAACTGTGTTGCTAGTTTTCAAGGCAGTTACACTTGTGAATAGCACGTCCTGGCTGCATTAATCTGGTCACATAAAGAAGTGAGTTCATTGATATTTCTGGCACACAAGCAGTGAAAATGCCACATATCGTATTGGGGTATTTCCAATTAAAGCAGACAGTTCTATTTAAAAAATAAAAAAAAATTTTTTTTAAATATTTATCAGATCACATAGGTGTAGGTATGAACATTTCAGTATAATACTGTATATGGCTTAGCAAACCATGATCTGTATTCAAGTCTTTTTTACAAAATGAGAGAAATCTCTTCCACTACAACCCAAAAGGTCACAGGTGGTGTGCATCTGAACCGACACACTGCATGCTGTGTCTTCATCAGACGAGATAAAATCTGAAGGTGTCTGACTTTTTCCCCCCCATTAAAATACATTGAATGACGGATGTAGATGCATAAACATTACACCATCCAACTTTACATATGATCCAAATTTACATTCTAGCTATAGGGGAATCAGATTTCGTAGCTGTTGCGTGTTGCGTGGCAAGATCAGATTAAATTTGACCCATAAAATCTGATCAAAATCTTCTGTGTAGTTTCACCCTTAAGGGCTAATTGACTCGCGGCGACAAAAAGCAGAAGACAAGTCGGATGCACTCGTAGGTGTCAAATTATAATGGGACTAAATGAAAAGTAGAAGGTAAAAACTACATTCCGTCTGACACGACTGTCGGATGTAATAGCAGAAAGTTGTAAGACAATCCTGCGAAAGACACCGGTGGAGTTCAGCCCTTACAGCAGATGAGGCCTCCCACCACCAAAGAGGGATACAAAAAAAAATCATTAATTGGTGGGGAGGTGTACTTCTTTTCCTTTTTTTTTAAACTTTATTACATTTCTTTAGTTACAGGCTTTTACGTCTAATGTGCTGGCTTAAAAAGCACGTTGTTGTTACAAATACAACATGCCACCCTACAACCTATAGGTATGGGTCTTTTACAAAGGGTGTTGCAGACAAGATATATTTGCTCCTCTTCCTGGTACTGAAGTCATTTAAATCCAGCAAAGTGTCTGCCAAATTGGATAAATGAGGAAAAAATTAACACAGCATTCTCGAATATGTGGGTCATGTGTGACAGTTAAGGGAGGTGGTAGCACTACATAACCAGAAATTGCAAGTATCCTTAATATTAATAATAAACATATATGACATACTCTTTCAGTATTCAGATCTTTTATTTGATTTAGATTTATTGTTTAACTGTATAAGAAATACTCCCCTGCACAGTGCTGTAACTAGAGGGGGGCGGGCCCTGGTACAAAAAATGTACCTCAATACTGGTAAAAAACACATACAGTTAGGTCCATAAATACTTGGACAGACAACTTATTTTTATGATTTTGGTTCTGTATATTAACACAATGAATTTTAAATGAAACAACTCAGATACAGTTGCACTGCAGACTTTCAGCTTTAATTTAGTGGGTTGAACAAAAAGTAAATGCGAGGAACTAAAGCCTTTTTTTAATACAATCACTTCATTTCAGTTGCTCAAAAGTAATTGGACAAATTAAAAAAAATGAAAATAAAATGTTCATTTCTAATACTTGGTTGAAAACCCTTTGCTGGCAATGATAGCCTGAAGTCTTAAACTCATGGACATTACCAGAATCAGTGTTTCCTCCTTTTTAATGCTCTGCCAGGCATTTACTGCAGCGGCTTTCAGTTGCTGAAATGCATGCTCAATTGGGTTCAGATCAGGTGACTGACTTGGCCATTCAAGAATATTTCACTTCTTTGCTTCAATAAACTCCTGGGTTGCTTTGGCTGTATATTTTAGGTCATTGTCCATCTGTATTATGAAATGCCTCCCAAACAATTTGATTGCATTTAGCTGGATTTGAGCAGACAGTGTCTCTGAACACCCTCAGAATTCATTTGGCTGCTTCTGTCCTGTGTCATATCATGGATAAACTCGTGTCCCAGTGCCACTGGCAGCCATGCACGCCCAAGCCATCACACTGCCTCTGTCATTTTACAGATGATGTGATATGCTTTGGATCATGAGCTGTTCCACGGCTTCTCCATGATCCTGGTAAAGGTTAATTTCATCTGTTTTTCCAGAACTTTGCTGGCTTTTTTAGATGTTTTTTTTGTTTTTTTTTAGCAAAGTCCAATCTAGCCTTTCTATTCTTGATACTTATGAGTGGTTTGCACCTTGCAGTGCACCCTCTGTATATACTTTCATGCAGTCTTCTCTTAATGGTAGACTTGGATATTGATACACCTACCTCCTGGATAGTGGTGTACACTTGTTTGGCTGTTGTGAAGCAGTTTCTCTTCACCATGGAAATGATTCTGAGATCATCCACCACTGTTGTCTTACGTGGACGTCCAGATCTTTTTTTGCGTTGCTGAGTTCACCAGTGCTTTCTTTCTTTCTCCAGATGTACCAAATTGTAGATTTTGCAATTTCTCAGATGGATTTTTTTCTGTATTTGCAGATTAATGATGGCTTGTTTCACCTGCATATAGAGCTCCTTTGACCACATGTCTGTTCACAGCAAGATGTTCCACATACAAGCACCCCCCCCCTCCCTCAACTCCAGGGCTTTTATCTGCTTCATTGATATTGACATAACAAAGGAATTGCCCACACCTGCCCGTGAAATAGCCTTTTAGTCAATTGTCCAATTACTTTTGAGCCCCTGAAAAAGTGATTGTGATAAAAAAAGTCTTTAGTTCCTCACATGTTTGTGCAATCTTTTTGTTCAACCCACTGAAATAAAGCTGAAAGTCTGCAGTTCAACTGCATCTGAGTTATTTCATTTAAAATTCATTGTGGTAATTTACCAAACCAAAATTAGAAAAAAAGTTTTCTGACCAAATATTTATGGACCAAAGTATGCTTCAATGCTGGAAAAATGAACAGTCTTTCATTTAGATCAAAGTTCATATCTATGGAAGATCTATTAAATATCACTGCACCACCTGCTCCTTTTCCACAGCACAAGTGGACAAAACAGCAGTACAATAAGATGGTTTCATGAAAAAGAAGGCTATGTGTGTCTTGCTTCTCATGGGGGTCAAAAATATCTGCTTCCTATCTGACTGCTGTAAGTGACAGTCACAATTGCAGAGGTCGAATGATACAACAATATAACAAGAACTGAGTGCATCCTTAGAAAGATAAAGCCAAGAAAGAATATGAGGCAGTTTGTGCACGAGTATAAAATAAAAAATCCCCCCCCCAAACCTATTAATGCGGTCAATAAATAGATGTAAAACCTGTTGATTGTTTCCCATACATTTCTCAGGGTCTGATGAATTGAGCTATATTTACCCAGAATCAATCAATACTTGAATTCTGCCCAGGCATTACCTAGTAGTGCACATAAATTTAGGATTATCCCACTTCATTTTGATATTCTATACATAACCATACATGTATAAACAACTAAAGAGATCATAATAAAAACATCATGTTATATTTTTTTACTCAGATTTTTACATTGGAAATTATGAAATGCCATTTTAAACAGGAAAAGTATATTCAGAGAGAATAGAGTAGTAGTGGGTCTTAAAACACATATATTTACACAACATAAAATAGCAGACATACTGTTTGCCCTTTTGTACATAAGCAACAAAGCATACAGTGATTATCTGTTTACAATGTTGTATTGGTGTGCCAGGGAACCACCAGAAAATCTTTGACTGCAGGCCCACTCTGCAAAATGTGTTCTTACTACACTGACTACATTTATTCTCTTAATTGCTTCTTCTTACATATTATAAATTTACCCATCTCACATTTCTTCTCTTTGTTCTCAAATAGAAATGGGGAATGTCAATGGTATGACCATACAAGGCAAATAATTAGTGAGCAAGGGGGCCCACCAGGAGTTTTCATGGAAACCTGGTGGGCTAGTTCAACACAAACTTGACATGAATTGGCCTTTAAAAAAAAAATTAATACACAGAAGCCTAAAGAATACAGTAACCCCAGTAACACTGACTTAATTGCATCATTATGAACAGATTAGATAAGGCCAGCAATGATGGCCATTGCGCTGTTTGCCAAAAAGAATACCGTATTGTCGTGGATCTTCATACCTGTTTGAATCTTTCCCCATAACCTCTTTTTTTCTCAGTTCCCAGGATTAGCTGGTGGACTGAGGTTACTCTCAGAGGTCCATTTATCTTTTGCTGAGAAAGTGATAAAATCCCATATCTTGCATCGATATGCAAATATTCTAGAACTATTTTGCTGTTTTGCATGATAGCAGCTCTCCCGCTGCTGTTTCATCTTCACTGTAAAATAACTACTTCAAATTTAAACTTTCAAATACAAGATTAACTTCTCACCTTCACCATGCTCCATCTACCAACATCACTTCCTACTAACCATACAATATCAATTATATTTTAAAAGGTTTTTGCTTTAGAGACATTTGTCTAGCACCAGCTATAAAACCTAAGTAAAAATTTAGGAACTGATGATTTAACTCCGTGCCATTGCTTTGAAATGTTGAAATCCCTATTTAAAAATTGTATGTTTTCTTATGTAATTAAATGTAGGCACAGATTTATTAAAGAACAGACTGTGGAATGCAGAAAAAATCCCAGCATAAATCTATAAAAAAAAATTATGAATTGACACATTCATTATGGGAGTCATTAATAAACACTGGGTAGATGTATTCCTGGGCAGTAACACATGCCAATTAATCAGATGTTTGTTTTCATTGTTCTACCTGCAACTGTGCTCCACTGTCTGAATTCTTCAAATTATGTTTGACTGCTTGGAGTAGTCAACCATTAAATAAACATTAAATGTAAATAAAATATGTTAAATTTCTGGTATTTACTGGTCCATTAAATCCCACGTTTCATTTATTTTTCATTAGTGGATTAAAACATCTGATTTCCAAAAATTGTGAAGCATAATAAAGAGAATGATTTTACTAACTCACATGTAAATTTCAAAAAACCCTTGGAAAAAAAAAAGGACAGGGGTCCCTATAAATCATCAATGACAGGCACAGTTTGGGCCTGAGTTTGACTACACTGAGCGGAGATCAGCCTAGAAATGCCTGCTTTGCATTTTTTTAAGCCAAACTCTGCTCCTTGTAGCCACACTCAAAAACATGTGCCTGTCAGTGCAGCTACAGAAAGTTGCTGATTTGAGCAGATCCAAAAAGTAATAGTTCAGGTATTTCAGGTATCTATAATAAGTGGTTCACCTTTAAGTTATCTTTAAGTCATTCCATGACCATATAAAAAAGCACAAGACCGAAGGCCGAGTTCTTTTATACAGGTCATGGAACTATAAAGTTATTTCTAATATCCTCATATTTTCCACCAAGGTACCTTATTTATTATAATACACAAGTTTTAGTGAGTCATGTGACAAAAATTACATCATTATTCACCGTTTATAACTGATGACACCACCGTTTAGAAGGATATAATTTACAGGATATTCATGTGTATTATAAGGGGGTATATAATAATCTCTCTCTCTTTATTTACCAGTAGGTCCTTCCAGGTGACACGTGGGCATCCATTCCGATTAGCAGAAAGGAGGTTTAAAGGAGGTCTAACTATTTTGAAGGGGTTTAATACAGTCAGAGCTGTGACAATGTGGAATTCTCTCCCTGTATCAGTGAATGAGACAATACAGGGTAATTGAAGTTGGCTCATCGTACAAGTTGCTCCAGGGACTGGTCCGATTGCCATCTTGGGAGTCAGGAAGGATTTTTTCCCCTTCTCAGGCAAACTGGAGAGGCTTCAAATTGGGTTTTTGCCTTTTTCTATATCAACTAGCAGTTAGACAGGTTATAACTTAAAAGGCTGAAGATTAACACATATTTTTTCAGCCTAATTAACTATGTAGAATGCATTAGTTTGGTTTACTGTAATTGCCTAAATTCAAAACCAAAAATCCTGATTAAACACGAGTCAAAAAAGAGAAAGGGTGAAGGAGCTTATTAGGACTAAAAACAGTACCACTTTTCCCAATGTTCCCTTTCCTCAATTACTACAAACAATGATATTCAAAACTGACTTATTTGAATGGACAACCCAGTGTTTAGCAAAAAAAAAAGTAGCTAATATTCTTTGCTACAGGTCCATCAGGAGGCTTTTGTCAGCAGCCTAACTAGGGAACAAACCAGTCAAAACTGCTTCCTTGAGTAAATACTAAACTTTTTATAAATAGCACTCGCTATGGGTGCCTTACTGGAGCCAACTACATTTGGAAGGAGAAATGTGTGTTGAATATTTTTTTTGCCTATTTTTTCAAGTAATATCTGTGATTTTTGTTAATCTTTGTACTAAATAGAGAACATCATAAAAATGAAAAGTGCATTCATATCCCTAACTGTTTTTCTAGTACCACCCCATCTTATCTGTACACTTCATTATAAAAATGATCTAATGGGTGAGATGTAATGTCAGTATTCAACATGACCTTTTGGTAGTTTAACTGGAGAAGAATGAAACATAAACATTATTAGTATCATATAAAATAAAAATAATTGAAAATTGATAAAATGGAACTACTTAATTTGATAATATGGATATGGGATCAGTTAGCTTTTTAAATTCTATTTTTCATAAATTATCTAATTTTTCTCTGTAATAAAAAAAATAGTACATTGTGCTTTATCCCAGATATATTATAATTACAGTTAGTTCCGTAAATATTTGGACAGGGACAAATTTTTGTTAATTTTGGTTCTGTACATTACCACAATGAATTTTAAATGAAACAACTGAGATGCAGTTGAACTGCAGACTTTCAGCTTTAATTCAGTGGGTTGAACAAAAAGATTGCATTAAAAAAAATGTGAGGAAGTCTTTTTTTAACACAATCACTTCATTTCAGGGGCTCAAAAGCAATTGGACAATTGACTCAAAGAATATTTCATGAGCAGGTGTGGTCAATTCCTTTGTTATGTCATTATCAATGAAGCAGATAAAAGGCCTGAGTTGATTTGAGGGGGGTGCATGTATGTGGAAGATTTTGCTGTGAACAGACCACATACAGTCAAAGGAGCTCTCCATGCAGGTTAAACAAGTCACCCTACAATATTAGGAGTGGCAAATTCTACAGTTTGGTACATCCTGAGGAAGAAAGAAAGCACTGGTGAATTCAGCAACGCAAAAAGCCCTTGACATCCAAGACAACAGTGGTGGATGATCGCAGAATAATTTCCATGGTGAAGTGAAACCCCTTCACAACAGCCTCCAGGAGGTAGGTGTATCGATATCCAAGTCTACCATAAAGAGAAGACTGCATCAAAGTAAATACAGAGGGTGCACTGCAAGGTGCTAGCCACTCACAAGCATCAAGAATGGAAAGGCTAGATTGGACTTTGCTAAAAAATAACTAAATAAAACCATCTAAAAAAAGCCAGCACAGTTCTGGAAAAACATTCTTTGGACAGATGAAACCAAGATCAACCTCTACCAAAATGATGGCAAGAAAAAAGTATGGAGAAGGCGTGGAACAGCTCATGATCCAAATCATACCACATCATCTATAAAATATGGCAGAGGCAGTGTGATGGCTTGGGCATGCATGGCTGCCAGTGGCACTGGGACAGGGGATGTTTATGAATGATGTGCCACAGGACAGAAGCAGCTAAATTAATTTGGAGGAGTTCAGAGACATACTGTCTGCTCAAATCCAGCTAAATGCAGTCAAATTGCTTGGGAGGCATTTCATAATACAGTCAGACAATAACCCAAAACATACAGCCAAAGCAACCCAGGAGTTTATTAAAGCAAAGAAGTGCAATATTCTTGAATAGTCAAGTCAGTCACCGGATCTGAACTAAATTGAGCATGCATTTCAAGACTAAACTTCGGACAGAAAATCCCACAAACAAACAGCAACCCAAATCCGCTGCAGTAAAGGCCTGGAAGAGCATTAAAAAGGAGGAAACCCAGATTCTGGCGATGTCCACGAGATCAAGACTTCAGGCTATCATTGCCAGCAAAGGGTTTTCAACCAAGTATTAGAAATGAACATTTTATTTTCAGTTTTTTAATTTGTCCAATTAATTTTGAGCCCCTGAAATGATGTGATTTTAGTTCCTCGCATTTTTATGCTATCTTTTTGTTCAACAAACTGAATTAAAGCTGAAAGTCTGCAGTTCAACTGCATCTGAGTTTCTTCATTTAAAATTTATTGTGGCAATGTACATAACCAAAATTAAAAAAAAAAATGTGTCCATAAATGTATGGATCGAACTGTAATCCTTATTGGAGGCAAAAAATCCTATTGGGTTTAATTTATGTTAAATTATTTTTTTAGTAGATGTAAGGTGTGAAGATCCAAATTGGAGAAAGACCCCTGATCCTGAAAACCTCAGGCCCAAGCATTCTGGATATATACAGCTATCACTTTATTAAAACAATTTATTTTCTATTCATATAATCTGTTCATTAGCATTATCTTTTGCAATGGCAACCCTCCCCCAAAGATTTATATTATAGCAGAAACTGCTGTTGGGAAAAGAAAGGGAGAGACTTAAACAATCTCAGGAGGTCAACGTATAGGAAAAACAAAACTGTGAATCCTTTTTACTTTATAATAAAGAGAACTAAAATATTAGGGGAGGTTTAAAAAACAGTTACCCAAAAAAATTAAATTGTTTTAAAATAATTAAAATATGACATACTGTTTCCCTGTACTAGTAAAACGTGTGCTTCTTTCAGAAACGCTGCCTGCTATGCTAGAGGCCAAAGACACAAAGTTTAGGATACAGACCAAATCATACTAGCGACCAAAGGTGTTGTTAATATTGCCATGCTTTGGCTGTGCTGTTAACTAGTGCAGCAAGTGAAAGCATAGTTGGCAGTTCCTGGAATCAAAGCTACGTATGCTTCTTTCCTACTACATTTTCTGATATGCTTTTTTTTAGCCGTTTCCAGGGATTCTTAATTGTGTATTGGGAACTCTGAGTTTACAAAGGTACATCTGACACAATTTCTTTTTTCCCCAGAGCTCCAGCTATAGAAAGAGTAAGTAACAAGGTCATATGAAGATAATGCTGCTCTGACCCTGAGTCACAAAGAACTCATTAATGAATCTTAGTAGAAAAAAATATAAAAATAAAGTATTGATGGAACAGGACAGATAGTTTAGTAGTAGAACAGAGGGATGACATGATCTAGTGGTTTATGATGTAATATCAGTTTAACAAAACATGATCAGTGTCTATTAAAGTGGACCTGTCACCCAGACACAAAAATCTGTATAATAAAAGTGCTTTTCAAATTAAACATGAAATCCAATTTCTATTTTTTATTAAAGCATTCATAGCTGTTGTAAGCTCATTTAAACATCTCAGCTGTCAATCAAATATTGTCTGCCACTCCTCTATGCCAGTGGCATAGAGGCGGGGCAGACGATTACTTTCACTTTCCATTCAGCACTTCCTAGATGTCACTGCTCTCCACACATTTCCCCAATTCTCTTAACCATTTAATTGTGTAGCCAGGGCACGGGGATGAACATCAGGTCCCCCATTCTGGTGCACAAACAAGATTCTGAGATGATACAAGGCTTGTCTTAATAACAGTGTCCACAAAATGGCTGCTGCCTGCTTGTTATAATTTTGAAATCCCAGACTGAAGGAAGCAAGATTCAAATAATTTATATAGTGTAATTAAAGTTCATTTTGCTTGACTAATGTGATAAAATAGGATTTTGAAAAAAATTTTTGGGTGACGGGTCCCCTTTAAGCAGTCTAACTGGAGAAGAATGATTCCTTACTAATTATTCATTAGTGTTTCTTTTGCAATGGCAAAAAATTCCCAAGATGTATAAAATAGCAGAAACTTAATTGAATCCTAGCAACGCACTAGAGTTAACACTGACATCAGTTCTTACGATTCTGTAAATACTTGCAACTATTTAAAAACAAATGAGGGGAACCAACAATTTAGTAAAGATGGGCACTAAATTAATTTTGGTTCAATTTTTGAAAGCATCCATTTGAAATTTGGAAAGGGTCATAAGAACAAGAAGGCAAATAATTAAAAAACTATAAAGTAATAAAGCGACTAGACTCCTAGCTACCCAACTCAGAGCAAGACAAGCCCAATCCAGAATAGGGTACTTAATGGACCGTAATGTTAAGATCAGTGACCCTAAAAATTAGCAGACCACCTTGCATTGTATTATACCTCCCTATATAAGTTATCCACAAACAAAACAGAAGTAAAACCGACACAAAACCATATAGTAAAATACTTAAATTCTTGTAAATTACCGCAACCCACACAAGAGCAAAAAGAAGAGCTAAATGCCCCAATTACCATCTCAGAAGTATCCCAAGCAATTAAGATCTTAAAGCTGGGAAAGGCACCGGGTCCGGATGGCTTCACAAATGCTTATTATAGGATATACAAAGAATTACTTGCCCCACACTTAGTAACACTTTTCAGGAACATAATTGACACTGGCCAAATTAATACTGAATTTCTGCAGGCACACATTTCAACAATCCCCAAACCTGGAAAATCACGGTTCTTTGCAAGAATTATAGACCCATATTACTGCTTAACTCTGATTTTAAAGCTTTATTCCAAAATACTAGCATTGCGACTTAACAAGATATTGCCCTCCCTCATTAACACCGATCAGGTGGCTTTGTGTTGGGACGCGAAGCAGTTGACAATACTAGGAAACTTCATAATCTTTTATACATTATAAAGCAAAATAAACACCTAACAGTTTTATTATCCTTGGATGCGGAGAAGGCGTTTGACAGGATTCACTGGGGTTACATGCAAACTACATTATGTAAATTCAACTTAGATCCAACATTCCTAAAGGCAATTTCAATGTTATACACCACCCCTACTGCTAAAGTCGGCGCATCTGGGATCCTGTCAGACGCCTTCCCCATTAGTAACGGTACTAGGCAGGGATGCCCTATCTCCCCGCTGATTTTTGCACTCTTTGTGGAACCCTTAGCATGTAGAATTAGGTTGAATCAAGACATATCAGTTATCCCTACAAATATAGACCCCCAAGTAATGTCTTTTTGCAGACGACATAATTTTGTCGCTAACTCATCCGCATATAGCCATTCCGAACTTATTAAAGGAATTAAACAACTTTTAACAGGCTTCATGGTATAAAATCAACTCAAGCAAAACGCAAGCACTAGCAGTTAACATCCCTGATCAACAACTTGCACTCTTACATAGTAACTTCATATTTGAATGGAAAACTCTCTTACATATTTAGGAATCAAGCTTCCCAAAGATCCCGACCAATTTTTTAAACTAAATTATGTTCCTTTACAGAAAACACTTCTAGCTGATTATCAGAAATGGAAAACACTCTACACATCATGGTTAGGTAAGATAATAGCTTCTAAAATGAATGTTTTACCAAGGATACTGTACTATTTAAGAACCATACAAATACAACTCCCTAGGAGATTTCTTAAAAAACTACAAGCACAATTGAATATGTTTATCTGGGGGGGTAAGAGACCTTGAGAATCTTGGCTAAAGTGTTACAATAACCCTCGAGCAACGGAGGATTGGGATTGCACAATATAATAAAGCCTCTCTTATGGAGAAAGTGGTGAGAATGCATAGTCCCCCAGAATATAAAAAATGGTTAGACAGAGAACTGCACCCTCCCCAACATAACCATTTCCCAATTGTTATGTTTGCCAGCCAAGAACAGACCAAAAAATTTAAATTTACTACCTACAACTAAATTCATCGTTTCTCAGTGGGACTCTCTAAACAAAAATGGGAAAATTTCAATCATGCCACTGCTAAATGTGAAATATATGGTGCAAGATCTGGATTTACAAGACTGAGTACAAAAGGAATTACGGTAGTTTCTGATTTGTATTTGATAAATACTTACAGACAATTCACGGAGCTTCAAGAAAAATACCAACTTCGTTGGAAAGACTATTACACTTACCTCAGACTCACACACTTTCTAAGCAAGGTCTCACCTACCTATAAAACCTTACGTCAAAAAACCAAGATCGAATACTTAAGCAAAACTGGAGGTAAAGCCAGAGGAGTCTTATCAGACTGCTACAAATTCTTAATTACACCACCATAAACATCCACATATGATTAAATGGGAGCAGTATCTCAATATAGAGATACCCCCTGAAAAATGGCAAGAGATTTAGTCCACCCCAGAAAATACCCCTTTAGTGAAAGAGCACAAAACATTTAAAAACTGTTTGACAATAAAAGTACCAGAAGCACCATATCGGTTGCCAGTGAAAGGGTTAAAAGTCATTAAGAAGAATGCGTCTAGGAAGCAGAGCTGTGAAGTCGGTACATAAATCCTTCAACTCCGACTCCTTACTTTATGGTACCTCCAACTCAACCAAAAACTAAAGGAGTATCATAGTAATTAAAATATAATGTACTGTTGCTTTGCACTGGTAAAACCGGAGTGTTTGCTTCAGAAAGACTACTATCGTTTATATAAATGAGCTGCTGTGCAGCCATAGGTTCTGCCATTCAAGTTGGAAAAAAGAGAAAAGGCACAAGTTACATAGCACAAAACGGATAAGCCCTGTCCAATACAATGGTGTTTTATCTGTTATATGTTATGTAACCTGTGCAAACACACAGCTTTTACCAGTGAATGCCAACAGTATATTATATTTATATTACTTTAAACGACTTTTTTGGTGGTACTGTTCCTTTAATATATTTATGTATTTTGCATATTGATTGAAAGAAGTTAAGTACACAAAATACAAGGCATTTTCTCACTGCCAAAGTTTAAAAATATAAACATCCTTTGGTAAAACAACATACCGTATATACTCGAGTATAAGCCGACCCGAGTATAAGCCGAGGTAACTAGTTTTACCTACGAAAACTGGGAAAACTTATTGACTCGAGTATAAGCCTAGACACAACTACAGCCCTGTCTCCCAGCAGCGCACATTCCGCCAAAGCGATCCCCCCAGTGATCAACCGGACTTCTTAGCAAAGTTGATGGTGACAGAGAATTGCCAAATGGATTACTGTGTGCATTGTCCCACTACCATGTGCAGAGGGCGCTGTGTGATATTGCAGTCAGTGTTATTTTCTCATATAACCAACAGAGGGCGCTGTGTGATATTGCAGTCACTGTTAATCTTTCATATAACCAACAGAGGGTGCACTGTTATTCTTTCATATAACCAACAGATGGCGCTGTGTGATATTGCAGTCACTGTTATTCTTTCATATAACCAACAGAGGGCGCACTGTTATTCTTTCATATAACCAACAGATGGCGCTGTGTGATATTGCAGTCACTGTTATTCTTTCATATAACCAACAGAGGGCGCACTGTTATTTTTCATATAACCAACAGAGGGTGCTGTGTGATATTGCAGTCACTGTTATTCTTTCATATAACCAATAGATGGCGCTGTGTGATTTTGCAGTCACTGTTATTCTTTCATATAACCAAAAGAGGGCGCACTGTTATTCTTTCATATAACCAACAGAGGGCGCTGTGTGATATTGCAGTCTCTCCCCAATCGAACTGTTGGTATAGGAATGATTAAAAGTGACTGCAATCTCAGCTACTCAATGCTGACTCGCGTATAAGCCGAGGTCGACTTTTTCAGCACATTTTGGATGCTGAAAAACTCGGCTTATACTCAAGTATATACGGTACGTATATATATTAATTGAACCTAGCATATAGCTGTACAATAGCTGTTACATACAATCCAAAATGAAATAAAAGTATTGTTCTTAGAAACAGAATTGCTTCTGCCATATCCTCCTTCATAGAAGCTCTTGAATTGAATTTTTTTTATTTTCAGTGCTTGTATTTAGTTATTAGGAGTCAGAGTCGGTACATTTTTGGCGACTCCAACTTCGACTCCAGATACCCAAAGTTGCTTCGGACTCACCAACAGAGATAAGAGGTGCTGTTGATGAGGTCAGATAGACTCAGTGCTTCTCTGCAGCTTAACTCATCTGTCCAGAACTGACTACCTTCTCTGTTCCATTTAGCACCATTTGCTTGCACATCTCCAGCACACATCTTACATTGCAATGTGTCAATTATTTCTCCATGGATAATTTTTTTTCAGTTTTAATGTGAATTAGCAAATTAGGGTTCATTTCAGTTTGGTACTCGCCCAAACCCAAAAATTATGGCTTCTCACGTTAATTTTTACAATTTACCATCATATATTTATTAAGTTTCCAATAAAACAATGAACAAAAGCATTGACTCCGAATTTCATGAGTTTTTTAATAACTGGTATGTGGTACTGTCTGAATAATTACAAGAAGCCCCTGTATAAATGTTCATAGATAACAGTAATTCATCTGAACCTGCTGTGTCCCTTAAGATACTTCTCTAAAAAGTAATTATCTTCTCTTTGTTGCCTTGTTGTTTTGGGAAGTCAGGAGATCCCCAGAAATCTATACAAGAAGAGCCTGTTCTCAGGCTCCTTAACTACTAAAATGCCGATACCTTTTAAGAGTTGTAAAGTATAAGCAGTCTTGGGACTCAATTAAAGGGGTTCACCTTTTAGTATGTTGTTGAACGGCTCATTCTAAGAAACTTTTCA